>NC_140594.1:1066994006-1067496506 GCF_964204655.1 Triturus cristatus | reverse complement strand
CAATCAGCAATGTTGCAATGTTGCATGCACCCGGAGGGAGGCCGCGCACAAAGGGATTGTACAAGGAGCGCAAGGCCGCTCGGACTCATACATGCCAACTGTTGTGTGTGTATCGCTATTGGTGCACTTTAAGCCTAAGTCCTAGCCTCAATTGCAGCGCAAAAGCCACATCACATTTCCAGAATGCAAACAGACTAACATTAGGGATGAAAGCTCCTTTGTCTCAATACATAAGGCGGAAGGACATCTGCACCTCCGAACTTGGTTTTGCATGTGGCAGGCACCCCTTGAGAGAGATACCATAGCAGATGATGACGACTGCCACACTACAACAGCGCTAATGAAAGACCAACGTATCCACACCCAACACACAGAAGTCCTTGCTCAAGGTACTCTAGCATGGAATGCCCTTGAAACTTATGTACACAACAACCCATACGTCCAAACGTTGCACACACATACGACTCATTGCTCCGAGCTGTGGCATATCATCCACATAACTGCCGCAGGTCAGAAGAGTGCCGGTTCTACGAGAGCCACCAACGCAATGGCAGAACATCCCAGGCACATGCACAACGCCTGTCACGTGGAACTGTACCATGACCGAATGCTGCCTGTTAGTGTCTGATGCATTGGTCTGCATGTTGTGGCCCTTGTCTTGCCCGTACTGACATGCACATACTAATTAAGTCTATGCAACTTCACTAGTGTTCAACTGTGATAAGTATTGATTAGAATGACAAATTGTGTGCATCAATGTGCATTGTCCGCACACAGCGAGGGACTGACTGATGCATTTCACTTAGGGGTGAGTCCCTATTGCCAGCTCCACCTCTGTGAGCCAGACATTGTGGTTGGGATAGTTGCTGATACACCTGTGCTATTATGTGTCTTCAGCAATATGAGGATGGTGTCCAACTTCTTGCCATGTGGATCAATGTGATCCCTCACTACAGGCTGTGTCCACCCAGTTGAGTGAGAGTAGGTATGCAAAGAGATGCTCTGTTGTCAAATGTGATGGGGGACACTACTTTAGGCCTGCAAACAACTTTGACATTTCATACACAGCCCCATTTCTAACATTGCATGGGGCAAAGTTGGAAAAATGAGCGATTGTTGTTTCAGAGCAATGAGGCCACAGCTAGTGTGCACATTCCCAGTCACCTCACTGCCTATGTGTGTCACGGTCAAACATGCGCATTGCTTTCGTTTCCCAGGGTTTACCTTTTTGTGCAATCAATGTCCTTACATTCATCCACATTTTCATACTTGATCGATTATGGACATAATACATCTGTGTGAATTTGAATGATTTATTCACATTCAGGGGAGTGTCGGAGCTGGGGCAGTACATGACCATGCATACCCCACATTACATTGTAGCCCAGTAGAGGGCCAGCCAGAGTAATTTAGGGATTGACAAGTACATCGGAAGAAGAAGAGTACAGTCCGCAGTCTGATTGCTCGGTCATTGGTAAGCAAACTAAATATGGCAGTCCATGTCGAGATCCAAGGTGAGTGTCGCAGAGAGTGTTTCGGGTGACAGTGAGAGGTGTTGTTACATGGCATGATGCAGAGGGCAGAACGAAGCTGAAACAGGGCACATGACGGAGAAGATTGATACTGGCTCCTTCTCAATACAAAGGTGGAATCACTTGCATCTTCGTCCTCTATGTCATCTGTCTGACATGTGGGTACTGATGTTTGGTCTGCAGCACTGTGTGCCACTGACACATCAGGGGCCGGAGATGTGTGTGTTGAAGTACCAGCAGCATTCATCAGCGACTGCCTTAGTGGCAGCAATGTGATGATGAGGATCTGCAGGGCATGGAAGATACCAACAACTTTTCGCTGGTGTGCATCCGTGGCAGCCATTCTTTCTGCATGCATCCGCTCCATGTTCTCCATTGTCCTCAGCATCTGTGCCAACTCTCGGCTCACATCGCTGAGGCCACTCTGACTAGACAGTTGTCCTCCTCTCAGAGTCATGATTCCAGTGATGTCGGGCATGGATTGTTGGACATCATGGAGCGAACTGTGGGTGCCTGTTAGGGAGTGTAAGTGGTCCCTGATGGTACTTAGACAACCACGTATGTCATCTAGTTTGGCTGCCATGAGGTCGAACCCCACCGCACCTGTTCAGCCACCTCCTTCTGGCAGTCTAACACCTGGCTTTGGAATACGATGTGTTATTCGGTGAGGTGCTGGGAGCCAGCCGTGGTGGTGGGTGCTTCCTGCTGTGTGGTCTGTGCAGGGGGTGGGGTCTCCTCGATGCAGCTGGGCTGCCCTGCTCCTGGAGGTGGGTCTCCGTAGCTGTCCATGAGCTGGTGTAGGGCATCGGTGTCGAAGGTGTGGAGGTCCTCTTCATCATCACTGATGAGTTGTCTGGTCTACTCTGCAGGAGGTGTTGATTGTCCCTCTGCAATATGAAGGGAAGATGCATTTTAACATTGTGTTGGCATGTATGTTGACGCATTTTTCAAGTTTACATACAGACTGCATGACAATGTACTCTGTGACTGTTTGGGAGGAGCTAACTATTTGATGCAGGACAGTGGACATTTGAACTACATCGCGGATGTGAGGTTGTACACGCACATTATCATCTCACAGTTTCCTGCTATGCCAGCTGTGATTGGCCAGTTTCTACACACAAGCGGAACCAGTTGTGTACTCTGTTCTGTAGTGAAAGTGTTGCACTTTGTACCACATTGTCATCAATGTTGATGTGCTGTTATTGCTACGTGTGTGTGCTGCATTGTGGGAGAGTCGCCCCTGCAGCTGTGATTTTGCTGCCCCTTATCCCTATGAGGTGGTGTGCCTTTGACTTCTGTGCTGAGATGTTGCAGAATTGGCTAATTTTGGCTCTTGTACGGATTTTGGACACTTGGGCATGGTTTATCCGCAGATGTGTTATTGACGCCAGGGGTTGTTTGTGCACGTGGATATGTCAGAATGTGACCTGCTCCTTTCCGGATGTGTTCCACACTCAGCCACCTCAGTGTCGTGGCCTGCACCATGTCATGATAATTGGACTGCAGCCATGCTGCTCGTCATGCAGTGTCCCTTGCATTGTCAGTGTGGCTTACAGACACGCAGCTTTGCTGGTTTTAATATATGTGCATGGGTTGGTTGTGAGATTGGTGCTGTGTGGGGAGGGACCCATTTGTGCCCATAGTGGACAAGGGCCTACTTGCTGTTTGTATGTGTGCTGCAGTGTGCCAAGGGGATCAGGGACATGATCCAGAGTCATTGGAGATGTGCAGTGTGTTCTACTTAATTGTGCATGTGTGCCATTGTGCCCATCTCCTCCGTCCCCCCAGTCCCTGTTTGGTACTCACCCTTGTGCTGTTGTGTCAGGTCATGTCGAGCAGTGTCCAGACCCCCAACTCCTGCCACTGTCTCCCCACTGATGACTGTGGACACAATTTCCTCCATCTCATCCAGCTCCTGGTGTTCCGCTGAACTGCCACCTCCAGTCTGCATTGCTGCCTAATGGTTGTCAGCGAGTTTCTTCTTGGTTTTGCGCTTCGTGTCATTCCAGCGCCTCTTGACCTCTCCAATTGTCCTCCTCCTCACTCCGACTGCATTCACCTTGTCCAGGATGGACCGGCATGCATCTTTATTTGCCAATGACACGTTGGAGGTGACAAACAGTTGCTGGTGGTGTTCTATCACCTCCGTGATGATGATCCTGTTTTCCTGCGGACTGAACATCGTCTTCCTCGTCTTCTTCTCCTTGCCCTTCCGTGACTCGAGGAACCAGGCTGGACCTCCTGGGGGCTTGTGGGGTTCTGGTCGTCCTCTATACTTGCTCCGGCTTCCTCCATGGTGCTCCGCAGTTTACATTATATTGTTTGTGTTTTTCGGTGCTTTTATAGAGCATTTTACCGCATGACGCGTGGGAATTGCAGGCCTGTCGCTGGTTATGGCAGATTTTTTTTATCGCGGTTGGCCACATCGCAAGTTTTTTTGCATTCCTGTTTCGCATTTTTTCGGCGTCGCGTTACATTTTATCGCGGTCATTTGCTCGCGTGAGACTATCGCATGGTACTGCCATGTTGAGAATACAACGTTAACACAGCGTTATTTTCCCGTGATAGACTGCGATGTGCAAAGTTGCGTTAAGCTAATTTTGCGATAATTATCACACGTTCTTGAGAATATCCCCCTATATTTTATTTAAATGTGAACACAAACATGGTGGTCTGATATTTTCAGCAGGCTGCCATTTCTGTGATGGCGTCCAATCCTAGCAATTTGCAATTTGCCACTGACCACATGAATATTAATGAGGTAGGTTTGATTGCGACCCACTACAATTTGGAATTTGGTGAACCGACTTATTAGCACATAGGTCAGTTCACAAAATTCTTTTTCTAATCAGAAAAAGTCTGTGCGCTGTTTGTAACATTTTTCTGCAAATGGAAATTTCGTGCATCAGGCCCCGAGTTATTACTTTTGCAGCACGTAACGTGGAATTGTCCGTGAAAAATGTTGATGTATTAATATTTTTCACACTGACAACGAAGCTTGTGTGGTTTCAAACACTAATGTACAAAGTCACCTCTGTGCTTACTTTGTGGGTCGAATGAAAGGCATGTTCACGTGTATCTCACCTGTAATCATTTAACTGCTTCCAGAAATCCTACATTGTAATTATCTTTTGGGCAGTGAAATACTAAGAGAAAGCAAGCTAAGGGCTATTCCCCTCAGACTATTAACCAGGGGAAGGCGTAATTTATCCATGCGTCACAACCAATACACTGCCCTGTCAGAGAAAAAATGCAGTATCTCCAAAGTTAATGAAATACTGTCCACAGCAAAGTAATCAAGCGCGCGCACGTCATTTCAGAGGGGAAAAGGGGTTGGCGACCGCCTGAAGAGACAGAACTGCACAGCACAGTACACACGAGTATTTATTGAAGGACTCAACAGGCCCAAACACCAAGGTTATAAAGCCAGAAATCTAAAACTGATTCCTCTCTCTTTCTCTCGCTCCCTCTCTCTCACTCCCTCTCTCTCGCTCTCCCTCCCTTCTCTCTCTCGCTTCTCTCTCTCTCTCTCTCTCTCTCTCTCTCTCTCTGTCTTCTCTCTCTCGCTTCTCTCTCTCTCTCTCACTCCCCCTCTGTGTATGTGTGTCTCTCTCTTTCTCTCTCCCTCCCTCCCACTCTGTCTCTTTCTCTCTCTCTCTCTAGATCTGCCTCTTTTTTCTCACTCTTTCTCACTCTACCCCTCTCCCTTTCTCTCCGGCCTTTTCTCTCTATCTCGTCTCCCTCCATTTTTCCCTCACTATTTTCTCTATTTCTCTCACTACGCTTTCTACACTGCCCTTCGACTGTCGTGCCCTTTTTATCTTCCATATTGTCTCTCTCTTCTCCCCATTCTCTCATTCTAAATCTCTTGCTTCTTCGTCACTGTCTCTTTTTTTCCTATTTCTGTTTCGCTCAACCTCTCTTGGTGTCTCTTACTGTTACTCTCTCTATGTTTCTCTTTTTCCCTAGTTCTTTTTCTACACTCACACTTGCTTATAAATGCCCTTCATTTGAATTCAGCACTGCATTCTCTTTTTTCCTTTCAGTGACGGATTAAGGTTTGAATATACATTTTTACTATTTACAATTATTTTATTAAAATACCACCAAAATAATTAATGGCAGATTAATGCATAGTTTTTATTGTGTTGGTGAATTGGTGAAAAAATGTGAATTTCGTTTGCTACAATGCATCTACAAAGTGTGCTGCACATGTCTGCTACTGGCACAGAGCACATGCACCATTTGTACGAGGTGGACGTGAAAGGAAGTATGTGGTACAAAATGTTTCACCTTATGTATCTGTATGAATAACTTTTTTATAGGTCAAAACTTTAATTTACAGCTTTACAAAAATGCTGGCTAAGGTGAAGCAATTACTTCTGATTCCTGATTGTGAGTCACTGCCCATATCCAATCAATGGAAACCTTTCAACCTTAGCAGACCTGATGCCATAAAAAGGCACATCATTCCACTTTCCAATTACCATACTTGGAGCCTGAGTCACAAACCTTGTCTGGGTGTAAGTCAAAACTACATGTGTTAAAGTGGAACCTCCACTCTTTAAATTCATGATTTACAGTAGTACAACTCTGGGAATTTTATAAACAAAGCTGTCGCATATAAGTGCTGAGATTTATCGAAGTGTAGGGAAATCCAGTGAGGGCAGTGGGCAGGGCTGGATTGGGAAGCGAAACCGGCCTTGGCAAACTAGACGGCCGGCCCCCTGGAGGTGGGGAGGGGGGTTGTGGGCGAGCTGTTTGTTAGGGCCGATTTCGGCCGATCTTGTTACAGGGTACCGATATTGCCGGCCCCCGGTAACAAAAACAGTGCCCCAGAGACCCAAAACCGACCCTCACCCTGGTGGCCCACCGGGGAAATGCCCGGTGGCTTCTACGGCCAGTCCGGCCCTGGTAGTGGGGAAATATTGTGATAAATGTAGGGGGCTTAAAAAGCCCACGACAGGAGGATCCTGACCCACAAAGGGCTTTCTGACTCATGACAGAGGCCCCTTAGTCGTGAGGGAGCCTACGCACTCAGGGTGGATTCTCCGCAATGAGAATTGTCAGTGCGGAGATTCTCCGCCACAAGTGTGGGGGCCCTTTGTGAATCAGGCCCACAATGCATCTCTATTTCTTTGTGAGACAGTATTCATTCTACGTCGCCCTTTTGGATGAACACTGTCCCAATATTAAAGTGCATCCCTTCCCTGTGTCATAAAATATTCTGAGCTCCCTAGCCACTGCGATATATTTTCAATCATTCAAGTAAGATTTTTAAAGCGTTCTTTTTCACCTGCGAGGGTATCTAGGTGCTGGGGGACTGGGGGAGGTGGGGGGGTATTCTGCTGCTGGGTGTCGTCAGTCGTACAGCCAGGTCTTAAGGCCGTTTCTGAATTCTTGCAGTGTTAGGGAGGTCCTGAGGTGGAGGGGGGCTGTTCCAGGATTTGGCAAACAGTAGGAGAAGGAGCGGCCACCTATCCTACTGTGGTGGTACCGAGGAGTGTGGGTGAGGGCAGCGGATCACAGTTGTCTGGTGGATTGGTGGAAGTTCAGCCTGGGGTAGAGGTAGGCTGGTCCCACATTGTAAAGGGCTTTGTAGGCATGGGTCAGCATTTCTAACTGACATCTCTTGAGTATGGGGAGCCAGTGAAGGGATCTGAGATGAGGGGTGATATGGGCTCGCCTCTGGAGGTCGAGGATGAGCCTGGCTGCTACATTCTGGATGGCGTGTAGTCTCTTTAGAAGCTGGGTGATGATCCCTACATAGAGGGTGTTTCTGTAATCCAGACGGCTGGTGATGAGGGCCTGGGTGATGGTGCATCTGGTGCTGATGGGTATCCACTTGTCGGAGTGTGTGTAGGGTGAAGAAGCTAGCTGATGATACTGAGTTTATCTGGCTTTTCATTGTGAGTCTGCTGTCAAGTATGATGCTCAGGTTTGTGGCGTGTTTTCAAGGTGCAGAGGAGGAGTCTAGTTCTGCTGCCCACCAGGTGTTGTCCCTGGTGGGGTGTTGTTTCCAAAGATGAGTACCTTTGTTTTGTCGGTGTTAGGTTTGAGGCAATTATTATACATCCAGCTGGTGACACTGGTAATACACTTGTGTAAGCGTGCTTTGCTGTAGGTGGGGTCAGCAGATAGGTAGAGTATGAGTTGAGTATCATCTGTGTACGAGATGATGTTCATACTGTGTGGAGACTATTTAGGAGGGTATGTTGGGACACCATGTTGAATGCTGCTGAGAGATCAAGCAGGATCAGGACTGCGGTGTCCCCTTGGTCTAAGAGAGACTTGATGTCGTCAGTGGCTATGACCAGAGTAGTCTCTGTTCTATGGTTTGATCAGAATCCGGATTGGGAGGGGTCCATGAGGTTGTTGCTCTTCAGGTGGTCGGTGAGTTGGCAGTTGATTGTTTTTTGCAGGGTTTTAGCCGGGAAGCGTAGAAGGGAGATAGACTAGTAATTGTTTAGTTCTTGAAGGTCAGCAGAGGGTTTCTTGAGCCGGGGTTTGATCTTAGCGTGTTTCCATTCTGCTGGGAAGGAGCCAGTAAAGATGGAGGTGTTGAGGATTAAGGTGAATTCCTTGCTGTGGAGTTGTTACCCAGGTTGAACTTGTGCTGGGGACAAGGGTCCCTGGGTGCACCTGAATTTATGAATCTCATGATGATGGTGGTAGTCTGTGAGATGAGGGGGTTCCAAGCTATGATACTTGGGGAGGGAGTGGAGTTGGTGAGGGTGAAGGGAATATGGAAGCTGGAGATAGCAGTTTGGGGGTCGAAGTGTTCGTAGATGGTGGAGTTTTTTCTGTAGAAGTCTGCCAGAGTGTCGCAGAATTTCGTGGAGGGAGTGATGACGTTTTTGGCTGCTTGGGGTTTGGAATACTCCTTGACGATGTTGAAGAATTTTTTTTTGTGGTTGGAGCTTGCTTTGAGGTGGGCAGTCAGGAAAACTTTTTGGATTTTTGCTGGAGCAGGTGGTAGTGGTTTAGGGCCTTTTGGAAATTGGCTTGGTCGATGGGCGTTTTGCTGGCACGTCAGAGTCTTACCAGTCAATTGCAGGTGTGTCTGGAGAATTTGAGTTCTGGGGTGAGCCAGCTGGTGTGTTTGGTGGGTCTGGCAGGTTTGAGGGGAGTGACTCTGTCAACACATTCAGTGATCTATGTGTTGAAGTTCTTGATAGCCACCTTGAGGTTGGAAGTGGTGTCAGGGGTGGATGCATTAAGGGTGTCATTCCAGAGTTCCTCAGTTACCTTGTTCTAAATCCTGTGGACAGTGGCATATAGGGTGCCGTGGAAGGCAGGGTGTCTGTGATGGAGAAGTGGACGATCAGACCAGGTTATTTCAGAGGCGTGACTGTATCTGATCCTGATGCTAGCTGTGAAGACAGGGTCCAATGTGTGCCGGCTATGTGCGTGGGGTCAGTGACTAGTTGTGTGAGGCCAAGGTTATTCATGCTCTCGATTAGGTTGGCTGTGTTGGGGTCACTGGGTCCTCAAGGTGGAAGTTAAGATCCCTGAGGAAGATAAAGATTCTGGATTTGATGACCAGGGGAGCATTAAAGTCAGAGATGGCCTCATAGAAGGCGAGCCATGGCTCTGGCAGTCTGTACGCCAGGGGGCCCCTAATGGTGGTTTTGGAGTCTGGGTTAAGTTGGATGTTTAAGTGTTTCATGTTGATGTGGTGTCCTCGGTGGATGCTGTGCAGTGGAGGGATTCTTTGTGGATGATAGCTATACCACCTCCATTTTTGTTGGCACGGTCCCGGCAAATGATTTCGTATTCGCTTGGCGTGGCAGTGGCGATGTCTGTTGCTGAGGTGGGATTGAGCCATGTCTCTATCAGAAAGACGATGTTGGGTGTGAAGGAGGTACTGTTAACCCAGATTTCAGTGGAGTGTTTGTGGAGAGAGCGGGAGTTGATCAGGAGGCACTCGATTGCCCCTGGGTCTGTGGCTGTGGGTTCTTTGGACAGCAGCCAGATGCTGCAGGAGAACCGGTAGTGCCGACAGGAGAAAGGTCATGCCATTGAGTTTGCGGTTGTTGCTGCTAGGTCCGGGGTTCAGGGTTGTTATGTTTGCGCTAGTGTAGCTGTAGGTATAGAGAGCTCCTGGGGTCCTGGCACTGGGTGCTGTCCAGGCATGGATGGGCACAGACATGCTTGCCTTTGGCGCACCTTCGCACAGCCAACATTAAGTAGGTTCCTAGGAGGGGGCTGGGTGCTCGGCGGGGTTGCAAGACGGCAGGAGGTGGGAGGGAGGGCGCACAGGATAAAAAGGCAGCAAAATGAGAGGAGTTAGGTGGGAGGAAAAAGATTAGAGTATGGGGAAGAAGGATGGAGGAAATAGGCAGTTAAATGTAGGCAAGAGTCAGTGGAAGGAAAACTAGGTGAAAAAGGCAGTTAAGCTAAGGTAAAAGTCGATGTAAGGAAAACAAAGGGAAAAAGGCAGTTAAGTGGAGGCAAAAGTCAATGAAACAATGGGAGGAAAACATGAGGAAGAAGGCCGTTAAGTTGAGGCAAAAGTCAATGGGAGGAAAACCAGGGGAAAAAGGCAGTTAGGTGGAAACAAAAGTCAATGGATGGCAAACATAGTGAAAAGGTTAGCTAAATGGAGGCAAAAGTCAATGAAACAATCCAATAGTGAAAGCAGAGAGCGAGATATTAGAAGAAAGGATCAGGTAGTGATAGAATACAATGCTCCGCAAAAGAAAGCCTTCTTATGCCATCATGTTGGTCTAGGAAAGAGGCAAGTGAGATTATCACAAAGAGAAGTTGAAAATTTTAATATAGTAATAAATAATTCAGACTTGGTGGAAGCGTGGAAGAATGGGAGCCAAAGTACAAGCCCCGCAGGACCTTCTCAGCGATATTTAGAGGAAACCGAAATAAATGGGCCACTAAGAGATGTAGAATAGGTAACGGGGCAGCCACATGGCATAAAACTGGTCTCTTGGAATATAAATGGACTAGGAAACCAAATAAAGCAAGAACTTGTAAAGGAATTGGCAGAAAACAATGAGATCATTTGTATCCAAGAGACCTGGCTATGTGGAGATTCCCCCGTAAATCAAGGGTTTCGACAAATCCATCGTCCAGCAATAAAATCAAGGTCTGGTCGCTCAGCAGGTGGTTTATTGACATTATTATCTACAAACCTAGTGAAGAATGTACTTCAGCTACTTGCAACTTGTAAATGGCTGCTTGGTTGTAGGATAACCACAACATTTGCTGATGAAAAGTATGAAAACATGTTGATTCTAAATGTTTACATTCCCAGGAGCAATATGGGGTCGAAATGGGACATTTTAAGAATGATTTGGATTCATTTTGTGATAAGTATGGGTCAGATTTAATTTTTTGGGTGGGAGATTTTAATAATAAATTAAACCCAAAACAGGTAGATCTTTGGTATACAGAAATTTTGGAGTCATGTGATATAAACAAAGCAAAGTTTCCTGAAAGCCTATTATCAACTGATGCCGCTAAACTGGGAAATTACCTAGTGACAAAAAGTCTTTTCTGCTTAAATTGGAGGTTAGCCCAAGACTGCCCTGCTAAGAAAACCTTTAAACAGGGGACCCAAAATTGCCCCATAGATTACGTTTTTATGTCGGCATGGAATTTTGAATTAGTAAAAGACTTTAGGATCAGCCATATGGTAGGCAGTGATCACAATATAATAAAATTAGAGCCGGTAATCTCCCCGCAGATTGTCTGCGATAAAGTAATCACACAACAGATGGATTACCCAAAGCGGATATCAACATGGTTAACAGATGAATATATAGAAAGGTTACCTAGATTGCAACAAAATATGGAGTTAGGATGTGTGAGTGGCCTAAACTTAACTTGGTATGTTGAGAAAATAAATCAAGTAGTACAATGTATAAGTGTAGAATTAAGAACTGATACAAGGGTATCTAAGTGCAAACAAAACATCCAGGTCAAACAATGCAATTGGTTCAACATAGACTGCTTAATTAAGAAAAGAGAATTAAGGAGAGAAGAGCGTAGTTTACGCAAAAAATTTGACCAGGCTAGGGCCGACACCCTTGCCAAGTTAAAGAGAGAATACACCTCACCACTTCATAGTACTAAAAGGGCCCATAAAGAAACATGCTGGGGGAAACTATTGGAGGCAATAGAATCTAAGAACATACGTATGTTCTGGAAGCTAGTACAATCAGCAACAGAACTTTCGGTTGCCTCAATGAACTGTGTGGTGGAAGAAGGTGCTTGGTAAGATTATCTGCAGAAACTATATACTCCAGGGAGAGAAACGGGAGAGGATGAATTATGGGATTGGAGGGACCTGGTAGAGGACTTAAAACCAGATTTCTCATCTGCAAACGTGCTTAATACAATAAAGACCTTGAATTTAACAAGCGCAGCAGGCCCAGACAACCTACCTGCCCTGACAATAAAGTCAAAGTCGTCCTGGTGGGCAGAATTCTTCTCTCAAATGTTTTTAGTAATCTTAGAATCAGGGATGATCCCTATAAACTGGAAGGGCGCAATAATTAGGCTGATCCATAAGAAAGGGGATGTTTATGCCCCAAAGAACTACAGACTTATTAACCTTCTAGATATTGGTGAAAAGATCTTTGCTAAAATAATATTAGGTAAGTTAAAGATTGGGCAGAACAAGGATCTATTGTACCTGTTGAACAAGGAGGTTTTAAACAAGGTCACTCCACCATAGATCATTGCTTTGCCCTGTGGGCATTGGCCCGGAAATCGATAGAGCAAAATGGTAAATTATTTTGTTGCTATGTCGACTTTCGGGCAGCTTTTGATTCCGTGGACCGTAACTGCCTCTGGGAGCTGAAAAAATATGGAAAACCTGATGGCATTTTGATGATTTTAAAAGAGTTATATAGTGGGAATTGGGCCCAGGTCATCAGAGATACACAGGGGTCATTAACTCATAAAATACCGGTGAAGAATGGTCTTAGACAGGGGTGCGTTTTGGCACCCTTGCTATTTTCAATTTTTTTAGCGGACCTCCCAGCTGGGTTAGAAGTAGAAACAAGTGCAAGTACGCGAATGAGTGGAAATAAAGTGTCTTGTCTTTTATATGCAGATGACCTTGTGCTCCTCGTTCAAATCGAAATGGGACTCCAAAGGAAATTAACTGTGTTTAAAAATTACTGTGACAAAAAGTTTGTAACTGTTAATATGGAAAAAAACAAAGGTGTTATGCTTTGGGAAGAGAGGTAAAAATTTTAACTGGTTTTTAGGACAAGACAAACTGGAAATAGTCAAAGAATATAGGTACTTAGGCCTTTGGTGTGATAGCGCGTTAAAATGGAGCACCCATCTGGAGGCTCAAGCAGCGAAAGCTTTCTCGTCAGTCTGTGGGCTGAAAAAATGTAATAAAGAATATCGCGATATGTCACACAGATCCATGTTAAAGGCATTTGAAGCAATGATCCCCCCGCAAGTATTGTACGGGGCAGAAGTGCTTTAACTGAGTGGCAAACGGGAGTGGGATCGTGAAGAAGGAAAGATTTTACAAATGCTATTGTCCTTACCTAGCTGTACAATGATTCAAGCAATCAGAATGGAGTTAGGGCTAATAGCATGGAGTGTAAAGACCCAAATGTCCTTACTAAGATTTTGGAAACGCCAGGCTTTAGGTGGTGTGCAGAAGGTCTCAACTTGGTGCAAAGAGGAGGCCAAACAAGTAGTCTTGGTTGGGCAAAGGATGTACGAACAACCCTCCAGAATATAGCAGGGCACCTAAAGGTGAGACTTTCGCAGCAATCCCTTGAAGTAGATTTTACAAAGAGAACGCTTAAAGACCAAGGGCTCTTCTACTCAAGTTCGCAAGATCTAGTTTATATGAGTGAGAAAAAATCGGTTAAATGGTTAAAGAGCTCATGGGAAAATGCAGCTTGGTTCCCATATTTGGATTTTCTGCCTAATAAAGGGTTAAGACACAAAATTCTAAGGGTTTGTGTTGGTATTAATCCTTGGAAGACAGAAGGAAAAATAAAGGCATTATTGATCCAATCAGATGGCATTTGTAAATGCGGCTTAGGAATAAGAAATGACACTTTGCATATATTGCTTGATTGCACATTGATTTTAGCAATACGGAAAGTATTTTTATGTCCAATATTTTTAAAATATAAGGTGAACTCACGTGCCCAAGCAGTTTGTCAACTTACGGATATGCCATCTCTAGATATTACAATTGCATTGGGAACATTTCTGAAGGTAACAAAACACTTTGTAAGGGAGAAATTAAAGGAGGGGCATTCATTTTAAATGCTTTTAGTGTTCTTCCATTAATGTGAATTATATGGATTTAGGTTTTCGTAAATTGTGCTAAATGAACTATGATTGTTTCAGGGGGTTATATTTGCTCCTCTGTAGGTGAAATTGCTTATTTATTCCATATAGAACTAATAATGTTATCACTATGCGGATCCTAATCATGTTTTATGTATTGTTCAAATACTATGGTCTAAATAAACATTGTTTTATCTCTCTCTCTCTCAATAAAACAATGGGAGGAAAACCAGGGGGGGAAAGATAGTTAAGTGGAGGCAAATGTCAATGGAAGGAAAACGAGGCATAAAAGGCAGCTAAGTGGAGGCAACAGTTAATTAAACAATGGGAGGAAACCGAGGGGAAAGAGACATTTAAGTGGAGGTAAGAGTCAATAAAAAAATGGGAGGAAAACGAGTGGAAAAGGCTGATAAGTAGAGGCAAAAGTCAATGGAAGGAAAACGAGGGGGAAAAGGCAGTTAAGTGGAGGCAAAAGTCTATTTGCAGTGTAAAGGCAGGTGGTGTGGTGCAGGTTCGAGCGGACTCGACATGCAGCAGTGGCAAGGATTTTGGCCCAGTAATCATCAATATACACTGTGCACCCAGCTTTAAGGCCATACACTGTCCCATGTCAAGGGTGGTAACTCTTATTATACAGACCCCAATTTCAGTCACTAGAAAAAGCAAGGCCAACCCAACAACCAGATTATATATGCTGCCTGGTTTAAGTGTGCACTGTTTCTATATCACAATATATACTTCTCCCCTTAGACATTATTTAGTCATTGGGATACATATTTTCCACCATTTGTGACTCCACATCATGAGGAGTCCACTTTTTCCGGTAGGTTTACAAACTGTTGTATTCAAGTACGTTAGCTATGTTTTGGTGAACTACTACCGCAATTCCCACTAGGCGCCAATTTGTTAAATGAAAGCCTAAGACTGGAAATAGGCCCTCAAATTGAAATAGAATCAGTTGGTAAGCCCAAATCAATAACTATGAGTACACTGCCAACATTTTAGACTGCCAAGGTTGGATGACAATGCCATGGAATCCTGACGCCATGGCATCAGGGGCACTAATCACTTAGTGTACTTTCTTTTCACAACCGATGGCCTGATTATGAGATTAGGTGTTATTTAAAGCACCTGATAATTCACAATATCTCATGGTACGTTATTTATCGAGTGGGATAAATAACACCTATTACAAGTTTGTGGGGAATAACATGAAGATGTTGGTGGTTAATGCACCACAATATGCATGATACAGTAAATACCTTATTTATTTTACCCGTTAACTTTTGGCAGTTTTGATCTGCTGAAATTTAAGGAAGGTCCAGCAATTTAATGCATCCATTAATTATCGGGCGCCTTAAATACCTTCAAACTCGTAATTCTGTCCCAGCCGTAAACAGGCGTTTAAGCATGGATTGGAATTAACTGACCTACTCGTAATCAGGCACTAAAAGTATTCTGGGAGTTGTAATCTTGGTTCTTTACAACAAAGTCAATTGGATTGAGACTTGAAAATAATGCTTTTAAAAGTCCAGTATTGCATCCTAGTGTCCCAGATGCTATGGAGCCCTCTGAAAACCTTACTTTATGAATGTTGGTATGTCTATATAGTGCAAACTTGGCAGAAGAAACACAGAATGCTGGGGGCAATTAGACACATGTTGTTGGGTTGACCCTGAGGTAGGTGTTCAACATCCATGTTTGGAAGCGACACTGCGGGGGTCTCTATCGTTGATTGTGGAGACTTTTAGGTAAAGGTTGATGTTGGGTGCTTATTAGTGAATCTTCGGTCCGTGATTGGACATCGGGTCTCTGAGTGATCCCATGTGCAGGTTGGTTATCACTCAGAGAAAATGGATCCTTGTGGGACACTGGCGGTCATGGTTGTGGGTATCAGAACTTACCCATTTGGACTGGTTGATGCTGATTGAGGAAGGAAGATGCAAACCAACAGAGTGGTGATGGTAAATCCCACGCTGTTGACAGGATGTTGATGAGGATGTCATCGTGAGTGGTGTCAAAGGCAGCAAGCAGATCAACTTACGACAAAGAGCTATAGGTCGCTCTTCTTTGTGATCAATATCTGCATGTCCTCCTGTTTTTAATACATTCTGCCCCATGCCTTTTCAGCATGTCTACACTTCTATTAGCAAACATATACTGCCTTTAGCAATTAGAATATATATGGAATATCAAGCTATTCCAATGCTCACTATTTGCATTCTAATCTCCTAACCGCTGAAATATATATTACATGATTATCCACTGCAACACCTACTCCCCAAAACAGTTGTAAAACTTCTCAATTTAGATTTTTCTTTCCATAAAATCATACCCAAGCATAAACATATACAGCAAAATAACATAAAGACTACTAGCATATAATAGAAATTGATAAAAATCAAATCAAAAGTAAATCCTTAAGAGGGAGAAATAACTGAAGCACAATTTAAGCCAAGGAAAACCAAAGGGGATGATGGACGGAGTTGGCAGGGTATACCCAGACGTGGGTCCCTTGCTCACTTTGCCACTGGATTCAAGCTAGCCTGGCTGATGACGGCTGATTAGCCAGAAACCGGTCCCAGGATGCTTGTTTGCGGTCGAGGGAATACATGGCTTGGCAGTTCAGGCTGGACTGTTCCCATGAGGCGCAGGGTCAGACTGATTTGCATATGGTCATGTCTGAACTGGGGTGGCGGAGTGAGCTAAAGAATGATGATGGATTAAGCCCAGATCAGTTGACTGGGGGTGAGTGCTTGCAATATTCAACACTGCATCCATCATCCCCTTTGGTTTTGCTTTGTTCGCCCTAAGTTGGCAGGGTATGCCCAGACGTGGGTCCCTTGCTCACTTTGCCACTGGATTCAAGCTAGCCTGGCTGATGATGGCTGATTAGCCAGAAGCCGGTCCCAGGATGCTTTTTTCCGGTCCAGGGAAGACGTGGCTTGGCAGTTCAGGCTGGAACGTTCCCATGAGGCACAGAGTCAGACTGATTTGCATATGGCCATGTCTGAACTGGGGTGGCGGAGTGAGCTAAAGAATGATGATGGATTTAACTCAGTTGACTGGGGGTGAGTGCTTGCAATGTTCAACACTCCGCCCATCATCCCCTTTGGTTTTGCACATTTTAAGCCAACATATTTCATATGGTTATTATCAACTTTTCTGAGAAGCTATTGCAATTGTTTCCTTATCAAACTCTAGGGTTGAAAAGTATTCAAAGGTAGATGTCCCAGTGTATAGGCCTGCATTATTAAATAAAGGTTTAAGGCATTGCATCTTTATTGCCTTATATGGCAAACATACAACAAAATGTGTGCCACTTCATTTGGCCTACACAGTTGACAGTGGCGCTCTGATTGGATTTTAAACCTGCTCAGATGATGGCAGGTGGTGTGGATCATCATCCAAAAAACAAAGATTTTATATCTCAAATTGGAATTGGGCACATTGATCAAATAGTTGCTACATCTGGGGTCTCCTTGAAATTATAAGAAAATTTAGGGTACTTTTTGCTCTCAGTGAAACTTTTTCCAGTAATGCATGATATGCACTTCATGTTCTCATTCAGTTGCTTCTCTGGTCCTACAAAAGTTTGAACCTGAAGAATTGCTTTGTGATCAAAATGCAAGCCATGCCTCAGCCATAAGGTCTTAAATTTCTTTCTTATCTCAAGGGCAAATCTTATTTCACTCTTGCATAAATCCATAAGGCAATCATGCACGAATGAATGAACGTCTCCTCGATTTAAAGACGATATAAAATGTATGCGGGCTGACTCATTTAAAAGCGTAAGAGAGCACAAGCCCAGCTCTAGGCACGGCACCTGAACTCCGACTGCGGTGTACACATTTACGCCTTTTTCCAATGCATGTCCTTCAGGCATTTTTAAAACCGGTGGCTGCTCTAAGACTAGTCCGTGCAAGTGATAAGGGGCAAATGAGACAACTTTTGCTAAGTTGGCCATTAATAAGGGACTTACTGAGTAACCTCCAGATTGACAATTAAATCGACATAGACCAGCCATCGCAGTTGCAGCCCTAAAAACACTCTATGCAGCGGATTGTTGACTGTCAATTTATCAATGACAATTACTAGTAGGTATTTATACAGTTTGTGCCGTCTTAATGCATGGGCATGCTGGGCAGTTGCCCGGGAGCCCCTACAAGCATAGGGGCCCCATGCAGACCAAAATGTAACACTAATTTTCCGTTAAACATTTTTATTCCTGTGAGTGGGTGTGTAGGCAGGGCCCTATAATACTGCTAAGACGACCCTGTATACAGTGTCACACGCTATAACTTTAAGTCATTCATTTGCATACATACATGACATTTTGTGTTTGCAACATTGCATTATCTTTGTTTTACTCAGATTATCTGTCATGCAATAGTTTTCTTGGGCTTCCAGTGGCTGCTGTAGCCTGATAGGTGTGCAGCCTAAGATGGCTGAATCATCTGCATGTATCAGTGAATCATCTGACACACCATTTAAATTTAGAAGTCGCCCTTAGCCTTTTGTGGGAGTCGGGGATTGCAGAGGTGGAACTGCACACACCTACTTACAGCCATTCTGTACTGCTACACTCACTGCTCGCTTCCCACCGCTTTCGATCTTCATCTGAGTCTATGCGTCTGCATGAAGAGCCCCCATCATCTCCAGTAAACACATTAGAGACCCAAATCAGTCAACTTGGAACTAGTAGCTGGTAGGTCACTACATTAAAAGCATCTTTAAAACCTACAAAGCAAATGTTTAAACCATTTGCAAAAATATTTTGATGAGTAACCAAGTCAATACAATATAATCTGACCCTCTTGCAAGTGACGTGCATACTGCTGGCCTGGCCATTGGAATACACATTGTTCACGTGTCTTTGAAATATAGATTCACTGTTCAACCATTGGGATAATTGTTGGCTCCTCTAAACACTGCTTTATGTACTGCTTCTCAGGTGATTGACAACAAATTTCCAAGCGGGTATGTCGTGTAGTTCCTAGAAATCCCCAGAACCTGCGCATTTTGGATGACCTAAACTGAGGGCTTGGTGTCCCAACCGCTTCTGGACACCCCCACAGGATAGGTCAGTCGTTAGACCAGCTCGCTCTACAATGCCACTACCACCCCCCTTTATTCTACAGTGACGTAGGTAGTCTCTGGCAACCACTGAACATGACAATCCTGATTCCTTAGGGATCGTGGAAAACAGAAGAGGATGTTTCGCTCAGACACTCATGCTTGCTTTCTCTCAGAAAATACACAGGATGGCGAGTAGGACGTTTCAGTAAGAATGTATTGGTCCAGCGACAGCCATAGGTAAAACATATGTGCTGCGACAATCAGGAGACAGACGCATACGAAAGAGAATGCTAGTGCCAATATCGTAAACAGTAGATACATTTCTACCATAGTCCTAATAAGATGAACATAAGTAATTCAGATAAAAACAGTAGCACTTGCTTATTCCTAAGATGCGCGCCCTAAGTAATTTGCCTAAATGTACCTAGCCTAGTTCTGTATATGTAGCATGTATATGTATATATGTGTGTAGCCAAGAAACCCCCAGGGAAGAACCAGCCCCCTCACCTGATGGTTTAGAACGAAGGACCCAGTCTCTGCATCGAGGATGACAGCCCGCAAGGGATGTCAGACTGTTGTGTGTGGAAGATTCAGCACGCAGGACCCCGTGCCAGCTTGGAAGGAATTCTCCTCTGATTTTTAGGGGGGAGTGAGGGTCTTTTATACTAAAGTGGTCACTCCAGGGTTTTTTCTAGAATCGATATGTTTTTAAAACAATCATGGTTGTTTTTAAAACAATCATAAATGTTTTTAAAACTATCACCAATGCTTTTCTAAACAAGTGTGATCATGCACAGCTGGCTGTTGGCCAAGGATGAAAAAAGTGGTGACCCTTATACAGAATAATTCTGCCATGCCTGGGGACATGTTTATGTACCTCAGGTACAGGGATTATGATGGAAGACTAAGAGCATGGTATCGAAGAGACAAAATCAAGCTACTAGGTAAAAGGTCACCTGTTTAGAATCGTTATTGTCGTGTGGATGGGACAATGTATGTAAAAACAGGGTATACATGATGGGACTGTCCTAAAAGACATGACAGGTACATGTCTTTAGTGACTCCACCAGTCAGGATTTGCCTTTAAGTCATCATTAGTTTGCTTTGTGCACTACATCGGCTGTATAGTGAAGAAAGAGGAAGTCTTATAACGTACCTCTCTGCTTATTAAACATTAGTACAGGCACTAGATGCCACCAGTGCTGAATTTGAGCCGGTGGTTTCCAGTGCTCAGCACCGGAACTTAATCATCAACATCAGCGCTTTTCATGAGCACCAACTAAGGAAACATTAATTCATGGTAGGCAAGTGAAGATTAAGTGATTTGTCCGGAATCACAGGATGTTGAGCTAACGCCGAGACTCGAATCTGGCTACCCAGCTCTGAAGTCAGCAGCTCGAATCTGGCTACATAGCTCTGAAGTCGGCAGCTCTGGCCAATAGGCCACATTCTCTCCCCACTTTCATGGTTAGTAGTTGGTTCTGTTTTAGGTGGCCCTAACAGGAGAAATGGACTGGTGCAAGCTGCCTCCTGACAAGAGACCCAAAACTTATTTGTTTTACAAATTAAACTCTGGGTGCCACTACGATATTAAGTCATTTTGCAGCCAGGGACAGTTATTGCCACAGTGGCAAATCCGGGACCTGTTCACAGTGCCCCTATGTTCTGCAGCCACTCTCATCGCACAGTCCAACATGACAATCCATGGACTCTGGCTTGAGGCGCATTGATTTCCAAGGTGTGGCAAGCAGGTCCAATGTGTACCTCAGAGCACTGGAGTTTGTTCGGGGTAGTTTTAGTAGCATAGAGGGATCTGAAAGTCACCTAATGGTCATCTTTGCTTAGGTTATTCTGTTGTATGACAGGGCAAGACTACTTGCTAGGTACATGACTAGGGCATCCTGAAACAGGCAGCTCGCTTGGAATGACACACTGTGAGGGGGTTGTAGAGGCTTCTGTCTCTTGCCTCCAGCACTCTGAGTAGGGACAATTGAGAAATATTCTTAATGAGAGCAGTTTAGCTTTATGTGTTGTGTTCTGTAAGCATCGGCACAGCAAATTAGCCTTCTTTTATGTGCTAACACAGGTAGACAGCAGCCATGCCTGGCTGTGTTTGCATGCGTTACCACACAAGCCAAGACCTACTGGCTTTGCCAGGGCTTGCTTTCTTTTTGCTGCTAGCATCAATTATGCCAGTTTTAGGGGGAAGGTGTGCAAGCTGTATGTATAATATTTTGCCATCTTCTAAAACGGTATTGATTACAGTACATCTCTGAACCATAGCAACCTCTGAACTTCTTCCTGTTATTTGGACGTTTACCCTGTGGACAATCCGCGGGAGCAAGTGTATGAACATCTTTTAAGTGTGTCAATCCACAGACACCGATATCAATCATAGGCAGAAACATATAATTATTAGATTTGAAAGTTTCTTTAAAATTTACAAGATGCAGCCCCTGGGTTATTGGGCATAGAAGTAGGACACCTGAATTCTAATCTTGACGACTCCAATTAGCCAGATTGTTTCATTTTTAACAAAGCAGTTTACAGTTTCTGCGTGGTGCCTTCGTTCTCTCGACTAACATATATATATATATATATATATATATATATATATATATATATATATATATATCTACTGGCGGTTGCCAGTAGATAGTTATAGTTAGGACCGTGTTTCCATAGGAAATCCGCAACATTCTATTTGGAATAACTTTGGCGCCGGTCGACGAATCCTCGTGAAATTTTCAAAACTAATGGGGCGCTACGCTCCTTCCCTGATAGTCGCGGGGGGATTCGTCAAGCGGGGGCTGAGAAAAAAGGGGGGTCCCAAAACGCGTTTTCCCCATGCATTTTTCCATAGGACCTTTAGACACAGCTACAGCCCAAACGGCTGAACAGAATTACTTGAAATTTGGCAGAGAGGTAGTCCTCAGGTCAAGGATGTGCCTTTTGTAGGTCTGGTGTAAATCTGTTCAGTAGGTCCTGAGAAAATAGCATTTAAATCAATATATATATCTGTAAGCGCGCTCCGTGTGCGCAGGGTGTGCGCATAGTGAAAAACCAGAAAAAAAATAAAATAAAAATACATAACTTAGCATTTAAAAAACCGTACAAAGCAATTTTTGCTTTTTAATCCACTTGCCCCCTCACCTGCACTGCGCCTCGATCCCGGCGCTTGAATCCTTCCTGGCTAACGCGACCAGCGACCAGAGACCAGACCGCCGCCGCTGATCGCCCCCTCCTCGCTGACTCTCGGAGGGGACGGGCGGCTCCACCATCTTGGGCGGGTCTGTCCTCGGCGCTGCAGCGCTCCTGGCTCCTCCCCCCTGGCTTAGCACTTAAGGAGCTCACTCACCTGGGCTCTCTGACCTGCTGCGATCTCCCGAGGCGACTCCGGGAGCAACGAGACTTTCCAAGCAATTTTTGCTTTTTAATCCACTTGCCCCCTCACCTGCACTGCGCCTCGATCCCGGCGCTTGAATCCTTCCTGGCTAACGCGACCAGCGACCAGAGACCAGACCGCCGCCGCTGATCGCCCCCTCCTCGCTGACTCTCGGAGGGGACGGGCGGCTCCACCATCTTGGGCGGGTCTGTCCTCGGCGCTGCAGCGCTCCTGGCTCCTCCCCCCTGGCTTAGCACTTAAGGAGCTCACTCACCTGGGCTCTCTGACCTGCTGCGATCTCCCGAGGCGACTCCGGGAGCAACGAGACTTTCCAAGCAATTTTTGCTTTTTAATCCACTTGCCCCCTCACCTGCACTGCGTCTCGATCCCGGCGCTTGAATCCTTCCTGGCTAACGCGACCAGCGACCAGAGACCAGACCGCCGCCGCTGATCGCCCCCTCCTCGCTGACTCTCGGAGGGGACGGGCGGCTCCACCATCTTGGGCGGGTCTGTCCTCGGCGCTGCAGCGCTCCTGGCTCCTCCCCCCTGCCACGCCCCCTTGACCCTCTCCCTCCATGTGTCGTCCCCATATAACTGTTCCTGTCTTCCGGCGGCGCAGCGGGCGGGCGCAGCGGGCGCGACGAAGGCGCGCCGAAGTTGCGCCTAAGTTAAGCCCGTCTGCGCCCGTCCGCGACGGGCCGGGACCAGGGGCCACCCGTTCTGCCTCTCGCCTGGTTTACACTGCGGCCCAACTTACTGCACTGTCTGCCTCTCCCTCTCCTGCCTCTCTCCCCCATCATCACCTACAAACACTTGGCATTCTCTCTTCTCCTGTACTTCGTTCAATTCTTGTTTCTCCAGATTCCCTCCCTCTCCCCTCTGTTTCCCCTCCGGTTACTCGTTCCCCTCTGGCCCCTACGGTTGGCTCTGCCTACCTACTCAACACTCGGTCCGCAGTTAAACATCAGACAGCACTTTTTAATCTTTTAACCACTGATTTTCCAGACTTTTTATTTCTGACCGAAACCTGGTTCACTTCTGACTCTCTCCCTGATCTGCTAGCCATCCTCCCTGACACCTATTATGCTCTCCGAGCTGACCGCCCGGATGGCAAGGTTGGCGGGGGGTGGCGATGATTGTCCGGTCGTCATTTAAATTTCAGCTCCTCCCCCACCCCCCCATTCCTAACGTGGACTACCTGGTGGCTCGTTCCCTCAACTTTCCTTCCCCCCTTACTGTGGTTCTTGTCTATCGCCCCCCTCAATCGATGCCTTCCTTTGTAGCCTCCTTCCAGGAGCTGCTGGCCACCCTTGTGGTCAACAACTCCTCTGTACTCCTTCTTGGTGACTTTAACTTCTGGCCAGGAGACCCTAAGGAAGACTCTTTTTCTAAAGACTTTTCTGTCACCCTTCAATGTCTGAACCTCACTTCTCATGTCACAGCCCCTACCCACGTGCATGGTCATATACTTGACCAAATTTGGTCGTCTTGCCCCCTTGCTTCACCTCCCTCCATCTCTCCCTGTGTCTGGTCTGATCACTCTATTATTTCTTTTTCTGTTCACTTGGGTATGGTTGTTAAACCCTCTCCCCCTAAAAACCTTCTAGCACGCAACTGGAACCAAACCGACCTTGATTCCCTCTCACTCTCTTTGGTATCTTCTGCTCCTGATCTCACTTGTCTCCCTCTTGAATCTCAGGCCAAAGCCATAAGTACATGGCTTGCTGCTTCGTGTGATCGTGTGGCCCCGCTTAAAAAGATCAAAGCGGCTCGTCCATACGACGCGCACAAATGGTTCTCCACTGAGCTCAAGGCACTAAAACTTGATCTCAGACGGGCGGAACGTCTTTGGAGACGTCAGTATTCCCCTCCTCTGCGAGCTCAGTACAGACAACTCCTCACCAACTATAAAAAAGCAGTTCTTAATGCCAAAACTTCCTATTTCACGGAGAGAGTATCGCTCTCCGTAAATAAACCTCGTGAAATTTTTTCCTTGGTTCGCAATCTTGCTACTTCTGACCGCTCCACCCCTAGCTTGGTTCCTTCCCAACCCCTCTGTCTGTCACTTAATAACTTCTTTATTGACAAGATTGCGAAAATTAAAGCTGACATTCCTACTGTGCCTCAGCCTACCCCTACCAGCCCTGTTACCCTTCCTTCTTCTTTCTTCGACACTTTTCCCCCTATCTCCCTTGATTTGTTTCACAACTACCTGTCTAAAGTTAAATCTGGCTCTCCTTTGGATGGTGTTCCTGCACGGATCCTCAAAATTCTCTTCACTAATTGTCCTGGTCCCCCCCTTTCTCTTCTTAACTCCTCACTGGTTTCCGGTGCTGTCCCCTCTTCCTTTAAATCTGCTGTTGTCCTCCCTATTCTCAAAAAACCTGGTCTAGATCCCTCCCTCCCAGCTAATTTCCGTCCCATTTCCCTTCTTCCCTACCTGGGTAAGATCCTAGAGACCCACGTCACCTCCTGCCTCTCCTCATACATTGAGGACAATGGCCTTCTAGCCTCCCACCAGGCGGGCTTCCGCCCTGGCCACTCTACAGAGGCGGTGGTTCTAGCGGTCTTGGACGAACTTAAGGGTAAGGCAGATGTTAACCTTCCCCAAGCCTTGGTGCTTCTCGACTTGTCCGCTGCGTTTGACACGGTCGACCATTCCATTCTTCTCGGCCGAGTCTGCGCAGCGGGCATTCGGGGCGCGGCCCTCTCTTGGCTAGCATCCTTTCTTCAGGATAGGCATCAGGCTGTTCATCTCTCTGGTTTCTCTGCCCCTTCCTGTTCGGTCACCTGCGGTGTTCCTCAGGGCTCTTCTCTTTCCCCTCTCCTCTTTAACCTATATATCTGTCCCCTTGTTTCTTCTCTTCTCAAGCGGGGGGTCTCTGTATATAATTACGCTGATGACCTCCAGCTTGTCTTTGATCTGTCTTCTTCTCCTGATTCTATTCCCAAGTTCAGTTCCACCCTTATCTTTATTTCGGAATGGATGAGCGCCAACCATCTTAAGCTCAACCCCGATAAAACGGAACTTGTCCTTACGGGTGGTCCCTCTAACCCTTGGTCCCCTGCACATTGGCCCCCCTCTTTTGGCCCCCCCCCACGCCCTCTCCCTCTGTTCGCACCCTTGGCATCAAAGTCAGCTCTGACTTAACCATGCACTGCCAGATCAGCTCTGTGGTGTCTTCATGTTTCCTCTCCCTCCGTCTTATTCGGAAAATATCTCGTTTCTTCACCATCGACGCGCTTAAATCCATAGTCTTGGCTTTAGTCATCTCACGCCTCGACTATGGCAATGGCCTGTACGTGGACATCCCCTCCCACGAATCCCGACGTTTACAGGCCATTCAAAACCAGGCTGCCCGTCTCATTTTTTCCCTTCCCAAATCCTCACACATCACCCCGGTTCTGAAATCCCTCCACTGGCTCCCCATCTGCTCCAGATCCCTTTTCAAACTTGCTTGCTTTGCCTTTCGCGCCCACTCCCGCTCTGCCCCAGCCTACATCACTTCCCTCATTTCTTCCTATGTTCCCAGTCGCACTCTTCGTTCTTCCTCTCTCTCCCTTCTTCACATTCCCCGTTTCCGCAAATCCAGATCTGGGGGCACTCGTCTTTCCGTCTTGGCTCCCCAGTTCTGGAATAGTCTCCCACTTCATCTTCGCTCTATTCCTATTTTTAGCCACTTTCGTAAAGCCTTAAAAACTTTTCTTTTCTCTTTGGCCTTCCCCTCTTAGGCCCCCTGTGTTTCCCTCTGTGAGTTCTTACCCAGGTCCCCCCAGCGCCAGGAAGCCGCTTGGCAGCAGTGCGCTTTATTAAATATTGTTTTCATTCATTCATTCATAGGTTTCACACACGTTATAGTTAGGAATTATCATTTACAAAACCTTGCAAATTCACTTAAAAAACCATAGGTTTCACACATGTTATAGTTAGCTGTACATTTCACTCGTAAAAAACCAATGAAATTCCACGTTATAGTTAGATCAGGTAACTATAACTTGCGCGACCGCAATCAGCAATGTGTAATTTCAGATGTCATCATTGATGTCATGAGTGATGTCACTGACCATGTGATGAGTGATGTACTATGTGACGTCATCAGCAGTTTATTGTGGGCGCGCAAGTTATAGTTACCTGATCTAACTATAACGTGGAATTTCATTGGTTTTTTACGAGTGAAATGTACAGCTAACTATATGTGTGAAACCTATGGTTTTTTAAGTGAATATATATATATATATATATATATATATATATATATATATATATATATATATATATATATATATATATACGCATATACAAATATGCACATATATGTACATATATAGATATACTACACAGAGTGGCTGTGGCAGTCCTCACTGTGTAGTTGTAGTTAGGTAAGAGTTTGCATAGGAAGATTGTCTTTTGTTTTTGCTAATAACTTTGGGGCCGTTTGACAAATCTGTGCCAAATTTTCCAAAACAAAGTTCATCCACCTACTTGGAAAGTTTCAGGGTGATGTGTCAAGAGGAAGGGTGAAGTTTGAGTGCCAGTACCACGGCACAGCAAAAAACATTTTTAAAAGAATAAATACAATGATAATTGGGGTCTGCGAGGGGACAGGCGTACATGGAAGGTTAGGGCAAAGACTGTGTGCAGTGAGTGTTTGGCTGCTCACAGGGGCTAGAACGTAGGGGCTGGCCAGAGACCAGGCCCTGAAATCAAACCCCCCTGCGAAGGACTGATAGCTGTGTCAGCAAGGGCTTGGTTGCCTGCTGTTCAGGTTTGGACACAGGGCTTAGCCAGTGGCCAAGCCCTGAGGCCATCCATCTGCTGTGCACAGTTGAAGGTGGTGCGCAGTGGGAGGTTGGCTGTCCCCAGAGGGGGTTAGATGTAGGGCATGGCCAGATGTCCCGCTGCGCATGACCCAATGCTAGCCTTTGTAGCATGTTGAATTACTTCAGGTTCACATACCATATGGGATGCTGTATCAATGACTTGATGATGTCATCAGTGATGGTGCTTGATTATCCACAAGGGGTCGGCTTTCTGCAAAGTGTTCGGGAACAGTGTGAAAGCTGTAGACACAATGGCCTTCACTACCTAAGGGGCCTTGGTTGCGTAGAGGGAGTGGGCTTGCCATGGAGCGATTCTGCACAGAGCGAAAACTCAAATCATCAATGATATCATTTGAGATCTCATCAATGATGTCAATGAACATGTCATGAGTGATGTGATATTCATAAGTTCATAAGCAGGGCATGGTGTCTATACAAGTTATATTTAGCTTTTGTTCTTTGCATTTAAAACATGATGGTATGACTAACATTTTCACCTAAATATAATGTCACTTTAATCTTTGTTTTTTTCAGTGAGTTTCTAGGTTTTTTTTACCGTAAAGTTACATATTATAGAATATATATATATACACACACACACACGCGCGATACGTTTCAACTAAACAGACTCGGAACACTCACAGGCAGTTGATACCATTTATTCAAGCCGTTTCGGCAAGTAGCCTTCTCGATGCATAAAAATGAATAAAATGTGCACAATCATGTTTGTTTCCTTTATATTTTGAAAATTCAGATGGAAATTGGAGTGTGGTAAATATATATATATATATATATATGCTCAACCAGTGTCACAGTGTCATCTTGACAGCAAACCCTCTGATGGACCACAATGTTACTCCATCATAAAAGCCATAAAATAGACCCCCAAAGGTCACACTTCGCTCTGCGTACATCAGTGTCCATTAACAGCCCTGAAACACCGGTTCAGGTTGCGATGCGGCTTTCAAGAAGGGCCAATGAATCACCGCTGCATGAGAGAGAGGGTTTGAACAACAGGTGCACTTAACACCTGGCTCGGTAACAGATCAAAGCATTCTGGGCTCACCAGGGACGAATGCAATTATGTCAGAGCAAGAACTGCCCAGAACAAATATTTGATAACTGAAATAATGCGGGGGTGGCGGGTGGGATTTAACATTAACATGCTAAAAACCTAAAATGCTCTGTGTTACACCTAGTAGAAAAAGAGATCGTTGAAGGGGATGGGGGCATTTGTGGAGACTAGCTTCCCGAGATCATAAACATACAATTTGATTTAAAAAGAAACTCTGAAATGCTTGAATATTTGATGCAAAGTGTTAGGAAAAATTAGCAAAACTGTGAAAAGAAAGTGCAGGAGATATGCCAACATAGGTTACAGCCGAGGAGGAAACAAAACAGAGAGTTTAACATCACCTTAAATTGTGGAGACGGTGTCGCTGTTGATAAAAAGCCCTGTGACCACTATCGCAGCACATTAGACTACCTCGGGGGATTTGCACGATGCACTCGGGGTGCTGGGGTGTGTTTCAGAGGTCTGACGTCGAGTCTCCCTTTCTTAGGTCCATACGTCACTCCGCGAGGCCCTCCACCGTCCGGAAAGGCGCCGGTGCGAAGCCCTCTAAGATGTTTATTTGGACCAGCGGCCGGACTTCATCATCGTACCGACCGGATGAAAGAAGGTACCTAAAACATTTGTTTTGGCGAAGAAGTGCATGTTTCACGTTGATTCACGCTGACAGACTCTCTCTCCCCTGGCAACGAGTAGTTGTGTTAATCATGTTTGAGATGTCTCTGGCAGTGCGTGCTGTGCGCGAGATGTAAGCGGAAGTGAGAAGAAAAGTACCTTGTTGAGTGCCTCTGTAGAAGACGAATGTATGGGCTATTCATGTATATTATTGAAAAAGTTTGCATGAATGAAGGAGTGAAAATGGCGTATGAGCTTTTTAAGCGGCTTGCGTGTTGCATGGAACTATTGAAAGATGTGTATGTACTGTGGGGCGAGCAGGGATTTGTTAGTTTGAAAAAAAATGCATACTAATGAGAAACTGATGAATAGATCACCAGCCCGAACCACTAAGACCGCAAATGCAAATGAATCATGCTAATGAGGCCCTTTCGCCATTTCAGTGTGAGAAATAGCCCGTTAATTGCACAAAAACTGCAATAATTAATAAAGGGATCCTTCATTATTCATTTAAATTATGTTTTTCCACTGCTAAATTACAAAACATGCTCCCCCTTGCCCAGATTGAAGGCAATTGTGCTGTACATGTGAACACTTCCGCGACCACAGATAATTCATTTCGCCGTGGTTGTTTGTGTAACAGTTGTTGTCTACACGTGAACCTTGTGCTGTCTCATCAAAGATACTACATCTCATGGTGTTTTGTGTGGCAGTTGTGATGTTCGTGGTGCACGTGCAAACTTTGGTCTGTCACGTCACAGGTTTCACATATCACCATCGCACTTGTGTGGCAAATGTGCAGCTGTACTCCTAGCATAAAGTGAACCTTCCTGTGAGGTACATGTAGTAAATGCGGATGTCAGTCTGTCGCCTTACACATACTGCATCTCACTGTGACATCTGTGTAAGAATTGCTGGGCAAGTTGTGACATATACATCTTGTTCTATTGCATCACAGATAAAACATCTCATTGCACTGTTTGTGTCACAGTTGTGGTGTACCTTGTGTACATGTGTATCTTCCTTTGTCACATCCAATATAATGCACATAGCTGGTGAATGTGTGTCGCCATGGTGTAGTATATATTGTAGTAGTCACATCCCGGATTATACATTTCATCGCGGTCTTTGTGTGGCAATGGTGATGTACATGGAGTACAAGTAAACCTTCCTGTGTAGCGTCATTGGTAATACGCATCACTATTGTATGCGTGTGACAGTTGTGCTGCGCATGGTGCAATGTCCTCTGCCATATCTCTGATAGTGCCAATCTCCGCAGTATTTGTGGGCCAATTGCGGTGTACATAGTGTACACAGAATCCTTACCCTCTAGCAGCACTCATAATACATACCACCATGCTACTTATGAGACAGTTGTTGTGTACAAATTGTACAAGTGAATCTTTCTCTTGTACAGTGCGGATAATGTGTATTCCTGCAGGGTGTGTGTATGTGTGTTTGTGTGTGTGTGTGTGTTTGTGTGTGTTTGTGTGACTATTGTGGTGTCCATGGTATATAAGTGAACTTTCATCTGTCTCATCATAGATAATACTTCTCAACACATTATGTGTGACAGTGGTGTATTTGTTATTCAGATGAACCTCCCCCTAGTGAAGAGCACCTACTACACACCACTGCTGTGCGTGTGTAACAATTGTGATGTGCCTGGTGCATTACTCTACCTTCCTCTCGTGCTGTGCAGATAATACATATCAGTGAGGTATTTGTGTGTGAACCATAGTGCATGCAGTGTACATGAGACTTTCTTGAATCACAGAAAATACAGTTCAGTGAGGCATTTGTGTGGCAATTATGTGTAGACTGTGTACATGTGACGCACCTCCATCACATATTTTATAGATCACTGTGGTATATGTGTTATAGTTGTGGTGCATATGGCATACATGCATCTCTTCATCTGTTGTAATATAAACTATACATTACACAGCCGTATTTGTGTTTTGAAAGACTGAATCTTCCCTTGGCTGGAAATATGGATATGTGATAGATTTTAAAATCTTCATTGTCATGAAGTCCCTGCTGGTCTCATGACGAATAGTCAAATGAAACTGCACAAAACATCAACATCGAGTTACACACTCATCGAGTCCAATTTGCAGATCAATACTTTTGACTATGTACTAACTCATGAACAAACAACTCATCAATTCGCCCAAATAAGAGATTAAACTATTAGACAAGATTATAACTGTGCTCAATACAAATCAAATAGGACTGTTGTCATGCAAATAAGTAAAAATGTGTCCATATGCAGATACTTTAAAAGAATTTTAAAAAAGCCTAAAAAAGTAATTGTTAAGCGCTGATAGGTGATGATTTTCATGATTAACATTGCAGACTTCTATTGTGACCTTTAGGTTACCAGGTGAAATTCTAGCTTTCATCCTTATGAGATTGATAAATTGAATACCAGGAGAATTAAAAAGTAGCAAAATCTGTTATAAACAGCATTTATAAATGATATAAGCTCTGGTATTACGCACCATAGTTAGCAAGTTATTTTTATTATGCTATTCATATAATGCTAAATATTGTATTGTCTAAAACATTTTTAAAGAGCAAAACAGTTGACATTTGTTTATGTTTTTTAAGCAATTATTTAACTGTATTTCATTTGAAATAGACTGCCATTTTATGGCATTTTTCAAATGTACATAGGGTTAAATAAATTAAAACGTCATAACGTGTTCAGGTATATGAGTAAAATTACAATATATTAAAAGATGATGTAATATTTGTTTAAATTTATATATAAAAAGATGGGTTTATTTGAATTCTATGACTTTCATTCCATGGGAATTTATTTTTTATATAAATTTTTTCAGGAGCTGAGCAAGCAAACAATGAAATTGACCTGATGATTCTGTACCTTGATGAGTCGCAGTTCATTAAAAACCCACATATCCCAAACCTGCATCCTCAAAGGAGTTACCAGTGCTTGAAAACATATAAGATACAGTTTATCGGGTAGCCTCTGGGTAGAAATTAAAAACCTATAAACCTAGAAGTAGCTAAATCTCTACTAGTTATCAGTCACTAGGTGGTGAAGAGGGACTTTGGTTTGTTGGGTATTATTTTAAATGGCATTGTGCAAAATAAGTCAGCAGACTTATTATCGCATACTAATGTACCCAGTACAGCAGGGCTAATTCCCAAAAGTATTTATTAGGGCAGGGAATAGTACCATAGGAGTACTCTTACACATACTCTTACATGCCTTTGTAAATCGGCCGAAATGTCCAAATCCCTGTTAGTAAAGGTGCAAAGAGGGCATAGTCCTTTCTACTTGTGCGAACTGCATAGGAGTATGATCTTAAATATTCATTTTTATCAGTATTTTTGACGTTTTGGGGTGATTCTTATAGGAATAGAAGAGTACATAATGTACTTGTATACGTCTACGCGATTTAGCCCTAAAATGTCTACCGCCCTATTAGGAAAAGTGCAACGAGGGCACAGTATTTTCTATTTATACTAATTGTACATAAGTATGACCAGAAAATTCACATTTTAAATGTTTTGGGGCAGTCTGCAAAGGCATGTAAAAGTGCATGCATAAGTACAACAAGAGTACTGTTTTTCATACTCTCAAATGCCCTTGTGGATCGGCCTATTATCTAAATCAATGAGATAAGAATGTTACTGCACATGCCATAAAAGTTTAAATTGCTTTCATATACAATCTAAATAGTTTTTGCATTGAATGGTTGCAAAGAGTTTGCCTAATTATATGCCTCGAACAAATGTATTTTAACTTGAGTTTAGAAAGGTCACAGTTTGAATGACTTTTTTAAATAAGAGGGATTAAAAGCCATATTGTAAAAAGCAGGTCGTTTTTTTATCAGTCTATTCAGATTGTGAATCTTTTCCCGCCGTCCTAAATCGTTGTACAGTAATCAAAATAACACATTTAGGTTTCCAGAATTCAATTAATGCTATACAAAGAAGCATGGAAATCAAAGAATTGATTATTGCTTGATTGAATTATTACTATTAGCATTTAAAATTTTCTCATTACTGACCGAAAAGGTGGAACCTAATGTTAACAATCAGATTTTTTTAAGATAAGTTAAATTTAGTTGTGTGTGAGGTGCACAACTTAGCAATTTTCCAACTGCAGTAAGGTTGGCAAATCCTGTGACTGTATTCACAGCAGATAGGCATGGGGACATGAGTTAGGTGAAAAGAAAGAGAAAGGGTGCCCCAACTAACGTTTGTGTGGAGTGAACAAGCAATACAATCAAATATACCACATATCCTGCTTCCCACCAAAAATGTAGAATTAATCAGAAACACATAAGTGGTCTGTGACAAAGTGTATTACATTTAATAAAAATACCTAAATTACACCACCTTCCATGAAGTAGCAGCAAGAATGCACAAAATGCTGTTTCTAATAATACATGTAGAAAAATATCTATATTCCTTTTTCGTTCACCAATACTATATAAGCAATTTATTTTAGAAAAATTTAATTTCCTCAAGACAAATATATTGGCCGGGTGAGAGAGTAAAGAAAACAGATGCTTTGGAATGAATTTTAATACTTCTCTGTTGTGTGAATCACCTCTTTTGCTCAAAAGTTTATTCTTTCAGGAATTTTTATAAAAGTCAGTAAAAGGCGACTATGGATGGTCTACTTTTATTTTGGTGAGAACGTTTCTAGGTATGGAGTCTTCATGGCTGTAGATTTGTCATACAGAGGTCCAACACTATGTAAAACAGGGTAGCACAGTATTCTTTCAGAAATCTGTAATTTTCTCTTATGCCGTTGCAGTTGTAGTGCTGAAATGCTTCATTTGATGACTTGCGAATAGACTTCCCAGTTCGACGGTGTGAGTAGAAGTTGTTTTATTTTAGCTCTTGTGCCCACAGATGTTGTTAACTGCATTCGGTACTCTTTTTTACCATGGTTATATAGGTTGGCGTGCAAACATGTCCAACCATCTGATTTTTCCAACCATCTGATTTTTTTGGCTACCCCAGTTGTAACCTTTATCAGTTAGATCAGTTTGTATATATTTTTTAGGATGGAGAAGGTTTCTGTTTAGTAGAAAGAAGATTGATTGAGTGATCGATGCTGGGTTTGAACATTGACAATTTCTTTCCCAGTTGCAGGTGTCCTCAAGCAAGAGAAGTACAGCGGTATATATCGGTTTGGCTAGAGATTTATATACATGATGTTTTAAGGTGTTTGATGAGCAGTTATAGATAAAATCGCTTAGCACAGTGGAGGGTTGAGGCTGGTATTAATTAGTATTGTTGTTTTTGGGAAATTCCTCTTCTGAAGTGGCAAGTTAAGAGTTTCTTCCATTTCTTTGAATGTAAAGACGCTGTGTCTGAAAAGGTGTTTGATAACAGTGAAATTCTATCTGATCTGTTGCCACTAGCCTGTCATTTGACCTGCACTCATGGTTCTACATGGTCCCCAGTACCTGTGTGCTTGTTATTGTATTGAAGTCTGATTTCTTAATTTAAATCTTGAATTTTAACAGTTAGGAGAGACATTTAAAAAAAGTTTTTAATGAGTGGTTTATATTTCTTCTCTGGTTCTTTTTATTTTGATTTTAAATTGAATGACATCACATCTCAGTGTTGTTTTTACACACCCCATTAGTCTTTTATTTTCTTCTAATTTCTTTGTTTGAGAGTAACCCCTCTTGAGGGTAGTCAGACCTTCAGGTGGTCAATCGAGTAGGGACCACAGCCATCTGATGTTTAAATTCCTAACATGCCTCATCTCTCTTCGACTAATCACAGTATCTCTTAGAGCAGATATAAACATATCAATGACAACCATCTGTTACAAGTCCTTTCAGTGGTGGCAGGCACCATCCAACTCTTCCAAAAAGAATCAGCAAGCTGAAATTGAAAGTATCAGATCCAGAAAATAGATGTGTCTGTAAAACCTGAAGTTTTTTGGCATTCTTGAAGGATCTGAAAGAAGCTAGAATACATTTGTGTATAACATCTGCACAAGAAGAGGGCTTGATGGAGCTCAGAGTCTGCACATTCTGTTATGAATTCCCTATACACACAGGATCACCTTTATTCAGAATCCCCAATCAACTAAGAAAGACCAGTGCTGGAATTTGAATATTCAGAAAAAATATCATATTCTCTGGCATGTTTTCTCTGGGTCTTCAACTACTTGGTGCTTTAGACTAACCATAAATATTTCATTTTAGAGGACAAAAGGCATCTTTTCTCGTTAACACTTCAAGGCCTAGAAATCACTGGGATGGCCTGTTTTCATGCAAGCATGAATCCTTATTTCCTTTGACCCACCTACTATTTCTTGAGCTTTCTCTTGGAACCATAGTGATTTTTTAAAGCTACGTTATGCTTTTCTATCTGCTCTGGAATACATTCCTATAAGCTGTATGTGCCTAGTGTTGCGGCTGTGTGAGCTTAGCTTCAGCAAGATGTTGATGTAATGAATTACCTGCTTTTCCTTCTTCCAGTTTTCTGGAGGCTTGAACAGAGCACTCAGCCATGTCTCACATCTCTGTGAATATTAGTAGTGTCACCAAAGCACTTCAAATGATATATTAGCTTAGCCTCAACATGATCAGCTATACATTGTTTAGCAGCTACTTACATTTAAAAAACAGTCCTGTATAGATAAGTTATCCTCAACCACATGGTTAGAAAGAAGAAGCACATGCCCAGAGCCTTAGGGTAGGGATTCATTGGCAGTATTTCAAGGTACATGTTTTTTCCTGTGAAGGTGTGTATTGAAGGAGAAAACCAACTGACAGGATGTCATCCCTTGGGAATTTTCCAAACCCCAATCTCTGTTTCAAGTGAAGTAGCTCATTACATTGTTCGGATTGGACTAACCCCGTTTTATCTAAAAAAAAAAGTTCAGTACCCAAAAATCTTCTCTTACTTACACTATCATTAGTCTTTTCTCTAAAATGGAGATAGTGGTTCTTATGTCTTCTAAGTTTTATTTTGAAATATCTTTTTTAATTTGTGATAGTACATATAAAGAAAAGTTACACAAAAAGTACAGCAATCACCTTGTATGATCTTACCATACTGACACCTTTTTAAAATATGCCCCTTTGTCTTCCCCCTGATGAGTTGCACTTAATTTAGCCACGAAATAGCAGCTGAACGGATCTATTTCCGTCTTACATTACCCCTGAAAGGCTTCATCCCCCTACTGATGCTACAGTGATTAATGAGAAGAGTTAAAAGCAAAAATGATTGAGTGAGAAATTGAAACAAAATTAAACAAAGAGGATAAAAAAAAAGAAGAAAATAAAGGAGGGAGCTTAAGGGTTAGCAGAATATAAATTAAAATCAAATAGAGAAACACAACTTTATGATTATATGAACTTGGGTTAAATAGATCACAGTGCAAAGGTTCTGTGCTTCCTCACAAGTCATATATGTTTTGTTGTTCAATACAATAATCTTGAGCTACGGAAGGTTCTGTAACAAACCCCAGGGCCCAGCCTTCTGAAATCAAGATGTATTATTATTTAAATTCAAATGTTTTCAATCCGTCTTTTTCAGTTTGGTGGCCAACCAACATAAACAGTTTTTCCCATGTATAGTGATGGGTATTGTTTCTTTAGCCACATAAATTAATTTTTTTAGATGATTAAAATTCCACTAATGGTCTCAGTTAGTTAATTGGGGGTTGTGATTAAAAGTGATACAGTGAGCATGTAGGTGTTCCTAATACAATGTGAAATCTCTGAGCTCCACTAAGTCACTTTTCTTTGAAGATGTTTTATACAGTTTTAGTATTTCTTTTTTCAGCTCCTTCAGGAACACCACATAATTTCAGGATTGACAGATACATCTGTTTTGTGCTTCTCATACATTCAATTTCATCCTGTTGATATTTTTATTGAGTTTATGGAGCTGTTATTATATTCTACCACTCATTCATTAGTTTCTGCATTGTCTTTCTCCAATTCATCAAGTACATTTGAGAATTGATTAATTCCTTCTGCCATTGTGGAGGGGAGTCCTGCATCCACTTTAAGCCCAACTTGCCTTTAACGTCTTCATACTCTGGTTTTGTCCATAAAGGCAACAAATTTGCACTAGGAATGGCTGGCTTGTAGCCAGTGGTTGGTTCAGCTGTATCCCAAGTTCCTTCTGCATGGAGACTGTGCAAATTTGTGTGTATTCCATGAATGGTTTTTGTTTGTGTTCCATGTCATCACCCAGTCAAAGCAGTTCAGTAAGGTTGTTGTATATGTAGTTGTTATCCACTGCTGTTGATTCTTTTAGATAGTCTCTCCTTCGTTACTGTATTTGTTTGTGCTAAGACAAAGCAGTTAGTTCTAAAGGAGAATAGAGTCGCCGACCTCTGTCTCAGGGCTATTTTCACTTTGGCATATAACCTCTGGCACTCTGTCCCAGTTGCATAAGTTATCAAATAGTATTGTGGGACCCCTTCTAAAGAGTCGTTCATTGTTTCTAATTGAAAGAAGATGGATAATATTTTCAATTTCTTATTAGAGGCTGTTCTTCACTGGAATTGTTGTTATCCTTATTTGAAATGAGAGTTACAAAGCTCTTGTTTACCTATAATGGGAAAGTTTCCAGGTTCCTCTTGAGCATAAACTTGACTTTCTCAAAGTTCTAAATATCTCAAGTCTTGCTGTAATTGCCTTTTTAACATATTTAATGTCTTGAAAAATATATGAGAGTTAATGTGTACGTATAACCAGGGTTTCTTTTGTTATCATCTGGACCAACCTGGCATATTTGTGACTGGGTCTGGCTCTAGGCAAATATAACTTTCCTCGAATCCTGCCTATTCCTTGTCCCTCAAGGACATTTAGCTCGAATTTCTGTTTCTCTGTTTTTCGATTTCAGGTCACGGGTCTATGAAACAGCCCGTAGTGTGTTGTGGTTTGGGTTTGATCTTGTGCAAAGCAGGGTTTGATGCTACACAAGCTGCACATTCTCATTGCCCCTGTTCTCATTGTGGCCACCTGCTCACAAATGAAGTGAGTTAACTTTCATTTGTCAGTCATTCGTGCCATCTTTACCTTTCCCCTCCTGCGACCAGCTACATAGTTGGCCCTAATGGAGAAAGGGATACACTCTGCTGTAAGCTTCATTCTCAATTCGAAGCATGTGCCACTCTTAGTGAATGCATTCTACTGTACATTTTACATCTTTTACCTCACAGATTTTTCCTCTCCTTCCTTTCCTCTCCTCTCCTTCCCTCTCCTCTCTCCACACTTTTCATCGTCCCTCTTATCCTTTTGCTTCTTTGCCTCTCTTTTTGTTTCTTCTTCTCATCTCTTCCCCTTTTCTTGTCTCCTCACTCTTCTCCTCTTTCCTCCCCATTTCTCCTTTTATGCTCTCGCCTCTCCCCCACTCCCCTCTTTTTCCCTTCCATCTTCTCCACTCACCTCCTCTTGTTTTGTGAAAACCCACTGCAGAATGTTGCAGCTGGTGGCAATCAAGCTCTCACTGATGAAGACATTCTACATAATGTAACATCAAATTCCTTTACATTTTCATGTGCAATTTTTAGTAGCAACATCCCCATTCACAACTGTTGGAAATCTGGTTACTGGTTGAGGGGGTGAAACCCTACTCAAGCAGCAACCACAGTCTCTTAACTTGTGCTTCATCCTTTGGTAGCTTGGCACAAAAGCAGTAAAGCTTAACTTAGAGGCAATGTGTATATTATTTATGCAGCATTTCAAACGGTAACAAAGTGAAAACACAACACAAGAAGCATCCCACCACCAATTTAGAAATATAGACTAAAATGTCATAATAAATTATGACACCAAAACAACAACACTCCAATCAGTACAACTGGATATACACAAATTTCAAGATTGCAGGTAAGTAAAGTTCCTAAAATCACAAGGACACACTCGCTGTAATCTGGTCGTGCGAGGCCGAGCCAAAGTCACAAGTTCAGGCAAAACGTGATGTAGAAAGGCCAAAGACAAAGACCAGGTTAGTCCCACTGAAAAAGTTACCTTGAGAGTACAGAGCAAAGAGTTCCATTCCATCCTGTGGGGAACAGGGAGAGCGTCACAGATGGTCATCAATGGAGCGCGGAGAACAGGTCGGGAGTCATGGATGGTCTTCGCTGGAGATTCACTTTGGCGGTCACCGCAAATTGTTGATGTTGTAGCAATGCCCACTATCGCTGTAGGGTGCTATGGTGTGAAGAGTCTGGTTCACCAAAGCTTCGAGTTGGTGGGTAGCGCGGGCCGCAAAATCTTGGTAGGAAAAGGCCCATTCTTGGTCGCAGATAGCCCAAAATGTCATGATTTCTGATTTTCCTTTGAAAGGAGCTCAACTCATGCCACACCAAGAGTCCAGGACCTGAGGCATTACTCTTGGGAATCAGGAACTCAATCTAGCAGAGGTCAGCAAAGCACAGGCAGGTTCAGTTGCAGGTTCAGTTTTAGGTTGAGGGAGCAGGTCAGCTGGGCAGAAGCAGAGAGTCTCTGGAGCTTTGTCCATGTAGCTCGGAACAGGAGGTCAGTCAGCTGACCCTTGGAGTCACTTGAGCCTGAGATGAGAGTGCAGGTCCAGTCTTCCTTCTCAGCAAGCAGCTTGGCAGCAGAGTAGCACAGCAGCAGATTAGCAGGCTTTCTGGCAGCAGAGCAGCACAGCAGCCCTTCTTCTATAGTATCCACAGGTCCAGATAAGTTGTAAATAGTGAGTCTGAGGGTCATATATTTATAATTGGTGCCAGCTTTGAAGTAGAAGTTTGTAGAGAATTCTCTTTGAAGTCCTTGAAATTTCCGGCCTCCACTGCACTCGCACCAGGCTGGCTGTATGAACAATGCAGTGGTTACAAGACCTTTGTGTGAAGATAGGGCACAGCTTATTCTGTTGCATGTGGGGATGTGAACAGCTCCGCCTATCATTCTGCCAGTTGATGTCCCATCCAGGCATACCTAATCCCTCTATTGTGCGGCTGTCTGGGAGAAATAAACAAAGTCTAACTGCCAACTACCACTCAGTCATGTGACCCAGGACGAGACTGTGGGCGGCAAATGGTTATGGCAGGAAAATGCCAACTTTCTAATAGTAAAAAAACAGATGATGGACAGAATGCTGAACAATGCAAACATTCACACCCAGTCATAAGATCTGGGTTTAATCCATCGTTTTTATGCCCACCACGCCATCCTAGTTTGGATCCAGCCATATGCAAATCAGCCTTGATCCTGCTCTTAATGGGAACAGTCTAGCCGAACTGCCAAGCTTGGTCCTCCCAGGACTGGAAACAAGTATCGTGGGACCGGTGTGGGGTGTCACCTTTTATCAGCCAGGCTACCTTGAATCCAGTGGCACAGTGAGCACGGGACCCACATCTGGGCATACCCTTCCCACTTATAGAGGCAAACGCAAAAAGAACAGATGATGGACGGACTGCTGCACAATGCAAACATTCACCCCCAGTTAAAAGATCTGGGTTTAATACATTGGATTTTTGCCCACCACGCCATCCCAGTTTGGGTCCAGACATATCCAAATCAGTCTTGACTCTGCTCCTAATGGAAACAGCCCAGCTCGAACTGCCAAACTAGGGCCTCCTGGACTGGAAACAAGCAGCCTGGGACCGGTTTTGGAGTATCACCCCTCATCAGCCAGGCTAGCTTGAATCCAGAGGCACAGTGAACATAGGACCCCCATCTAGGCATACTCTTCCCAATTAGGCCAACAAAAGCAAGAAGAACAGGTGAGGGGGGAATGCTGAATAATGCAAACATTCACCCCCAGTAAAAAGATCTGGGTTTAATCCATTGTTTTTTTCCCTACCACGCCACCCTAGTTTGGACCCAGCCATATGCAAATCCGTCTTGACCCTGCTCCTCATGGGAATAGTCCATCCCGAACTGCCAAGTTAGGTCCTCCCTGAACCGGAAACAAGCATCTGTGGACTGGTTTTAGGGTATCACCGCTCGTCAGCCAGGCTAGCTTGAATCCAGTGGCACAGTGAGCATGGGGTTCACATCTGGGCATACCCTTCCCCCTTAGGGCGACATTTGTTATGTCTGCCTTAAGTGGCGTTAGAGCTAAGGGTGTGAGGACTTGCAAGGAGGTCTAGGACTTGTGCTTTACTGAAACAAAGGCTTGTAATCTAGTAAGAGTGGCAAAGTATACCCACTTAATTAGATTAGCACGCCAAGAGTCACTATAGATTTTTTTTTAGCCCCACGACAGCCTAAGACACAGCACATTATGACATGCACGGCACACTTTAACTTTACTTACTTACTGGGGGTGAGTGGTTGAAAATTTACAGCACTCCATCTGTCATCTTGATGTGTTTGCTATGTACACCCTAAGTGGCCAGGGTATGCCCAGAAGTGGGTCACATGCTCGCTGTGTACTGGATTCAATCTAGCCTGGCTGATGTGGGGTGATACCCTGACACCTGTCCCACGATGCTTGTTTCCGGTCCAGGGAGGCCCTGGGTTGGCAGTTGGGGCTGGACTGTTCCCATGAGGAGCAGGGTCGAGACTGATTTGCATATGGCTGGGTCTGAACTGGGGTGGCATAGTGACTAAAATACCGATTGACTTAGCCCAAATCTCTTGACTGGGGTGAGTGGGTGAAAGTATCAGCACCCCATCCACCATCTTGTTGTGTTTGCTATGTTCTTCCTAAGTGGCCAAGGGTATACCTAGACATGGGTCCCTTGCTCGCTTGGCCACTGGATTCAAGCTAGCCTGGCTAATGAGGGGTGAAACCCCAAAACTCATCACAGGATACTTGTTTCCGGTCCAGGGAGGACCTGGCTTGGCAGTTCGGGCTGGACTGTTACCATGAGGTACAGGGTCAAGACTGCTTTGCATATGGCTGGATTCAAACTGGGGTGGGGCATAGTGAGTAAAAGAATGATGGATTCAGCCCAGATCTCTTGACTGGGGGCGAGTGGATGAAAAGTTTTAGCACTCTGTCCACCATCTTGTTGTGTTTGCTATATTCACCCTAAGTGGCCAAGGGAATGCCCAGATGTACATCCCTTTTTCGCTGGGCCACTGGATTCAAGCTAGGTTGGCTGATGAGGGGGTGATACCCTTAAACTCATCGCAGGATGCTTGTTTCTGGTCCAGGAAGGACCGTGTTTGGCAGTTCTGCCTGGACTGTTCCCATGAGGAGCAGGGTCAACACTGATTTGCATATGGCTGGATCCAAACTGGGTTGGGGCATAGTCATTAAAAGAACAACGGATTCAATCCAGCTCTCTTGACTGGGGGTGAGTGGTTGAAACGTTTCTGCACTCTGTCCACCATATTTTTGTGTTTGGTATGTTCACCCTAAGTGCCAACGGTATGCCCAGATGTGGGTCCCATGCTCCCTGGGCCACTGGATTCAAGCGAGCCTGACTGATGAAGGGTGATACCTCAAAACTCGTCGCAGAATGCTTGTTTTAGGTCCAGGGAGTGGGCAGACTGGACTGTTCCCATGAGTAGCAGGGTCAAGACTGATTTGCATATAGTTGGATCCAACCTGGGGTGACATATTGAGCAAAAGAACAATTGATTCAACCCAGATCTCTTGACTGGGGGTGAAAAGTTCCAGCACTCCATCCCTCATCTTGTGTTTGCAACTTTCTAATAGTGCAATATAAAGAATTGTAACTTAAAATCCGACTGTACCATCAAAGAAGATTTTTGATCGCAATTCCTCACACACCAAAAATGAAATGTTATCTGTTGCCAATCAAATGTCAGCACTTATTAAATGTAATAAGGCAACCAAATGTTATCCTATGGGAGAGGTAAGCCTCATAGTAGTGAAAAACTCATTCGGGAGCTTTTCCCTCTGTAAAACTTAAAAATTACATGTCCAACCTTTTGAATACAATGCACCCTGCTCTATGGGCTACTTAGGGCCCACCTTAGGGGTTACTTGTATGCACTAAAGCGAGATTTTTCCGGTTGGCAAGTGGGCTATTTTGCCATTGCGAACTGGCAATTTAAACTGCACAAACAGGCTGCAAAGGCAGACCTAAAACATGTAAAGGGCTCCTTAAGTGGGTGACACAATAAATACTGCAGGCCCACTTGTAGCATTCACTTTACAGGCCCTGGGTACATGTAGTACCACTTTACTAGGGACTTACAAATAAATTAAATATGTAAATTGGATGTGAGACAATTTTACCAAGTTTAGAGGAGAGAGTACTTTAATCAAAAAGGAACCGGGAGCTTTTGATCAGGTCCTGCACAACGCTTCTGGAAGATGCGTAAATCAAAAGAATGTGCAGTTTCTAACAGTGGGGGGGAGAGAACAGGTCTCTTATAGAATGCCCTCACACACCCAGAAGGGTGTCATGCTTTATCATTGGGCTATGCTCCTCATCGGCCGGCGCTGCAATGCCCGACAGGCTCCCGCGAAGGAGCTCTTTGCCGGAGATCTTTTAAGAGACAGCCGTTTGATGTGTGAGGGTGAGAGGTAGAGGTAGTGCGTGAGTGTGAGTGGTGGGTTTAAAATAGATTTAGTACTGCCCTGAGGGAATTAATTTTATTCATGGGGTGTACTAACCTCATTAAAAATGTGTAAGCCCTGTTTGGAATAATGATGATCCCACAGGGTCTAGTATGTGAGTGCGGTTGACATGTTTCTTGCCTACTGCCCCTAACGGGTCACTCGGCAATTCTTCAGGACCAGTGTCTACAAGAGTGATTGCTCTAGAACTATAACACTACTACAAGGCCGGTGCTGAGTAATGTCAATGTCACCAGCGTTTTTAGAGAAGATCCAGGGAGGAAGACCCGGATGGTTGAGACCCCCGAGGATGCAGTGACAGGTGTACCGGGTAGCCTTGCAAGCACTACGTTACTCACTATGGAGAGGGGCAAGCAACTAGCTGTGCTCCTACCCTTGCTCAGCACTGGTTACCAATGGTAAATAGCACTGACTCCTAAGGCCAACAAACACAAAACCTGCTAAAATGGAGGAGAAAGGCAGAAAGTTTAGCAGAAGATCACCCTACAGCTGTCAGTTCTAATAACAACTTTGTTACAACTGGAGGAATAGAGTATTAGGAAGGGGCCAAATATAGATTGTTTAAAATGTATGTCTATTCATTTTCTTCATAATCAGAGGACCCACAAGAATAGATAGTAATATTATGATGATGAGACTATTTACAACATTGAATATCACGGGGATATATGTGAAAATGCATATGGAAAAACTGCTTCTCAATATAAATGTACACTGATAAGATGAAGAAGTCTTGGGTTTATCTGATTGCTGCTTAACAGGCTGTTGTTGCATATTTTATTGGTAAGCTGATACCACGGCAATTCCGTTTTTTCATTTATTATTTATTGTTTCAGCTTTTAGCCATACAATAGATAAAACTGGAAATAAAAACAACTGGGAAATACCAGGGCTTACTTCTTTAAAAAATAAATACATGTGCAATACCCTGGCAATTCCATCAATAAATGTACTCTAAGAAGGTGAAAGGCTTTGCATATAAATTGTAAGTGATGAGTACTTAAGGATGCTACAGTGCAGCCAGATCATTTTGACTTTTATAAATAGGACTGCTAGTCAGAATGAGTGTATTTTTATTTTTCTGGATGTGAGGAGTATGAGTTTTTGTGTGATTTGCCTATAGGGGATTTCTTATACAACTTTTCTCCTGTAGGTTATGGATTTGGAAAACTCAGGCATGGTTCTTTAACCCCTTCAGTGCCCATGACGAGATAGTCTCGTCATGGAGCGCGGTTGCGCTGTGCCCATGACGAGACTATCTCGTCATGAACCCCGCCCGCTACTTCAACGCCCGGCACAGGGCGGGGAAAGGGCGGGGCACACAAGGGGTTAAAAGTCAGGAATTTTTCATAGATAGCTCAGGCATCACGTTTGAGGCAGTGTCTGGCTTTAGGTTGTCTGCTTGTGAATGTATGAGGGGGGATGTCACCTGGCCTTATACAGAGGATGAGCATTGGCTACCTATTCCTTGAATTCTTGTTTCTTTGGAGTGTTCTTAATGTGACCGATTGTCCAAGTGTTTAGAGAGCCTTCCAGTCATTAATGTGCCTGTGCTGCGCATGAGCCAGTGAGACACTTGAGAACTGATAGTAAAGAAGTTGGAAATCCCCATAGATGTAGATATATCCCTATGTTATGCGGAAACTGCTGATCTCACAAAAACTCAAAGAGAAGACCTTGAAATCTACAGATTTCAATTGGGAATAGAGAACAATGTGCACACCGAGGGGGAGATTTATAAAAATGTCACGCAACGCAGAGCAGCCCCCGGCGAGGCTGCCCTGCATTGTATGACAGGGAAGGAGCAGGAGAACACCATATCTTTAGAGATATGGCTCTCCCCTCCGCTTTTGGTTGCGCCAGCACTGATTTCGGCAGGCGTGCGCCATGCACACAATTTAGCGCTATATGGCTAGGGTGTGTGCATGAGTCTAGCATGGGTTTTGTAGAGGAAGGGTACCCTTTCTGTACAAAATACCATGCCTAGGCAGGGTGGAAAGCTTTTCCCACTTTGTATGCGTGCTGCACAATGCACAGGGAAATGAAAGTATTTCTTCTGTTAGCGCCTCCTTTGAAGGGGTGTTAACTTTTGGCACAAAACCATGTCTACAAAGGCATGGATGGTTGCATGGGAACACCTATGTTCCACCCATGTAATAACCCCTCGGCGCTAAGGAAGAGAAAGCAGTGCCTCGCGCTACTTTGCGCCACTTTGAGGGTGCTTAGCACAAAAATCATTGTGCGCTGGTTAGCGTCACTTTTGTGACGCTAATCTAGCATAAATGTTTGTAAATCTCCCCCCTAGTGTCTTCCCTATGATCGTAAATGATATCTGGAACCAAGAATGTGAATCAAGATGTGGATTTAACCTCTTGAGTGCCCATGACGAGCTGGTCTCGTCATGGGCCGCGGTTGCGCTGTGCCCATGATGAGACCAGCTCGTCATAAACCCCGCCCGCTAATGCAACGGCCGGCACAGGGCGGGGAAAGGGGCGGGCACTCAAGGGGTTAAGGTGTACCATTGCTACACTTTTTGTATGCAAGTCACACTCAATATAAAAGAAATGGGCGTGAATCGAACCTATGGTTTTTAGTCTTCTTTATGTGACAAGATATTTAAATGAAGACAGACTTAAAAATAGTTTACTCCAAGGAGAGAGGCAGTGTGTCTGTGAGTGTTTGCTGACACTTCTCATGTGAGGGTCTGACTTTCTTTCATACCTCACCTTGCCATGCTGTGTTTTATGGTACCACCACATTTTAATCTATCCAAAGAGTAGAGTAAAAGGGTTTCATTTCTTACCCCAGTTTGAGGAGAGAATAGAGGGTGCTGCCAGGGGCAAGAGCATTATGAATATTGGTGGGATTATGAATGTAATAATTTTAATTGTCTGAGAAATTTGTTTTTTGATTGAGGGGGATAAAAACACTTCTCAAACAACAACCAAAATCTCTGTCAGAGTGTTTTACAAGAAGTCCCTAAATCAACCTGTTCTTAACCCTCTGATAGCTTGGCACAAAAGCAGTCAGGCTTAACTAAAGGCACTGTGTTAAGTATTTATACAGCACACAAACAGGAACGAAGTGAAAACAAAACACAACACAAGAAAAATCCCAAACCAATTTAGAAAAGAAATAGAGTACATTTTGATAAATTATTTGACACCAAAACGATAAAGATCCAATCAGAAGAACCGGAGAAATGAATTTGATTTTTTTTAGTGCAATCTAGTGCCTAAAATATATCAAAGTGACAACTGCGGATATCTTGTCGTGTGAGACCGAGGCAAAGTCTAAATGTATGGCTGACCGCAATGGAGAGTAGTTAGGATATACTTTTAGATTTAGAAGAAATTTGGAAGAAAAATGAAAACATTTCTGCAATAGTAATGTTCAGCGGGGGAAGGCAGCCGGCGGTGTATGAGGAGGAGTGCAGGGTGATGTTGCAGTGAAGATTTCCACAGTCTGTCTTTGCCACTTTTTTGGGGAAGTTGAAAATCTCCAGTGGGACAAAGCTGCATTCTGTATCTGACCGGAGTTCTAGGAGGCTGGATACCCTTTCAGAGAACAGCTGCTGAACAAAATTGGCAGCTGCAGAGAAGAATGTAGCAGGAGGTAGCATGAAGTCAGGCCAACCAGCGATACACTTTGAGCGAGTCAGCTACCTGGTAGGTCCCTGTCTCCTCTCAGAACAATTTGCAGAAAATTCTGTAAGTCCAAACTTTATGATTTTGGTTGTATGGGCACCTTTAGCACCATTTCCATGGGTTGAGGACTGGGTAGGCATCACTTTGAGGATCAGGACTCACTTCAGGCTGGGTCAAGGTGCAATTTAAAAGTTATTGGAGGTTTTTTGTGTCCCTGTAGCTCTGACCAAGAGGCCAGCAAACTAGTACTTGAAGTTATGTTGGCAGTCCTGGGTCCAAGCAGCAAAGCAATTCTCTAACAGCAGGGCAATCCTCTGAGGGTTCAAGGCAGGCTTCAAGCAGCAAGGCAGTCATTGGGGAGCAGCAGGGCAGTCATCTGAAGTACAAAGTAGGCTTCAAGCAGCAAGACAACCATTGAAGAGCAGCAGGGCAGTTATCTGAAGTACAAAGCAAGCCTACAACAGTAGGGCAGTCCTCTTAAATGCAGGGCATGCCTTCTGAGCGTCCTCCGCAGGTCCGGGAGTAAACTGAAGAGTGGGTCTGATGGTCCCATTTTTATACCTGGTGCCAGCTTTGAAGTGGAAGAAACTTCTGACAGTTCCCCCCATACAGGGTTTGGAATGTCCCGCCTCCCTACTCTGGTCCGGGGTCACAAAAAACTAGTATGTAATCTTTTGTGTGTGTGCTAATGCAGCTCATTTGAAGTGTAAGTTGGGCTGTGCAGAGCTCTGCCCCTCTCATCCTAGCATGATGGGCCAACCTGCAATACCCAGCTCCCCTTTGTGTCACTGTCTGGAAGGATTATACAAAGGCCAACTACACCTAGTCATGAGACCCTGGACACAGACTGTAGGTTACAAATGATTAGGAGAAGAAAATGCCAACTTTGAAAAAAGTGGCATTTTCAGAATTGCGAATTAAAATCTTACTTTACCATTAAAGAGGATTTTAAATGACAATTCTTTAGAGACCAAATATGACCTTTATTTCCACCTGTTCCTAAACAAACGTCACTTATTAAATGTAATAGGGTAACACAATGATATCCTACAGGAGAGGTAGTTCTTACAGTAGTGAAAAATGAATTTCAGACACTTCACCCTGCCCTAAGGGCTGTTTAGGGCCTGCCTTAGGGGAGAAGTATATGTATTAAAAAGGGAGGGTTAGGCCTGGCAAAGGGGTTATTTTGCCAAGTCAAGTTTCGCAGTTTAAAGTTTAAAACTGCACACAGGCTGCGGTTGCAGACCTGGTACATGTGTTAAAAGGCTACTTAAGTGGGTGGCACAATAAGTGCTGCAGGCCCGCTAGTAGCCTTTAATTTACAGACCCTGGATACGTGTAGTGTTTGTTCAATTAATGAGTGCTGTTACTGTCTTACATCAGTAACATCACAATGGATGCACTTTTTGTTTTTGTAGTTTATCCATAGTGACTGGTACCACCTACCTAGAAAGGACCCTATCTCCATATGCACATCCCACAAAGACTCCAAAGTAATCAGGAAGCTTTTCTTCAAACAGCAAGGAAACATGATCCCTCTCACGTCAGTAGGAACCAACAAGCACCACGGAGAGTATTAGTGACATTCATGCCATAATTCTGGCAACCACAGAGAATTGGCTACTTTTTAACACATTTGGTCACAGTGCTAAACTGTTAGAGAACACTGCTGAATCTAGAAAGGGAATTTTCTTGACAACAGAGTCAGGTGCCTCTTTACGCAATGGTCTTAAAGGTGAAGTGCACTTCCTGGATATGCTGGGTATATAGAGCCCCCTTGATCTTTACAAAGACCAGTGAACTGTTTTTGAGTATCTCTTAATGTTTTATTCTTCCAATCAAAAGGTGAGGGAGGAGAGAGCATATGTTCTTTGGTGGGATGCACCAACTACATAGGAATGTGCTAAAAGACATAGGAAAATGACAAACATAAGCCATTCAACAGTTGCTGTTCCCACTCTGGCAATGCCCAAGAGCACATGTGGAGAGTGGTTCCTGTCATGAGGTGTTTCTCCCCCCCAGTTCAATTCCTGATCTTGTGTCGTAGAATGTCTATAGAAATGAGAGTGGACTGATGTGTGAGAATTAGCAGTGGAGAAGAGGCCCACATGGCCAACAATACAGAGATGGGTGGCTGTGGCTTTAGCAACTTATCATGTGCTGATTAGTGAGAGAGCTAATACTTTTCTACTACTAAGAGGTCAAGCCAGATCTGGTTTTGCTAGCTACTTGAAGATGAGGTGGTTTCCAAGCTGTAGAAAGGAAGAAGAATCAAGCCATAGAATAGAGAGACACCACGCAGAGTGGTGAATGCTCAAGGTCAGTAACAACCTCAACTGAATAACCTGCATCAATTGAAATGCTCCTAAGGGATAAGTGGCATCTGTGATTGAGAAGCCATCAACCTCTGACGTGACCCAGCTGGGTACATCAACAAATGGAGCCCAGCACTATCACACAAATGCTAGCATAGGTTTTTTCCTATGCCACGGGAGGAACCAATGGCAAGGCCAGGAAGGAAAAACAGCATAGCCTCTCCGACAGCCAAAGCTCAGGCTACCATCCATGGCGCCAACCCTATGTGTGATCAATGCTTCGGTTAGGATCCCTTAAAACAGCTGTAGGTCTCTTGCCAGGGAAACACTCAGCAAGCCTTGTATATAATTGTTGCAGTCAAAGAATTCCCAGGCAGCCCCTTTGCACAGGCAAGCTGCACAGACATTGGCCAATATTGAGTAGTAAATATCGGGAGACAGAAAAAGCGGGGGGAAATAGAGATGCAAAAATATCGTGACACACAAATATCGCTGTCTGGAATATTACTTTTTTCAGGTAAGTGATATCATTGTTTTTTTTTTTTTGAAACCGTTTATTACAGAATCCAAAAGATATACAAAGATGGGCCTACAACCTTCAGGCCGGCCGCTAGCAAACAGTAAGAGCATAGAATACAATCAGTAAACACACGCTGCAGCGTGAGAGAGGTCACAGGAGTTGAAAGAAGCGTTGGCGGCCACACCGTCCGGACCCCCCACATGGCGGTTTCATTTTTATATAAGAAACGAAAAACAAATCCACAAGGCAGCCAAAAGTCAAAGCAGCAGCATGAGCTCCCCTGGGTAGGACCCTACCGATCCACAGGAATAGCGGGGGGGGATAGGCCGGGACGGAGACAAAGTGAACTCAATGCCCAGAACCAAGGCGACAAGCGGACTAAGGAGACGGGGCCAGTGCCAGATCAGGCGTCAGCGGCGGGGTACAAATTCCGCCACGGTAGGCGTTCCAGGGGCCCCACACTTTCACCCATTTCCCAGGCTTACCTCTCGCAACATACACTACCTTTTCCCGAAACATACACCAATCCATGTTGTCCTTCCACGCCGAGACCGTTGGCAACCTCTGGGAGCCCCACAATTGCGCAATATCACGCTTGGCCACCATATATCCCAGAGTCACCCACCACGTCTGCGGCACTGAGTAGTCAGTCGGCTCCCACACATTTAGCAGACATCTCCTCGCCTCGGGAAGCAGCGTCACATGCGTAACCGCCTGCAACACCGCATGAACACTACGCCAGAATCGCGCCACCTCCGGGCATTCCCACAAAATATGGAGGAAGGTCCCCGAAGAACCACACCCACGCTTACACAACCCGTCCACGGCATATCCCATACGCATCAGACCCGGCCCCGTAACATAGACCCTATGGAGTATCTTGAGCTGGACGAAGCGAAGGCGAGCCGGTATGGCCACCTCTTTCGGGGAGGCCACCGCGGACACCCAGTCCTCGTCATCCAGCTCCAATCCATCGGCCACCCACGCCTCACGAAGGCTAGTCAGCAGTCCCGAGCGATCATTGATGAGCTTTTTGTAAATCAATGAAATCGTGCCGTCCGGTACATGCCCATCTAGCACTCTATCTTCCAGAGGGGAGTACTCCGGGATGGAGGCAACATCCGGGAATACGGAGCACAGCGCGTGATGGACCTGGATATATCGAAAGTACTCCCTGTCCTGCAACTGGAATTCAGTCTGCAGCACATCGAACGTTTTGAATCCCCCCCTCGTCCAGAGATCGCCCACCTTGCTGATGCCTATCATGTCCCACTTCTCAAAGCCCTTCGAGGTCCACAGGGCGCCCAGCCGCTCAGATGCATACAGCGGCGTCGCCCGGGTCAACCGATCCTTCCACCCCATCGCCGAGTTTGCCGCGTGCCACACCCGTACCGCGACCCGCGTAGGGCCCGTCAGACGTGCGTCGAGCGATCTAGAATAAAGCGCCCGATTATAGTCGCCACCCGGCAGTAATAGTTTATCCATTTCAAAGGCCGGGTTAAGAGCGGGCCCATAAAGGCCGTGGTTGATAGCAGCCAGCTGGGTGGCCCAGTAATACCGTTTGATGTCTGGGAGGGCGACCCCCCCGTCGTACCACGGGAGCGTCAGCTTCGCAAGGGCGATACGCGGCCTACCCTCCCAGAACAGGCGTCGCTGCAGACTCTCCACATCGCGAAAGTAGCGCGCCGGGACAACGTCCATCGTGTTCTGTAAAGCGTATAGGAAACGTGGCAGCGACATCATCTTAAACAATGCCGCACGGCCGAGCGGTGAGAGCGGCAAGCGCCTCCAACGCGCCATGTCCTCCTTCAGGCGCTGGAGGGGGGGGAGCAAGTTCTGTTTATATCGGGCCTCTGCGTCCAGGGTAATGAAGATACCCAGGTACTTAAATCCCCGGGGAACGATCTGGATAGGACAACCCCGCGGAAGGATAGGAGCCTCCCCGGAAAGGACATACACGCAGGATTTAGCCCAGTTGATGACTAAGCCGGAGTTGCGGCCAAATGAATGCAAAACATCAACTAGTACAATCAGTGATTTACGCGGGGAAGCAAGGTATAAAAGAATATCGTCAGCGTAAAGGGATACGCGATCCTCATACTCGGGGGTCCATCGGAGTCCACGGATAGAAGGGTGCCACCGCAGCCACTCCGCCAGGGGCTCCAAGGCAAGCGCGAAGAGGAGCGGTGATAGCGGGCAGCCCTGCCGCGTGCCCCTGCCCAGCTCAAACGGAGCCGACACTCTACCGTTCACCGCCACCTGCGCCAGCGGTCCGGAGTATAACAGTTTCACCCAACCAATGAATCCCGGGCCAAAACCAAACTTAGCCAGCGTCGCCCAAATATATGGCCACTCAAGCGTGTCGAACGCCATAGTGGCGTCCAGGGACGCCAAAATGGCCGGCTCTCGTATGAACGGGACCCGCGTGAGCACCCCATGCAAACGCCGCAGGTTGAGCGCGGTGTTGCGATGATGGATAAAGCCGGACTGGTCTTGGTGAATCAGATCGCACACCACGCCAACCAGCCGATTAGCCAGCACCTTGGCGAGAATTTTGGGTTCCGCATTCAACAGCGAAATGGGCCTGTAAGACGTGACCCGATCCCGCGGCCTCCCCTCCTTATGAAGAACCACGATAGTGGCCAGACGCTGGTCCAGCGGGAGGGAACCCGCCGAGCGGGCCGCGAGGAACATAGCACGGAGATGCGGCGCCAGCGTATCCGGTCGTAGTGTATATAATTCGATGGGAAGGCCATTAGGTCCCATGGCCTTGCCGGAGGCGACCGAGCGTATGGCGAGGGCAATCTCCTCAGATGTTGGGGTCGCGTCCAACAACACTTTATCCTCCTCCGAAAGGGAAGGCAGCGCAATGTCTTTAAGTAGGGCATGGGAGTCCTCTTCCGAGCGGGAAGATACCGGGGAGTACACCCCACGGAAATATTCTGCAAAGCACTCAACAATGTCTCCTGGGTCGGTGACACACACACCATCCAATTTCTCAATCGACGGGACAACTCGACTCGCTCTCTCCTTTTTATCCAGCCACGCAATCAATTTACCAGCCTTATCACCCACATCATACAGTCTCCCCTGTTGCTCTCTACTGAGGCCCCTGGCTGCCTCCGTGACGAGGGCCCTGTAGTCCGCCTGCTTGAGTCGGAGAGCATGCAATTTGTCATCCGTCACCCCACACTCCAAATCACCCTCCAACTCAGTTATCTCAGTTTCAATACGGGTCACCTCCTCCCGCTCGCGCCTCCGGGAATGGGAAATAAGGGATAGGGCCTCCCCCCGGAGTACCGTCTTAAACGCCTCCCACAGAGACACCGCAGACGACACAGACCCCACATTGTCTTCAAAATATCGCTTAAGAGATTCAACCAAATCTGCGCGAATTGTGGGGTCACGCAGGTACCAGGGATTAATCGGGACCACCCTCCCCTCCCCCCTCGGGACAATGTCGAAGTGCAACAGGAGCGGGGAGTGGTCTGAAACACCCCGCGCCAAATGTCGCACCTCCCCAACCCTCCCCGCCTGTGCCGCTGGCATTAGGACATAATCAAGCCTCGAAAGACTGCCATGAGCCCCGGAATGGAAGGTGTACTGTATCTGCGTAGGGTGCTTCAACCGCCAACAATCCACCAGCCCCAAGGTGTCCAAGAGGCCGGGCAACCACGCTTGGGCACGGGGGAGATCCCTAGGGGGGTGACGATCCTCAGTCCCGGAAACCACAGCGTTAAAATCCCCCCCAACCACTAGAATCCCCTCCGGAAGGCCAAGGAGGAGGCGCCCCAGATCCGCAAAAGTAGTCGTTTGCAACCCTGGCGGGACATAAACAGAGACGAAAACAATCACTCTACCCTCCAATCTACCCACCAGAACCGTGTATCGTCCCCTGTCATCATGGAGCACCTCATCAACTTCCAACGGGAGCGAGGTCTTAGCCATAATGCCCACACCCCTCGAACCAGACGTAAAGCCCGAGTGGGCCATAAGGCGATAGCCCCGTCTGTTCATGGCACGAAAGGAGTTTCCAATGAGGGGTGTTTCCTGTAGAAAGACTATATCGGGTGAAATTCGTTTTAGGAACTGCAGGACCACCCCCCGTTTTATCCTGTCCCCCAGTCCATTAACATTCCAGGACAAAAGACTCAGTCCCCTACCCCCCATCATAGCCGAAATCGATCAATCGCCCCCCAGAGAGCACTTTAGGAATAGCACAACAATACTTTTGCCTTGTGGTACAAATAAACAATACCCAACCCCAACCCAACAGCCCCAACAAAACTCCCCCCTCCCTGCACCCCTGCATGAGCCCAAACAGCCCCCCCAACTTGCAGTGTGCCTGTCGCCCCTATGTAATTTAAACTACTAAGACCCCCTAGAGGAGGAAGGAGAACCCCCTCGAGACCCCGCACCACCTCCAATGGAGGGGAGACAAGACACAACAGACAAAAGACCCTAAGCTTGGCCGAAAGTGGCATCATCCGGAGTGAGCCCCCGTATCAGTACCACAGACCCGGTCCGGTGGGGACTCTCCTCCCGTCGCCCCCCCCCCCATCCCGACCATGACCCCCAGACAAAGTGTCCAGCCAGTCCCCGGCCGTTTCAGGACGGTCAAAAAAGTGAGTGCGACCATCCGCCTCCACCCGCAGCCTGGCCGGGAAGAGCATGGCGTATTTTAAGTTCATGCCTCGAAGCCGCCGCTTGACGCCCAGGAAACTCAGTCTCTGCTTCTGGACCGCCTGGGTGAAATCAGGATAAAAGTTCACCTCCATGTTCTCCAGCTTAATCGGCCCTTGCAGTCTGGAAGCTTGCAAAATCGCATCCCTGTCCCGAAAGGTGAAAATACGGGCAATAAGAGGCCGCGGAGGGGCTCCGACCTTTGGTCTGCCTCCGGGAACTCTATGGGCCCTCTCCACAGCAAAGAATTTACTCAGTCCTCGAGGCTGGAGATGGGTAGTGATCAGGTCCTCCACAAAGAGATCCGCCGCCGACTCCTCCCGTCCCTCGGGTACTCCGATGATGCGGATATTATTCCTCCGGGCCCAGCTCTCGGAGTCCTCCAGGCGCCGATCCATGAGCGCACTTGCCTGACGGAGCCGGTGCACCTCCGTTTGAAGGGCCGCTACCTCAGTCGTGAGGCCCGACGCGGTGTGGGCCAAGGAGTCGACCCGGTCATTCGTCTTAGAGAGATCGGCTCTCACAAGGTTGACATCAATGAGGACCGCGTCGAGTTTGTGTGCCAAAGTGTCGAATTGCTGGCCCACTGAGGTCTTCATCTCAGCAATGGCGCCCATGACGTCTTGCAAAGTCAGATCCGTAGGCAAATCCGGGGCATCCGGGGGGCACTCGGAGGACTTGTGCGATCCGCCAGGAGACCCCTTCGGGAGGGTGTAGCGGTCCATGATGTTGGCCTGATGTGCGGTGCCACGCCGGGTCGACTTGGCCTTCAACCGATCCCCATCCTGCTTCGTGGCCATCGTCGTGTGTCTCGCACCCGCACCAGCCACGCAGTGGAGAGCAGGCAATCAAGGCCGAGAGCCCCGGGGGCCACCACAGGACGGCGGAGCGGGCCACCGCAGGCAGGCAGGCAGGGTCTCCCAGCGAGGCCACCCCAACACAAAGAAGCGCCGTGATCCCACTTGCGATAATGGCAAGGGGACTCAAAAGCGAAAGTGAAAGTGTGGGGTACGCGACTCACCAGGCCCAGCCCACCGTTGTTGTTCACTTCGCCACTGGGTCGCCCCCAAACTCGAATCCGGGGTCAGGAGAGAAGTAGGCCGCAAACTTCAGTCGGTGCTCACTCCGGCACCCGGGGTCCGATTCGAAAACGGAAAACGGGTACCACCTCGGCTCAGGCTCACCGACACAGTCCCCTCAACCGATTCAGGATGAAGACAGGAGAAACGTAGGAGGTTGCGGAGGTCCTCGGGAGCCTCGCACCTACGCGGCCATCTTGGTTGCGCGCTAGGCTCCTCCTCAGTGATATCATTGTTAAGGATACAGTTGCTGTTAAGATTGTTTTCAATAATATAGCTGTAATAAATATTCTTTTTTAATTATCTTAATGTGTTTTAGTTCATATATTAATTGTATGTGTTATTATTGTTTGTATAATTGTTAATAATATTTTTAAATATAGTTTGTAATTGCTAATAGTAATTTATAGTGCCGTAGCCGGTTGCTAGGTTTATTGGGGCATAGGGTGGGAAGTTAATTGAGTAATAATTAATTAACAATTAATTGTTAATTTATTATTAATGTATTATTCATAATCGAATTGCTTATTAATGATGTAAATTGGGTAATAGTTACATTTTTAGTTCTATTTTAGGTGGAAGCTGCTGGGTTTGTAGGGGTATAGGGTGGAAAGTTAAGTAATAATTAATTATTAATTATTTACTCATTATTAATTATTTAACTGATTATTAATTACATAAATCGTGTGATCACTTTATATTATAGTTATATCTTAGGAGTGGCATGGGTTTGTAGGGATATAAGGTGGGAAGTTAAAAAAGTAATAATGAATTAACAATTAATTATTTATTTATAAGTTATTTAATTGATCCTCAATTATGTATGTTATATAATACTGATTTATTTTAATTACGGGTTGCTAAGTTTGTAGGGTTATAGGGTGGGACGTAAATTAAGTAATGCTTTTTTGATAAATAATTATTAATTGGTTATTAATTAGGTGTCATGCGTATTTATTTGTAGGGGTATAGTGTGAGAAGTTAGTTATGTAATAAAAATGTTTTATTTCTTTAATTGATAATTATTTATTAAATTGTTTAATTGTTTTTGGTTAATAATCTGCATATTAAGAGTTTTGTATTTGGTCTAAATTAATAGGGTTATTCAAATATGGAATGTGTTTGAAGTGAAGTACTTTCCCTGCTGTTGCTAAGACTGGAGTCAGAATAGTAAAATGATCGCCTCCAAAGTCCAGTGCTTTCCCTACTATTGCACAGATTGGTGCGGGAATAGTAAATACTCTCCCTCCGAAGTCCAACACTTTACCTACAGTTGCACCGACTGAAGTGGGAAGTGGGAATAGTAAACCTTACCCCGCTGAATTCCAATGCTTTGCCTACTGTTGCACAGACTGGAGTGGGGATAGTAAATCTTACCCCTCCGAAGTTCAATGTTTTCCCTACTATTGCACAGACTGGAGTTGGAATAGGAAATTAACCCCTCCAAAGTCCAACACTTTCTCTACTTTTGCACAGATTGGAGTGGGAATAGTAAATATTACCCCTCCGAAGTCCAACTTTTTCCCTACTGTTGCACAGGCTGGAGTTGGAATAGTAAATCTAACCCCTCTGTAAGACTATGCTTTCCCTGCTGCTTCATGAACTGGAGTGAGAATATTATGTCTATTGTTCCCAGATTTCAATACTTTTCCTAATAATGTTTAACATATCTATTATTATTATGTGTTAATTGTTCAATGTTATATGATTTGTATGTGTGTATATATATATATATATATATATCGCTCCTGAGTTAGGCACCAGCCCAGCGCACACATGAACGGTGCTTGTCACGGCGGGGGTGCTCCCGCCATCAAATTACAGCTCCACACTGCCACTCGGTAGTCATACCGGAACACAGACGACAGCACTCACGGGGGGAGAGTTCCAGAGGTAATTTATTAGGAACCCTTGGCGCTCATAACAGACGCGTTTCGGCAACTCGCCTTTCTCGATGTTAAGCTCGGAACGCCAGCATTGCCACTGTTTTAAATTCATGTTTTCGCGCTCACATTAACAATCAACATGGTAGAAGGACTAACGAACTCCTGTGATCAGGATGTCAATAATCCGCCATCTTGAACGTACCATCAAGTGACATAGTACATACAATTCATCAACAGTAATAAAGCCCAGGATGGGCATACGTTCTTATAACGCGAAAACAGGCATGATATCTCAGTATTCCGCTAGAACGTGTCAGATAGTGACTCCAAGCATCCAAATAAATGCATTTCATCAACAGTCATAAAATTAAAGCCCTGGATGGGCATACATACTGTGCGAAAACAAGCCTGATATTTCAAAGCAATAAAATAAAATAAAATAAAACAGTGGTCAGCGGCTTTCAATCCTCAACACAAAATGGTTAAAAACAGTGCCTGTAGTGACAAAAATAGAAAAGAGGAAGATACATAGAGAGAGAGGACTCAATGAATACAAACTTCCTATACAGTAACAGATGATAGATATACAATAAAATAATTAGATGTATCAATCTCCTAAATGCACAGCCAGCTCCTCACTGCTGTTCAAACCAGACGTATTTTTACTTTGCAGATCAATAATGTACCGTGATTCAAGACGTCTAAGTCTTTGTATCCTATCACCCCCCCTAGGGTTAATAGGTACTTGATCCAAGCAAAAGTATGTTAGTAAATCACGATCTCTCTTGTGGCATTGATTAAAATGCCGAGCAACAGGATAGGACTCGTCAAAATTGGCAATAGCCCTCATGTGCTCCAGGATCCGTATCTTGGCAGGATGGATAGTGCTGCCAATATAACGGAGTCCACAAGGACAGGTCAAACAGTATATGGTGTAGGGAGTGGTGCATGTAAGAAATTTAGTAATTTTCTTCGGTGTTGCTAGACCTGGGACAGTGTAAGATAAGGTCCTTTTACTTTTCTTGCAGGCCTTACACTTACCACAGGGGAAAAAACCATTAAGAGCCCCAAATGGAGATTTCGCATCTGTAGTAGGTTGATAGCTGTGTACCAGGGTGTCCCTAAGGGATCTGGCCTTCTTGAACGTTACCAGGGGATTAGGAGGTAGGTCACTACCAATGATGGTATCTGATAGAAGAATGGCCCAATTCTTTTTTAGGATGCGTCTCAGATGACCTGCATCCTTGGAAAATGTAGTGACCAGTCTGAATGTACCAGTGCTTTCTTCCTCCCTCTGTTTGTATTGGTTACTTAAGAGGTCCGTTCTATTTGCACACTTGGCCTTGTTGAGGGCTTTATTAAGTATATTCTCACTATACCCTCTCTGTCTGAAACGTGCAAGGCTTTCTTTAGCCGAAGAATCGAAATCTGTCTCCCTGGTATTGTTTCTCCTTAAACGTAACAGTTCCCCATAGGGGATACTGTCAATCAGTTTCTTAGGGTGACTGCTAGAAGAATGTAAAATAGCATTCCCTGCCGTGGGTTTACGGTACAACTTAGTGTGTATTTTCCCTTCCGAAATAAATACACTAAGATCCAGGTAATTGACAGCCTCTGTGCTCACCTCCCCTGTAAATTTCAAATTAACATTGTTAATGTTTAACATTAACAATGTTAATTTGAAATTGATTGACAGTATCCCCTATGGGGAACTGTTACGTTTAAGGAGAAACAATACCAGGGAGACAGATTTCGATTCTTCGGCTAAAGAAAGCCTTGCACGTTTCAGACAGAGAGGGTATAGTGAGAATATACTTAATAAAGCCCTCAACAAGGCCAAGGTGCCGATCACGATCCGGTAAAAAATTCCCCCGTGCGACTCGTATCGGGTCTTTTTACCGTACGAATCGTCCAAGTGCCGTACGAACTGGCAATCACGATTCGCATGGTAAAAAGTCCATACGACCCGCACCGGGAATCAATCCCCACACGTCCTCGGGACGGAAAATGTGTCCGACACGTCCTCGGACGATTTACCTTACAAACGTAAAAATCCAAGTCCGACCGAGGAATCACGATCCATCCCGTGCGTCCGAGCCTACAACCGTATGGAAAAAACACCGTCCGCACCGAACACCAATAGCAACCATGGAGACATGTGCCCGCATACGCGCCCAACACTCCCCCCAGCCCCCGTACGTCCGACACGTACCCCCCGTATATGTATACCCCCACCCGTCCATGTACACCCCAGTACGTTCCAGTCGTACCCCCACCCCAGTACGTGTCGTACCACCGTCTATGTACACCCCCCCACCCCTGTACGTGTCGTACCACCGTCTATGTACACCCCCCCACCCCTGTACGTGTCGTACCACCGTCTATGAACACCCCAGTACGTTCCAGTCGTACCCCCACCCCAGTACGTGTCGTACCACCGTCAATGTACACCCCCCACCCCTGTACGTGTCGTACCACCGTCTATGTACACCCCCCCCACCCCTGTACGTGTCGTACCACCGCCCATGTACACCCCAGTACGTTCCAGTCGTACCCCCACCCCAGTACGTGTCGTACCACCGTCTATGTACACCCCCCCACCCCTGTACGTGTCGTACCACCGCCCATGTACACCCCAGTACGTTCCAGTCGTACCCCCACCCCAGTACGTGTCGTACCACCGTCTATGTACACCCCCCCACCCCTGTACGTGTCGTACCACCGTCTATGTACACCCCCCCACCCCTGTACGTGTCGTACCACCGCCCATGTACACCCCCCCACCCCTGTACGTGTCGTACCACCGCCCATGTACACCCCAGTACGTTCCAGTCGTACCCCCACCCCAGTACGTGTCGTACCACCGTCTATGTACACCCCCCCACCCCTGTACGTGTCGTACCACCGTCTATGTACACCCCCCCACCCCTGTACGTGTCGTACCACCGTCTATGTACACCCCCCCACCCCTGTACGTGTCGTACCACCGCCCATGTACACCCCAGTACGTTCCAGTCGTACCCCCACCCCAGTACGTGTCGTACCACCGTCTATGTACACCCCCCACCCCTGTACGTGTCGTACCACCGTCTATGTACACCCCCCCACCCCTGTACGTGTCGTACCACCGTCTATGTACACCCCCCCACCCCTGTACGTGTCGTACCACCGCCCATGTACACCCCAGTACGTTCCAGTCGTACCCCCACCCCAGTACGTGTCGTACCACCGCCCATGTACACCCCAGTACGTTCCAGTCGTACCCCCACCCCAGTACGTGTCGTACCACCGTCTATGTACACCCCCCACCCCTGTACGTGTCGTACCACCGTCTATGTACACCCCCCCACCCCTGTACGTGTCGTACCACCGTCTATGTACACCCCCCCACCCCTGTACGTGTCGTACCACCGCCCATGTACACCCCAGTACGTTCCAGTCGTACCCCCACCCCAGTACGTGTCGTACCACCGTCTATGAACACCCCAGTACGTTCCAGTCGTACCCCCACCCCAGTACGTGTCGTACCACCGTCTATGTACACCCCCCCACCCCTGTACGTGTCGTACCACCGTCTATGAACACCCCAGTACGTTCCAGTCGTACCCCCACCCCAGTACGTTCCTGGCGCACCCCCAACACAACCTTCTAAGTACGGAGCGCACCCCATGCCCCAACATCACAACCGCATGTACGAGTCGTACAAAGCCACACACAAGGACCAAATCGTACAACCAAATGGCCCATGTACACACCGTACACACGCTCAAAACGCACGTACACAACAAGGACAAAACAAAACAACTCAACAATACACCATTCGCAAGGCACACAGCCACTAAACATGGCCAACAACCACTAAAATAACACAATCACTGACCTGCAACTGTCAAAAACAAACAGAGGCCCAATACACCACCACTCCTTATAACACACCCACCCAAAATTCAAACACTGCCACACCCACCCATGGACCAATAAAAAGGGCCCACACACACAAACCATGAGCCTTTGCAACAGACCCACTGCTGCCAGACACCACAGAACCAGACTACAAGCGACACCACATCTTACACTTGCACACCTTCACACGACCACCCTCACAAACACCCTCTCATCACATTCACACACACACACAACCATCCACACCCCCCCCCAACATCCACACACCCCCCACACCCACACCATCCCCACCCACACCCCTCACCATGCCCACTACCAAGAATCCAAAGTTCAGTCACCGAGAGTTGGAGGTCCTTGTTGATCAAATCCTCAGAGTCGAGCCACAGATCTTTGGAACATTGGTCAGAAGCACCAGCCAGGCAGCCAAAACAGCCATGTGGCAGACCATCGTCGATGCTGTGAATGCTGTTGCGGACACCAGGAGGACCAAGCAGGATTGCCAGAACAGGTGGTACGATCTGCGGAGGAGGGTCAGAGCCAAGAGACAGGAGGAACACGACCAGGCCAACGCCACCGGAGGAGGGCCCTCCCGCAGACCCGTACAGTACCATCCCTGGGAGGAGAGGGTGATGGCCATACTGCCGGTGGAGGCAGTTGAAGGAGTAGAAGGACTCCGAGACCCGGGTGAGTACACAAACAACGCACCTCACATGGGGGGAACTGCAACCACAACCAAAATTAATAACAGGCACGCAAACACCACAAGCCATCGCATTACTCAACCACACTCCATGAGCAGGCACATGCCACTGCTGCCACCATGCCCCATGCACCCAGCTGGACAATGTCAAGTCACAGGCCACAGAAGACAACAACACATGACACGGTAACCCGGATGGCGGGAGTGTGGGCACCAAGAATCACATAGTGCGACTCCAAAGCAGACAACAATGCCCTCTGCCCATATGGCCTAGGTCACAGCCAGACAAACACTGTGTCCCAACACAGGAATGACTTGCCAGCAAATGGCGGATGCCTTGCATCAACACATGGGGGTGAAGGCACTGTTTTGCACATGCCAGCAGCTAATGAACAGCCAACAGTGTGAAAGAGTGGCAGCACACACCACCACAGCAGCAGCGCACAGACACACAGCAGACAAAATGGGTGCCTGGAGATCAGAAACAAACTCACATCAACAGGCCAAGGGCCACTCAAAGATCTGCTAACAGTGTGTGCCCAGGAAGCTGGGCCAAGGTGACAGAGGGTGACACACGGAGGGAGGGAGAGGGGGACACAGAGGGAGGGAGAGGGGGACAGAGAGGGAGGGAGACACAGGAAGATGGACAGAGGGAGGAGGCTGACACACAGAGGGAGGGAGAGGGGGACACAGAGGGAGGGAGAGGGGGACACAGAGGGAGGGAGAGGGGGACACAGAGGGAGGGAGAGGGGGACAGAGAGGGAGGGAGAGGGGGACAGAGAAGGAGGGAGACACAGGGAGAGCAAATCAGTCCTTTGGTGTGTGGGAATGTCTGCTCGTCAGCAGGTGGACTGCGTGCATGTAGACAAGGGTGCCCAGTGCCAGAACCCCCCCTCTTCATCATGGCAAAACGCAGGGCCATGTCACAACCTGTACACGAGCACAAGGACAGCCACCTGCATCATATGAGTGTGTGGATCCACTCCATGTGCACATGTACAGTGCTACAAGGAAGGCGCAAACGCATAGCTCGGCACACATGCACACTCCACTGCTGACTGCAGTCACACTTGACGCAGCAAGTAAGACTGTGCCACACATAGTTAAAGGGGCCAAATTGGTGCCCAAGGGACACACACATGCACAAGTGCACTGTGAGTGGAATGCAAGACAGATCCTAATTCCAAGAGGAAATGTGCCAACTTTGTAACGGATGCAACATGGATGTTGCATGGATCAAAAGTAACATTGTCTCTCTCACACACAGGTCAACGTCGTGCTGCACCCCCCAACACTGGGGGGGAACACTCACAGGACCCGGATCTGCAGGAGACCGATCCCACCGGCAGCGACCACTCTCACCACTCTGCGGACGACCCCGACCGACCTGGCCCCTCTGGTGTCCAACCACCTGCAGCACCTGCGTCAGGTACAACCGTGCCAACCACCACCCCCACTCCTGCCACATCCCAGGAGACACCCAGGATCCCTGCCCCAACACCACAATGCAGCCAGGCTCGCCAGGAGGGACACGGTGTCCCGGGCACCCAGGAGGAGGCAGGCGACAACGCCAATGCCACCCCTCAGGGGTCCCGGAGACCCCATGTGCCCACAAGTGCAGGCCAGACGCAAGTGGGCAGGGGTGGTGGGAGTGGAGAGCGGCGGAGGCGCGAGCCTGACCAGTTGGCTGGGGATCCGGTATTTTCACATGTCCGTAACATCCTGGACTCATACCGGCAGGACACCACGGGCATGGCCCAGGTTGTGTCCGTCCTCGAGGGGATCAAGGTCCAGCAGGCCCAGCAACATGCGGAGCTAATAGCCTGTCTACAGCTACACCAACGGAGGATGGAGGACAGACAGGCTGAGCAAGTGACGGCGTCCCAGGGGATTCACGCTGAACTCCGTCGGATGGCCGACACCATGGCCGACCCTCCCTGTGCCAGAAGGTGGAGAACATCACCACCCACAGGGAGGGATCATGAGGAGGAGGAGGAAACATCCGACGGAGCATCCCAGACGTCGTCACGGCCTGCTGCTGAGGTTCCCCGCAGGAAGCCGGGTCGTCCACGGAAAGGACCGTGAGGGTGGCTGCTACATCACCATCTCCCAGGACACCTGGCCTGGCACCTGGCCCACTGGAGCAACAGCATCACAGCATCAAGAGACATTCTCTGCCACATGGCCCTGCTGGTCACTGGCTGACCAATGTTGACAAAGACTGTGGCATGGACTCTGAGGATTTCCAATGGCAAGGACACCAACTCCCCTACTGAACTTTGGATTCCCTAATCCCGGAAAGGCCCTCACTTGGCCCCCCCCCCAATAATAAATCACACTATTATGAGTTGATGCCTGCTGGTAGCATTATTACCTAACATGTGTCTTGTACAGTCTAAACATGCCTGAGTCATCTGTTCACTTCAACCATCCACACCCTGGGGCCTGAGTCTGGCACAGGACACATGGGTCACAGTTTTCTAGGCAAGACAGACATGGAGCACCATACACACCCGTGATGGTCAGAACCAGCTGAGGGGGTGGCCGAACAACCGTGCTGACAGACACATTGAGTACAGCAACAGTCATGCGCAGAGGTCAGGGATCCTGGCCCGTGTCCTGGGGGGCACCCAGGTACGTGTAGACAGGTGGCAGAACCATGTCCTGCAAGCTTGAGTCCGGTGGATGCAGAGAATGGGGTCATGGACAACGTTGGATGCATGGGGATGGCACATGTCACAATACCCACACAGTCATGGACATCATGCCCATTACACAGTCTCAGCACACACACACAGCTTGCATCTTGCCACTCGACACATTGACACATAGCCACAATCAGGGAATACCATGCCAGACATGCAGGATGCACCGTGCCAACACACCAGCATTGACTGAGAAGAGGCACCTTGGAGGCATAGGGACATCTTTAATAGTCATGTGTTTGGGATTGCAGAGGCAACTTGAAGTACACATGAACACATCATGTGGAGTAACATGTGGCTCCAACACTGGCACCCCACTCTGCAGCACAAATGCGTGATAGCCATGGAACTGGCACACAAGTGTCGGATAATAGCTAAATACCCACAGCTGCTCACGGAGAGCCTGCCATACACCATACATCCGCTGATGTGGAAGTCCCACGCCATGTCAAAACAATGTTAACCGTATGTGTCCGAGGGCAGTGTCACACACATTGATGCCTTCATCACAATCCACCATCCCATCACTGATGACTGACAACCAGGCAGCCCATCTATTCAGGTGTACCCAGCTGCATGTCGTGTCCCATGGGGATGCCACATGTCTGCAGAGGACCCAAACCCCGACCGGGGCAGTGTGCACACATCGTGAACAACTGCCACACCCAATACACCCCAGATGCATCCCTTACCCCATGGAGACTTCCAAACGTGTCCGTGCCTGTAACGCTGAGTCAGCCCACGATGCCATGTCCATGAGGAATAGCAGTGCCACAACAATGCAACCAGCAAACGGCATGCGCAGGTACCTGGGGAAGAGAGACACACAAGAAGTCAGCCACAAGAAGCACAGCCACTTGCATGTGCATGTACTCGACACATGTATGTATGACAACATGCTAGGTCACAATTATGTCTGGGGAAATACTACCATCACTGCCACCATCACTCCAGTGACACACCCACACACACCTCTGACCCACGTGCCATACATGCAGGTGGAGACACACATCACAACGCATGCCACACGTGGACCAATGCGTGCACACTCAGACCCTGGTACTCACCACTAAGCAAAGAAGTCGCGTATGAGCCGAGTCCGGATGTCCTCTTGAGGCTCCACATCCTCCACATCACTAGCCCCATTGCCAAGCCCTTCGTCCTCCACGGGTGGATGGTCCTCGTCATCTTGATCCAGGATGAGGGGCACAGCTCTTTCAACTGCCATGTTGTGCAGCATGCAGCAGACCATGAAGATCTTGCAGACCTTCGCCGGGGCATATGGGAGTGCGCCGCCGGTCTTGTGGAGGCACCGGAATCGGCTCTTCAGCATGCCAAACGTCCTCTCTATCACTCGCCTTGTCCGGCCATGGGCGGTGTTGTAGCGGAGCTGGGCCGGCGTGATGGGGTTGCGGAGAGGTGTCAGCAGCCAAGGCATGTTGGGATAGCCAGCGTCCCCTAAATGGAAAGCACATGGATATCGTTAGAACTGGCGTAGCGGTAGTGCTGCTCGGCCAAACAGAATACAGGACAGACAGACTGTACCCACCAACAACACATGCACGTTCGTTGCGCAGCTGCATCATCATATCAGGCATCCCGCTACGCCTCATGATGTAGGCATCGTGTGCTGATCCTGGAAAACGAGCACAGACATGTGAAATCACCATGTTGGACAGACACACCACAAGGGCATTGATGGAGTGGTAGTGCTTCCGATTGCGGTACGCCACCTCCCGTGCGTGTGGTGGTACCAAACCTACATGTGTCCCATCTATGGACCCAATGACATGGGGCATCCCTCCCAGGGCATAGAAACCACGTTTGACCTCAGTCATCTGTTCAGGGGTTGGGAACTTGATGAAGTCATCCAGGTGAATCAACATGGCCTCCAAGAAATCATGCAGCACACCGCTGAACATGCTCTGGGACATGCCACCAACATGGGCTATGGTATATTGGAAGGTACCCGTGGCAAGGAAATGTAGGGCAGCCATTACCTTCAGCTGGGGTGTCAGTGCCGTAGGATACCTGTGCTGCGGTTGCAGGTGTGGTGCCAGTCTCGCCGTCAGCTCCAGAATCAACGGTTGGGTGAAGCGGTAGAGCCGGATCCTGTCATTCTCCTGCATGGTGGCCAAGTCTGGAATTCTTCGGGCAACAGGAGGCGCTCTGCAGTAATTTGGAAGTGACAAGGAAGAGTGAGTGCACTACGAGAACAACTCATGTCTACTGAGCACATGTAAATCTGCCAATACACACATGCCACATAGGGAGTCAGGCATGTGCTACATGCCCAGGACCCGTATGGATGCAAGGTGACACTCCTTCCAAGACCCAGCTACACACGGTGATTGAGAACCTCCCCATGCCACGCCATGGGAATAGCTGTGTCCCAGTGCAAGTGAACAGCCCGACGCAAGACAGAAGTGACATACACACACACATCAGCAGAAGTAGGATGCCGATTGTAGAGACTGGTAGCGGAACACCGGAGCCACAGGTCACATGACATTACACTAGGCCTGCCCACACACCTTGCCATGAAGGTGCACATGTCATGACTCACCACACATTCCTTGTGAGGATGCTGACATGGCCTTGTCACGCTACTCCGTGTCCCATGCATACATGTGCACCTCACATCAGATACCACATGTGGCATGGTGTGCGGAACAGTGTGCAATGACAATCTACACACAGACACATGTTGGTTGCTGCAACGGCTGCAGCTTTTGAGGGTGCTACAACATCAACCTGATGTAAATCCCGGACACATAAATGACATAGTCACATTGTGCACTGTGGGTAGTGACAAGTCAGGTGTCATGACCCCTGTACCGGGCATCATGGGACACTTCCGTGTGTTGGTGTCCGTGCCATGCCAGTGACGCTCACCCCAAGTGCGCAGTACGACATGCACACATGTCAAAGGAGTCAAGGGCATGCCTGGCACACATTGCACCCTCACACAGTACACCTGTACACATCTCATCATACATCTGGTGCCTCCTCCACTCAGGAGGCATGTTCCACATCACAGCCTGTCACACCTGTGCCCCACACATGTAGTAATGCACAGACGATGCCTTGATGTCCATTCCTGGACAAGTATGTCCATCCATGGACAAGTATGTCCGCCCTATTCCTACCTGTGTGTCGACTATCACCACAGTGATGTGTACAAACCGGCGTACTGCTGCTAAGAGGGCCTGTGTATGTTCCCCAATCACTGTGGGAGTGCTGCCGTATGTGTACCCATCGTGATGGCGAGCGTACAGGCATTTGTACGGTCCGTACCACTACGTGTACGCATACGCGTGCAGACCCATAGTGATAGTGAGCGTACATGCGAGTGTACGGCCCTCTCACTATGGGTCTGCACGCGTATGCGTACACGTAGTGGTACGGACCGTACAAATGCCTGTACGCTCACTATCACTATGGTTCTGCACGCGTATGCGTACACGTAGTGGTACGGACCGTACACTCGCATCTACGCTCACTATCACTATGGTTCTGCACGCGTATGCGTACTCGTTGTGGTACGGACCGTACACTCGCATCTACGCTCACTATCACTATGGGTCTGCACGCGTATGCGTACACGTAGTGGTACGGACCGTACAAATGCCTGTGCGCTCACTATCACTATGGGTCTGCACGCGTATGCGTACTCGTTGTGGTACGGACCGTACACTCGCATCTACGCTCACTATCACTATGGGTCTGCACGCGTATGCGTACTCGTTGTGGTACGGACCGTACACTCGCATCTACGCTCACTATCACTATGGGTCTGCACGCGTATGCGTACACGTAGTGGTACGGACCGTACACTCGCATGTACGCTCACTATCACTACGGGTACACAGACCCATAGTGATAGTGAGCGTACAGGCATTTGTACGGTCCGTACCACGACGAGTACGCATACGCGTGCAGAACCATAGTGATAGTGAGCGTACAGGCATTTGTACGGTCCGTACCACTACGTGTACGCATACGCGTGCAGACCCATAGTGATAGTGAGCGTACATGCGTGTGTACGGTCCGTACCACTACGTGTACGCATACGCGTGCAGACCCATAGTGATTTTGAACGTCGGCATGCATGTACGGGCCGTTGCCATGCATTTGGGGTGCCCTAGGGCCCGGAAACGCACCGTACCTGTGTGTGATTCTCCTAATTACATAGGGGACAAGTATTAAGGCCTACATGCATGCTGGTTGTCATGGCGACCAGGTTCAAATTTCGATTTTGTTCTGGAAGGTGCACAGCAGAAGTCAGTTGGAATTCTTCTACTTTGTTGCAATGTGTTTGTGGGGCTGACATCATGCAGGAGAATGAAACCGATAGAGAACCCACAGACTGCTAGGTTTGAAGGGATTGGTGGAAACATAGGATGCAAATGTGAGTGACCAATCACTCTGTACTCCTGTGCATGAGACTGGGCAGAAGGCCACATATAAGGCAGCCAGGTCCCATGAGGGATTACTTGCCTGCACATCTTTGCATTTGTCGACCAAGCTGCTGCTACTGATTCCCTGGAACCATGTCAAGGGCTGTGGAGAGGACACAGCCATTCACCCTGGAGGAGAACATGGCTCTGCTGGATGTGATCCTCCCACAGTACCCCATGCTGTATGGGCGACCAGGGTATCAGGTGAGTGCATAGGCCACTGCCACAGACTGTCCCTATGTTGTGACTGTGTCTTCAGGCATTGTGACCCGGTGTGACACACATGCCATGTACTGTCGGGGGGGTACCAGGGGGGGGGTGCCTGATGTCTCCCAGCAGTGCCCTGAGACAGGAGGGGTGGGTGCAGAGTCCTCCCAGCAGTGCCCTGAGACAGGAGGGGTGGGGACCTATCACTAACAGCAGTGCCCTGAGACAGGAGGGGTGGGTGTGGAGTCCTCCCAGCAGTGCCCTGAGACAGGAGGGGTGGGGACCTATCACTAACAGCAGTGCCCTGAGACAGGAGGGGTGGGTGTGGAGTCCTCCCAGCAGTGCCCTGAGACAGGAGGGGTGGGTGTGATGCACAGTGTGAGCCTTGATCATTGATTGTGACATTGCCATCATTCCACCTGAGTACCCACTATGGCACGTACTGCCTTTTCCCTCACCAGAGGATGATGTCCCTATGACAGAGGTGCAATGCGTTGTCTGCATTACATGCCATGTAGTAACCAGCTATTATGTTCACATATGTCTCTCTGTGACATGTGGCTGGTGTATTGATGTGGTGTCACTTGTACTTCCTCACAGGTAGGCGCCTCTGCCAAGGAGCAGATCTGGCTGACCGCCGTCAGTGCCGTGAGGCGTGTGGATGGTCGGAGGCGGAGCCTGTCCCAGGTGAGGAAACGCTGGCAGGATATCCGGTGCTGGACGCGGAGGATTGCACGGCTCCTGCTGGGGGACTCACCTGAGAGCCACAAGAACCGCGGCCGCCGCCGTCTGACCCACCTCCACAGGCGTGTGCTGCCGGTGGTCTTTCCAGACCTGGAGAGGCGCTTACAGGCGATGCAGCAGGCGGAAGGGGGTAGGTACATGTGCGTTTGTTGTGTGTCACCGGCATTTGTAAGGGCACAGTGGCATTAATTCACTGGCAGGGTTTAAAGGTGCTGTGCCCATCCAGTTTGCCCAAGTGTAGCGCTGCGCCCCTGCCACCCTTCCCCTCCTTGCAATGTGTTCCCTGGTCTGTGTGTAGTCACTCCTTCACAAGGTAATGTAGGCTGGCGCTTTGTCCACGAGAACAATGACTGTAGCATCATGGGTGGTGGTGGTGGGTAACAGGTTGTGGGACCTTGCCTGTGAACTGTCAAGTTCACTGCATGTGGGTTCCATGTCAGTTGGCACTGATGCTGGCTCCAGACATGGGAGTTGGTCTCTCATGTGTCATGCCTTACAGCGCGCATGTCCTATGTAGTGGCCTGTGACATGATGTGCATGAGTGTGCGCTACGCATAGTGCAGGGATGGTGACGTGTGTAGCAGTCATTCCCATTCAGCCATTCAGTAGCATGTAGTTGCGTGCCCAATACTGTCCCCTGGGGCACCTTATCCTCAGTGTTGTTTGTGTCATCATCAACGTGGACACTCTCACTGTCTACAGCGTAGGTTGTGCTCTGTGCCATTGTCCCCTGTCACCATGTATATAGACGTGCTATTATGTACAGGTGTCCACTGTGCAGCCTGACCTGATTGTCCCTCTTCATACTCACAGTTGCCAGTGCCTGTGTGTCTTGTTATACTCATCTGAGGATGGGCACTGGTACCTCATTATTTGTACAGGCGCACCTTTGCTGTTTTGCGTCCAATCTAGCCTTTTGCCTGCCACTGTGTTTATCACCCAGACTATGAGATGTTGGTGCCACCTGTGTCTCAGCAATTAGCATCGTGTGGGGGTTGCTTGGGGCGGGCAATGCCTATGTGTCAAATCCTGATTCCTAATTGCTGGGTCTGGACAGTGTGTGATGTTACTGGACACACACGCAAGGTGCAGTGACCGAGTTATGTTGGGCATGTTTGCAGCATTACCTATGCAGCATGTGTCTCAAGTTCATGGATATTGTGCCTGGTCATAGGTATTTTCACAAACGCTGTGTGGTGCAGAGGCAGTGCAGGATTGTCCCCAGGGCCTGGGTGCTATGTCAGACTCCGTTTCCTGTCATCAGCTATTGTCTCATGCTCTCCATGGTATTTCAGTGGCATGGTGGCTCAACCAACTGTGTTTCATGCCCTACATCGGTACCTTGTTTTGCAGATGTTAGGGATCTGCCTCTTCAGGCTATGCAATGTTGACTATGTAGATTGGACTCATGTGACAGATGTGTACAGGTGTCTGATTAATTTCTGTCTCTCCACCCTGCCCACAGCATCGTCGGGGGACACAGAGGGAGACATGGACACGGACCAGGCGGAGGGACCGAGCACCAGTGGCAGCCGTGACATCGGGGCTGGCACATCGAGTGGGACAGAGGCGGAGGATAGTGTGGCCGAGGACCTGTCGACTGGCACATCAGACTACGAAGCTGACAGGTCCGAGGAGGATGTCTCAGGGTTGGCGGAGGCTGCACCAGCAGCTGACAGTGGAACAACACCTGCCACCGCCCCCTCAGTTCCCACCAACCGCCTCCCACTTGCTCGTGTCCCTTCCCAGCGTGCCCGGTCACCGCATGTCTCATTCCTGCCAGGCACCGCACCCCCTGCCCCTGTCTCCACTGCTGCCGCCAATGCTGAGTCTATGGACATCCAGCGGCAAATGCAGGTTGGTCAGGCTGCGATCCTGAATGTCCTCCATTCCCACGGGAAAACCCTCACCAACATCGAGGCATTCTTGGAGGGCATTCATTCTTTGCAGGCTGACCAACGCAACTTGCTGAGGTCCCTAGACTCCACACTGACTGCAGCAGTGGGTCTCCTGCAGCGCGACCTCCCCCCACCTACCCCTGCCCCATCCACACTTCCCACTTCCATGCCTGTCCCACGTACACCCAGACGTCGGCATGCACCCACCACAACAGACACAGGCACCACACCAGCAGGGAAGGTCCACCGCACTCCTCCTGACACGCACACACAGGGTGAGATAGGCACACCCACTGGGTCGGGGGGCAAACGTGTGACACGCAGCCAGAGTGGGAGTCCGCATTCCACACAATCCACTCCCTCCAAATCCCCTCCCCTCAGCTCTCCTGGCCACATCTCCCCCAAGGACTCCTTCATGGCCGCTCTGTCCCTGAGCCCCACAGTGACGCCACCACGCAAGCGGTCAAGGAAGTCCTCGGTCAGGGTGGTTGAGTCTCCCCCCCTGTCTCCACCCTCCCCCGGTGGCGCTGCAACCCATCCCTCTGAACCCCCCCCCTCCTTGGGGCCTGAGGTCACTTCGGGTGCAGGGGACTCCCTGGAGGACCTTGCTAAGGTGTGTAGTGCCATCCTGGCCTCCGCCTTTGGCCATGACACACCCCCTGTGGTTGAGTCCTCCATCCCTGCACCCACAACGCCGCCCCTTTGCCCTGATGTCCCTGCGGTGCCTGTTGCTTCCCCCCCCCCTGATGCCCTCACCAGTATGGAAGACGATGGCATTTGACTGTGCAGGCAAGGTAGGGGACACACATCCCACTGTGTCCCCCATGCAGCTGGGAATAATTGACTGCCCTATGGCCTTTGTTGACTTTGAACTGCCGTTGATCCACGGACATTGTGCTCATGCTGATTAAAGCTTATTTTTTTTTTCATTATCACACTCCTGCTATGGTGGTATTGGTGTTGGTGGGGCTGCTACATTGTTTTGGGTGGTGTTTAAGGCTTTGGGTGTGTGGGATTTGTAGTAGTGTTCTGCTCTTTGGGGCCACCCTAGGATCTGTGTGCCATCACAAGGTGTTGGCTAACTTCCTTAGGTCATGTCAGCAGTTACTGCATGGTTCAATTGTCCCAGGGTGTATTCCTTCCTCTGTGTACCCAGTTTCTTCCCTGCAGGGTGTTCCCAATGTTTAGCGCAGAGCTGTGTGTACATGAGCTGTGTGTGTGACGGAGCCCTTCTACTTTGGCCATGCATGCATGGCCATGTCTCCACCTGCAACAATCGTGGCATCCTTGGTGATCACTGTACTTGTGTGTGGAGTCAGTTGACATGAGTTCATGGGGACATGTTCCCTTGTAGGCAGTATGGATGTGGGTAATTGTGGCATCACACACATGTGTTACACCCCTCCTGGGTGTGGACACTGCTGGGAGGACTCTGCACCCACCCCTCCTGGGTCTGGACACTGCTGGGAGGACTCTGCACACACCCCTCCTGTCTCTGGGCACTGCTGGGAGGTGTCTGCACCCACCCCTCCTGGGTCTGGACACTGCTGGGAGGACTCTGCACCCACCCCTCCTGTCTCTGGGCACTGCTGGGAGGACTCACCACCCACCCCTCCTGGGTCTGGACACTGCTGGGAGGACTCTGCACACACCCCTCCTGTCTCAGGGCACTGCTGGGAGGTCTCTGCACCCACCCCTCCTGTCTCTGGGCACTGCTGGGAGGACTCACCACCCACCCCTCCTGGGTCTGGACACTGCTGGGAGGACTCTGCACCCACCCCTCCTGTCTCAGGGCACTGCTGGGTGGACTCTGCACACACACCTCCGATTTCTGGATATGTGCGCTTGGCACATACACGGTGGGGTTACGCACACTGCATTAGAGGTGAGGGTACGTGTCTACTGACACTGGTGTGGTGGGGGTACGCTCCGTACGTCCGCGGGTGGGGGTACGGGTCGTACTTACACTGTTGGGCTGGGGGTACGCTCCGTACGTCCGCGGGTGGGGGTACGGGTCGTACTTACACTGTTGGGCTGGGGGTACGCTCCGTACGTCCGCGGGTGTGGGTACGGGTCGTACTTACACTGTTGGGCAGGGGGGTACGCTCCTTGCATTCGTGGGTGGGGGTTCGAGTCGTACTTACACTGTTGGCATGGGGGGTACGCTCCATGCATACGCGGGTGGGGGTACGGGTCGTACTTACACTGTTGGGCAGGGGGGTCCGCTCCTTGCATTCGCGGGTGGGGGTACGGGTCGTACTTACACTGTTGGGCTGGGGGTACGCTCCGTACGTCCGCGGGTGTGGGTACGGGTCGTACTTACACTGTTGGGCAGGGGGGTACGCTCCTTGCATTCGTGGGTGGGGGTTCGAGTCGTACTTACACTGTTGGCATGGGGGGTACGCTCCATGCATACGCGGGTGGGGGTACGGGTCGTACTTACACTGTTGGGCAGGGGGGTCCGCTCCTTGCATTCGCGGGTGGGGGTACGGGTCGTACTTACACTGTTGGGCTGGGGGTACGCTCCGTACGTCCGCGGGTGGGGGTACGGGTCGTACTTACACTGTTGGGCTGGGGGTACGCTCCGTACGTCCGCGGGTGGGGGTACGGGTCGTACTTACACTGTTGGGCTGGGGGTACGCTCCGTACGTCCGCGGGTGTGGGTACGGGTCGTACTTACACTGTTGGGCAGGGGGGTACGCTCCTTGCATTCGTGGGTGGGGGTTCGAGTCGTACTTACACTGTTGGCATGGGGGGTACGCTCCATGCATACGCGGGTGGGGGTACGGGTCGTACTTACACTGTTGGGCAGGGGGGTCCGCTCCTTGCATTCGCGGGTGGGGGTACGGGTCGTACTTACACTGTTGGGCTGGGGGTACGCTCCGTACGTCCGCGGGTGGGGGTACGGGTCGTACTTACACTGTTGGGCTGGGGGTACGCTCCGTACGTCCGCGGGTGGGGGTACGGGTCGTACTTACACTGTTGGGCTGGGGGTACGCTCCGTACGTCCGCGGGTGTGGGTACGGGTCGTACTTACACTGTTGGGCAGGGGGGTACGCTCCATGCATACGCGGGTGGGGGTACGGGTCGTACTTACACTGTTGGGCAGGGGGGTCCGCTCCTTGCATTCGCGGGTGGGGGTACGGGTCGTACTTACACTGTTGGGCTGGGGGTACGCTCCGTACGTCCGCGGGTGGGGGTACGGGTCGTACTTACACTGTTGGGCTGGGGGTACGCTCCGTACGTCCGCGGGTGGGGGTACGGGTCGTACTTACACTGTTGGGCTGGGGGTACGCTCCGTACGTCCGCGGGTGGGGGTACGGGTCGTACTTACACTGTTGGGCTGGGGGTACGCTCCGTACGTCCGCGGGTGTGGGTACGGGTCGTACTTACACTGTTGGGCAGGGGGGTACGCTCCTTGCATTCGTGGGTGGGGGTTCGAGTCGTACTTACACTGTTGGCATGGGGGGTACGCTCCATGCATACGCGGGTGGGGGTACGGGTCGTACTTACACTGTTGGGCAGGGGGGTACGCTCCTTGCATACGGGGTGGGGGTAGGGTCCGTACATATCCGTCCCCACGCTATGTGATGTTTGTGCGGCCCGTACCCAGGCCTTTGCCACGTGGGTGCGATCCGTCCCGCCATTGTTGGGGTGACGTGTGTGGGCGTGGTCCGACTCGTACCCACGCTCTTCAGGCGTGGGTACGGGACGTACCTGTCTGGTTGTGTTGCCGGTTCGCGTGGTGACGGACTTCCGTTGTGGCGGTCGCTGGATTATCAGGACACGCCCCCACCCCCTCGTGGTGACCAGGGCATGGGAGTCAGGTATGTCCAGGCCATGTGTAGTGTGTCACTCATGTGGTTGTTTTGTGGCCTGCCCTGGTAGTGCCACCCCCACCCCACCCCACTTTCCCCCCTCCCTTAGTTATTCTGACCTTCTGCGGCGTCTGCGTCGTAACCTGTAGAGGAGGTGTACTGCTATGAGGGCAGGGATGACTCGTAGGTTCGGGTCCATGTCTGTCCGTCGCGTACTGGTACTCCTTGCTCGCGTCGTCCTGTCGCGTACGGGTCCTCCTTGATCGCGTCGTCCTGTCGCGTACGGGTCCTCCTTGGTGGCGTCGTCCTGTGTGTCCGTCACGTACTGGTCCTCCTTGTTCGCGTCGCCGTCTGTCCGTCGTGTACTGGTGGTCCTTGTTCGCGTCGTCCTGATTTCCCGGCAGTTTTTGGGTGCCGCAAAATATTCACCGTGCGGGGTGACGTCGGTGCGAATCGTGATTCCTGGGTCGTGAATGGCTGGCTGCGTGCGTCCCGACGTCAGGTCGGCGCTTTCCCGGATCGCATTGGTAGGTGTTTTTTGTTCGGTCGGTCTTTTTTACGATTCGTACGGTAATGGTGTACCCGTGCGAATCGTAATTCCATGTTGGTATATTTTGACGACCGGGTACGCGTCGGACGGAGAATATGCTCCGTCCGACGGTTCGTACCCGGTTTTTACCGGATTGTGATCGGCACCCAAGTGTGCAAATAGAACGGACCTCTTAAGTAACCAATACAAACAGAGGGAGGAAGAAAGCACTGGTACATTCAGACTGGTCACTACATTTTCCAAGGATGCAGGTCATCTGAGACGCATCCTAAAAAAGAATTGGGCCATTCTTCTATCAGATACCATCATTGGTAGTGACCTACCTCCTAATCCCCTGGTAACGTTCAAGAAGGCCAGATCCCTTAGGGACACCCTGGTACACAGCTATCAACCTACTACAGATGCGAAATCTCCATTTGGGGCTCTTAATGGTTTTTTCCCCTGTGGTAAGTGTAAGGCCTGCAAGAAAAGTAAAAGGACCTTATCTTACACTGTCCCAGGTCTAGCAACACCGAAGAAAATTACTAAATTTCTTACATGCACCACTCCCTACACCATATACTGTTTGACCTGTCCTTGTGGACTCCGTTATATTGGCAGCACTATCCATCCTGCCAAGATACGGATCCTGGAGCACATGAGGGCTATTGCCAATTTTGACGAGTCCTATCCTGTTGCTCGGCATTTTAATCAATGCCACAAGAGAGATCGTGATTTACTAACATACTTTTGCTTGGATCAAGTACCTATTAACCCTAGGGGGGGTGATAGGATACAAAGACTTAGACGTCTTGAATCACGGTACATTATTGATCTGCAAAGTAAAAATCCGTCTGGTTTGAACAGCAGTGAGGAGCTGGCTGTGCATTTAGGAGATTGATACATCTAATTATTTTATTGTATATCTATCATCTGTTACTGTATAGGACGTTTGTATTCATTGAGTCCTCTCTCTCTATGTATCTTCCTCTTTTCTATTTTTGTCACTACAGGCACTGTTTTTAACCATTTTGTGTTGAGGATTGAAAGCCGCTGACCACTGTTTTATTTTATTTTATTTTATTGCTTTGAAATATCAGGCTTGTTTTCGCACAGTATGTATGCCCATCCAGGGCTTTAATTTTATGACTGTTGCTGAAATGCATTTATTTGGATGCTTGGAGTCACTATCTGACACGTTCTAGCGGAATACTGAGATATCATGCCTGTTTTCGCGTTATAAGAACGTATGCCCATCCTGGGCTTTATTACTGTTGATGAATTGTATGTACTATGTCACTTGAAGGTACGTTCAAGATGGCGGATTATTGACATCCTGATCACAGGAGTTCGTTAGTCCTTCTACCATGTTGATTGTTAATGTGAGCGCGAAAACATGAATTTAAAACAGTGGCAATGCTGGCGTTCCGAGCTTAACATCGAGAAAGGCGAGTTGCCGAAACGCGTCTGTTATAAGCGCCAAGGGTTCCTAATAAATTACCTCTGGAACTCTCCCCCCGTGAGTGCTGTCGTCTGTGTTCCGGTATGACTACCGAGTGGCAGTGTGGAGCTGTAATATATATATATATATATTTCACTCCATCGTTCTCTGCCACTTCCCTTCTCCTTGAGCACAAACGGTAGCGAACCCAATTCTTGTGCATAAATTCAGTTTAGTTTATTTGCTCAGTCACCACGATCGCCATGACGCGTTTCGGCCTGACGCGGCCTTGATCACATGACCTTTATATATATATAAATATTAATTTTCATAATTTTTTTTGTATATATATATATTTGCTTTTTATAGGAGTACATTTAAAATAGTAACCAAAAAATCAAAAGAATGTAATGTATTGTAAAATATATATTTTTAATAATAATGTTACATTATAAATAAAGCTCCCAGCTCTTCATTTTAACTGATTTTTACAGATAAATACCGACAGAAAACAACGTGTTCCCTGGCTGAATTTATTTTTAAAAGTGAAAAAATACAAAAAGTATGCTTCTCCGTGGTTGACGCTCCATGCTGCCTTTCGTGATTTCCATGACAACAGCTGAGCAGACAGACAGCATGGGAAGTTAAAAACAGGTTCAGATTTCCCTAACTACATGCATATGTTAACATATATTTGTAATATAATGCCAATATTTACCCGTGGGTGTAATGTTGGTCTTTATTTGGCTGCTTAATGTGCTAATTTGGTGACAAGTACCAAAGTATGAGTGCATGTTTATTAGTTAATTAAATGTGGACATATATAATTTTAGAACTCCTTTTATTTTCAAAACACAAAATAAAGATGGATAAATACCAATTAGAGGGCCAGAAAATAAATATGGATAAATACAGACGGAATTGATACAATAATAAAAACCATAAAACCAGGAGCCCTAATTATAAATATATGTAAATATAAACATACACACATAGATATATGTTTGTGCGTGCCGCTATATAAGTATATAATGATATATATTGTACTAAAAATAAGTAACATTATATTATATTACATGAATGTTATATATTAAAATATTTAAGATTTACTATTTTAAGCTATATATATTAATAACGATATTTTTGTATGGTTTTTTTAACAATATTAGTGCAGTTGGGTATTTTATTTAATATTTTTGTATGTGCTATTATAAGTATAGCGACACGATATTTTTGTAATCGATATTTTTGACACAATATTTTTGTTGCACGATGTTGTTTTCGATATTGTGTCGGTGATCCCTTTATTAGTGGCAGTACCAAAAACATTATAAAATGGCTTCCTGTTTACAATGCAATTCACAGTACACTTTCGGCATAGTCAGTTTAAGTGTCTTATTTTTGTTCAATAGATCACAGTGGGGACATTTTAAGATGTTTTCAATTTGCTATTCATTTTTTGACTGATTCGTTTGAGTGATTTTAATGTCCTGGTGCCATTAAAAAGAGATCACGCTGTGGTGTTTTATAGTCACCGACGGACATGAGTCATGCGGTTCTACTGGGGAATGTTCTGGAAGGGTTTAACTACATTACCGCAGAGTATCGTTGACTGAGTTCCTGTGGTAAACATTCACTCAGTAATAGCGTCTTTTGATAGTTTCATACATGTGGTTATATAGCAATGTGACTAATAGTGTATTATGACAGCGTTTGATGGATGGAATTTTTTTTTACAAAAAGCTCCAAAGAGAGAAATCGTTTTCTAAGGAACTGACCATATCATGTTCAGTTAGTTTGAGAAACCGTAGATTTTATCATTGAGACATATGGAGCCCTAACATTGAAATGTGTACATTTGGAAATAACTCCTATAGATTTCATAGGTCTGGACTATCTGCAACGGTTGCAGGTGGTCCAGAACTCGGCCGCGCGGGCCATCTTTGGCCTGTATAGGCAAGCCAGAGCCTCCGGTCTTTTGCAGTCACTCCACTGGCTGCCTATCCGGAAACGGATAGTTTTTAAGGCCTTGACCTTGGCTCACAAGGCTCTCCACGCTTCGGGAGCAAAATATCTCCAAAGGAGGCTTGCCTTTTACCATCCGGCCCGATCTCTGAGGTCTGAATCATTGTTCCTTGCTGTGGTCCCCGAGTAAAAAGGGCTCGCATTGGAGGTCGCTCTTTTAAGCTGCTGGCGCCACAGCGTTGGAATACTCTGCCTTTGGCATTACGCAGCACCTCTAATTTGCTGACTTTTAGGAAGGGCCTCAAAACTTGGCTTTTTGCCCTTTAGTTCGCTCTTCTTTCTTTCTGCTGGGCCCGTTTTATTTCATTGTGTTGGGTTATTCTGCTACAGGTTGGCAATAAAAGCGCCGGGACACTCTATGGAGTAGCCGTGCGCTATAAAAGACTAAACTAACATAACATAACATAATATAACTATGAGTCCAGGGATTGGAATTATGAGTAATGCAGTAATTACCACATTCTTTTGTATGCTGGGGGCATTTACTCAGGAGTGTAACACAGGGCCCTGCATAGCAAAGTGTCCCTAACCCTGCAGGGTCACCAACCCTTCAGGATACCTGATGGCCAATGAATATCACATCACATTCTGCGGGGGGGGGCGTAATTCTGCTTTCTATTGCTATATTTACCGCATGACCATCACACAATTTTCCTCTAACAAATTTTAGCAGGTCAAATTTACCAAAATGTGTTGGGAAAAATGTACAGACTAGAGGCAAATGCAGAATTTGTTGGGGAACATAACACATTGCACATTATCCCTGAAATCTGGGGCCATAACTTCGAATGTAAAGTTTGAATGAATCAGATCCGATGAAAACAGCGGACCCGCTATTTACGGATGCCGTAAATACCGCACCCTTTCCAAATCCACTAATAGTCAGTTACCGAGGGTCACCTTTTGCACTACAAGCAGATGCGCAAAGGGTGCTTTTGAGATTGTGTAGTTCTTATGTGGCATTTGTGCAAAATTGTTAGCGTTTAGGCTAATGTGAAATTGTGCACCGTAAGACTTTGCATCAGTGGGGGCTGCTATGGGACCGTGGTGGTGGCGAGGGGGTGGGAGGGGGAAGATGGGAGGGGGTTAAAAAAAAAAAGAAAACAGCACTTACCTGGCCGAGGACGCTGCAACAGGAAACACCCAGGCTCCCAGTATGTCCCATCCAATCACCACGCATCGTGATTGGTCTGAGCACTGTGGTTCGGCGCTCAGAGAGGGAGTGGAAGCCTGGGTGTGTTCTCCATCTAGGGGTGTGATGCAGCCCGGGTGGTGAACATGCAAAATGGTTTGGCCGGCCCTAGACGGCTGGCCAAATCGTCATGCGCATTTATGGTCACATACCACTCCTCCCCCTGCTGGCTGACAGCCCAGCCCCACCCCCCCAAAAAAACCTGGGCCAGTACCATAAAAATATACTGATAATAAAGTTATGTCATTATCATTTTATTTGTCGCGTGGGACGATGAACCTCCGCCTCAGCGGAGGAGCCGCCCCTGCGTTGTATTAGTATGTTTTCACATTAGAGCTAGTGCAAACACATTTCACACCCACACACAGCCTAAATAGACCTGGCATGCTATGTCCTGAAATGGTACAGTAGTGAACAAAGGTTGCTGCTAAAAAATGCCATTTGCACATGAACAGCTTATAGGCACCAGTTCATGATGTGACTGTGACCATAAAAGAAAAACTGGTCATTTCTTAACTGGCTTGTTAATACTTTTCTGATGAATATGCTTTTAGGCCCTGTTGTCAATAAATGTATAGTTTATATTGTTGTTATGTGTTTGTTTTTGGAATCCGTCAACTAAAAGAAAAAAAGAACAAGCACAGGCAAAGAGCTTTCATGAACTCGATAGAAAATGTTTTATATTTGCAGAGGAGTAAAAAGTAACGTAATTAAAAGGGGACTTTGCCAAAGAGGACCTGTCAACCCCCGCGGGGTGGAATTGGGCCCAAGGCCAAACCTTTAAGCCAACCATTGAACTGGTCGAACACCTTACCTTAGGGTTGTTCCATGTCAGATTATTTGGATAATAACTGATTATGCAAATTCATTGTATATAAATCAATTGTAAATAGAGAAAAGTAAAGTAATCATTTTTTTTTTTAAAAGATTGTTTTTAAAGTTATCTTATGGGGATATCCTGAAAATCTGCTGTGAATTTGCCCCCATGGAATTATTCGACAACCCTACCAAGACCCCTCTGCCTTATCACCATACAATCGAAGTATAGAAACATGACCTGGTAGCATTTTAGGCAAAACGGTTTTTGGACATCTCGGCCAAATTGGTTGCCAATAGCTAGCCACGCCTTTTTTTGTGGTGGGCTTGGCAGACTTTTATTAACATGTGCAGTAGAAGTGGGAAGCAGCCCTGCAGGTTCCCCAGTTTGTACCCGTGGCAAAAATATTTCAGCCAATCGTAGTCGTGACAGTGAAGGCATATCTCGCTAAGCTTTCTATGTGAACAGTTATATCTTAATTCTGTCTGAGATTGTTTTACCTGAATATGCTGATGATTCAGAAAGCATTGTCTCTGAATAATTGTGTTTTACTCCACATTTAGGCGTGGCTTAATCACTTTAACCCAGGGGCGTCGTCACCCCTTCTCTTTAGCAGCTGCAGCGGGTTTGGGGTTCTTGATGGTTCTCTTCCATCAGCAGCTCGGCAGACAAAGGCTTATAATCAATGTAAAACGGTGGGAGGGTGAGAGAGTGAATGGTTAGATGGATTAGTGAGTGAAACAGGGGATGCAAAAAAGGGATACATGAAGGTGAGGTTGAAAGGATGGATGGATGAGTGATTGGGTGGATGGATAACGGGTGGATGGATGGTTGTTGTGAGAATGCATGGATGGATGAGTGAATGGATGAATGGATGAGTGAACGTATGTATGGTGGGAGTGAAAGGGTGGCTGGATGGATGAGCAACAGTGTGGATGGATAGGTGGATGAGTAAAAGAGTGCATGGATGAGTAAAAGGGAGGGTAGATGGATGGCTGGATGAAAGGGTGGATGAGTGAAAGGGTGACTGGATGGACGGATGAGTGAAAGGGTGGATGAGTGAGTTAGTGAAAGAAGGATGACTGAAAAGCTAAAGGGATGGATTGATAAGTGGATAGACGGATGGGTCAAAGGATTGATGGCAGAGGGAAAGGATAAATGACTGAGTGAAAGGGTAGATGGATGAGTGAAAAGGAGGATGGATTGATGGATGAGCAAAAGGATGTTTGAATGGTGGCTGGATGGATGATGGATGGATGGGTGAACCAATGGATGGAAGATGGAAAGTATGGATGGATGAAAGGAAATGGATAAGAGAAAGGATTGATGACTGAGTGACAGGATGGGTGGATAGGTTTGGATATGGGTGGGCGGATGGGTGGACAGATGGAATGGTGACAGACTGAATGATGGATGAATTATAGAATCGATGATAGAATGCAAAGATGAAATTGTGTATATCAGCGTGTGGATGGAAGAAGGATAGGATGAATGAATAGATGTTTGGATGAATGAGACAAGTAAGCTCTTCTGGGGAGGGTCTCAATGACTGACTTCACTTGCTTGGTGCCATAAGGGGAGAGGAGTTGGCCTAATGGCTAGGGAGCTCGACTTCGAATCTGGGGAACTGGGTTCGAGTCTTGGCAATGACGCTGAACATCCAGTGATTCTGGGCAAATCACTTAATCTCCCCGTGCCAAACAAAAATTAAAGTGTGTCCTCATGTAACATAACTGGTGCTATTTAAAGTGCTCTGATACCTGATTCAGGTCATGTCACGCTATATAAAACTCAGCAAAAAGAAATATAATAAGACTGTTGGTTCAAAGTGGGGGGTATTTACATTTTCTGGCTACACCCTTGCTTTAACCATACGGGGTTTCATTCTTCAGTGCCTGTTTCTTAGCTAGCTTTCCTATTATAAAAATTGCCCAGCAAACATGCGAAACATCATGACTCCTTGGTGAGTAGACAAAATATCGGAAATGTAATATCGATATACAGAAATATCGAAGTCAAAATATCGATGGAACAATATATCTCTGTCAATAATATCGATGTAAAAAATGTCGAGATTGTGATGTGTAGTAAAATATCGAGGTATAGTATATCGAAAGACATAATATCGTGTAGTAAAAATATCGAAAAAGTATAGTATTAAGTTACTTTGTGATTTGTAAAAAATTATTGTTTAGAAGTGTCAGCAAATGTTTATTTAAGTGTATTAAAAATAACAATTTTATTTCTATTAATATAATTTTTTAAATTTTGATATATAATTTTAGGAGCGGGATGTTGGGTTTATAGGGGATAAGGGTGGGGAGTGTTTTAAAAAAATATATTTGAAATAAAATATTTTAATAAATTTTTGTAGAATTTAAATTTAAATTTTGAACAAAATTCAATTATTTAAAATTTAATTGTGAAAAAAAAAATTTTTAGTGGGATGTTGTGTATATAGGGGTTAAGGGTGGGGAGTATTTTGGAAATAAATATTATATTTAATATTTTAGGATATAATTATTGAACTATTATTAATATAATTTTTTTAATTTGGATATATAATTTTAGGAGCGGGATGTTGGGTTTATAGGGGATAAGGGTGGGGAGTGTTTTAAAAATATATATTAGAAATAAAATATTTTAATAAATATTTGTATAATTTGAATTTAAATTTTGAACAAAATAGTAATATTTAAATTTTAATAATGAAAAAAAATATTGTTAGTGGGATGTTGTGTATATAGGGGTTAAGGGTGGGGAGTGTTTTGGAAATAAATATTAAATTTAATATTTTAGGATATAAATTTAGAAATATTATATTTAAAAAAAAATAAAAAAATTCAAATGTGTTTTTAAATTTTAAATGTGAAAATTGTAATAATAAAATAAATGTAATCAGTGGGATTTTGGGGTTATAGGGGATAAGGGTGGGGAGTGTATTAGATATATATTTAATATTTAATATTTAATTAAAAAAAAAATTTCAGATTTGGTATGAAAATTTAAAATTAAAAATTTTAGTAATAAAATTTAATAATTTATGATATAAATTTTGAAATATTATATTTAGAAATAAAAACATTTCAAATTAGTTTTAAAATTTTAAATGTGAAAATTGTAATAAGAAAATAAATGTAATACGTGGGATTTTGGGGTTAAAGGGGATAAGGGTGGGGAGTGTTTTAGATATATATTTATTATTTAATATTGAATTCAAAAAAATTTAAATTTAAATTTTTGTATTAAAATTTACAATTAAACATTTTACTAATAAAATACATTTAATAAGTGGGATTTTGGGGTTATAGGGGATAAGGGTGGGGAGTGTTTTTGAAAAATATTTAATATTTTATTAAAAAAAAATAGAAATTTAATTTTTGGGTTTAAAAATTAAAATTAAATAAATTACTAATACAATAAATTTCATAAATGGGAATTGGGGGTTATAGGGGATAAGGGTGGGGAGTGCATTCAAAATATATGTAATATTTTATTTTTTTAAAATATAATGCAAAGTTCTAATTTCTTAATAAAAGTAAATTTTAATATTTTTAATAATAAAAAAAAATTCATAAGTGGTATTTTGGGGTTATAGGGGATAAGGGTGGGGAGTGTTTTATAAATATATAAAAATTTTATTATTCATAAAAAATTATTTCCATTTAGAAATGTTATTTTAATTAACATTTAACAATTTTAAGAAGATAATTCATTTAATAAGAGTGATGTAGGATTTATAGGGGATAAGGGTGGGTAGTGTTTACAAATTAGTAATTGTTTGAAAAAATCTAACATATATAGTAATCCTAATTCAATATAGATTGGAGTGGGAATAGTAAATTATGTATGGTCACTGTCCAGCACCTACTGTAATTTTTTATAGAATGGAGTGGGAATAGTAAATTATTTATGGTCACTGTCCAGCAGCTACTCAAATGTATTATAGACTGGAGTGGGAATAGTAAATTATTTATGGTCAGTGTCCAGCACCTACTCTAATTTATTATAGACTGGAGTGGGAATAGTAAATTATTTATGGTCAGTGTCCAGCACATACTCTAATTTATTGTAGACTGGAGTGGGAATAGTAAATATTTTATGGTTAGTGTCCAGCACCTACTCTAATTTATTATAGACTGGAGTGGGAATAGTAAATTATTTATGGTCAGTGTCCAGCACATACTCTAATTTATTATAGACTGGAGTGGGAATAGTAAATTAGTTATGGTCAGTGTACAGCACCTACTCTAATTTATTATAGACTGGAGTGGGAATAGTAAATTAGTTATGGTTAGTGTCCAGCACCTACTCTAATTTATTATAGACTGGAGTGGGAATAGTAAATTATTTATGGTCACTGTCCAGCACCTACTGTAATTTTTTATAGACTGGAGTGGGAATAGTAAATTATTTATGGTCACTGTCCAGCACCTACTCTAATTTATTATAGACTGGAGTGGGAATAGTAAATTATTTATGGTCACTGTCCAGCACCTACTGTAATTTTTTATAGACTGGAGTGGGAATAGTAAATTATTTATGGTCACTGTCCAGCACCTACTCTAATTTATTATAGACTGGAGTGGGAATAGTAAATTATTTATGGTCACTGTCCAGCACCTACTGTAATTTTTTATAGACTGGAGTGGGAATAGTAAATTATTTATGGTCACTGTCCAGCACCTACTGTAATTTTTTATAGACTGGAGTGGGAATAGTAAATTATTTATGGTCACTGTCCAGCACCTACTCAAATTTATTATAGACTGGAGTGGGAATATGAAATTATTTATGGTCAGTGTCCAGCACCTACTCTAATTTATTATAGACTGGAGTGGGAATAGTAAATTATTTATGGTCAGTGTCCAGCACATACTCTAATTTATTGTAGACTGGAGTGGGAATAGTAAATTTTTTATGGTTAGTGTCCAGCACCTACTCTAATTCATTATAGACTGGAGTGGGAATAGTAAATTATTTATGGTCAGTGTCCAGCACCTACTCTAATTTATTATAGACTGGAGTGGGAATAGTAAATTAGTTATGGTTAGTGTCCTGCACCTACTCTAATTTATTATAGACTGGAGTGGGAATAGTAAATTAGTTATGGTCACTGTCCAGCACCTACTCTAATTTATTATAGACTGGAGTGGGAATAGTAAATTATTTATGGTCACTGTCCAGCACCTACTGTAATTTTTTATAGACTGGAGTGGGAATAGTAAATTATTTATGGTCACTGTCCAGCACCTACTCTAATTTATTATAGACTGGAGTGGGAATAGTAAATTAGTTATGGTCAGTGTCCAGCACCTACTCTAATTTATTATAGACTGGAGTGGGAATAGTAAATTATTTATGGTCACTGTCCAGCACCTACTCTAATTTTTTATAGACTGGAGTGGGAATAGTAAATTATTTATGGTCAGTGTCCAGCACATACTCTAATTTATTATAGACTGGAGTGGGAATAGTAAATTTTTTATGGTTAGTGTCCAGCACCTACTCTATTTTATTATAGACTGGAGTGGGAATAGTAAATTATTGATGGTCACTGTCCAGCACCTACTCTAATTTTTTATAGACTGGAGTGGGAATAGTAAATTATTTATGGTCAGTGTCCAGCACCTACTCTAATTTATTATAGACTGGAGTGGGAATAGTAAATTATTTATGGTTAGTGTCCAGCACCTACTCTAATTTATTATAGACTGGAGTGGGAATAGTAAATTATTTATGGTCACTGTCCAGCACCTACTCTAATTTTTTATATACTGGAGTGGGAATAGTAAATTATTTATGGTTAGTGTCCAGCACCTACTCTAATTTATTATAGACTGGAGTGGGAATAGTAAATTATTTATGGTCAGTGTCAAGCATCTACTTTTATTTATTATAGAGTGGAGTGGGAATAGTAAATTGTTTATGGTCAGTGTCCAGCAACTACTCTAATCTGTCTGGTATTTAATTTAATTAAATTACATTGATATAGTAGTTATAAAAATATATTTAAGTGAATATTATTTGTATTGTATTTTTATATATTGGATTTGTAGTAATTAATTCTATATTTATAGTTTAGGATAATATATACATGTAACCTTTTAATTTGATATGTTTGGAATATTTAATATTATTATTAGGAAAAATATATGAATATTTTGTATTGGAATAATGGGTAATGGCATTCTGTAATTTTATAATATTGATTGATTTGTAATTTTTTATAAAATAATTATTCTATATGTTAAATATTCATAATAGAAGATTAATATTAATAATCAGAGAAACACAATTCATAAGACAAGAACATGGTTTTTATTGTAGTTTTTTAAATTTGTTATTGTTTATTCATTTGAGTAAGATCATTCAGAAATAGTATTATTTACATTGTAATTACATTCAAACATATTGAATATAGGTCAGAACAAATTTTATGTACATTAGTATATTTTCAAACATTTTTAAGTAAATTATAAAGATTATTAATAATGTTGTACAATGTAGTGTTTTAAATTAAAATTAACATAGCAATAGGTTTTGTAAATCTTTATACAAAACTTTTAACAAATATTTTCATATATAAACATTTTAATATTTGTAGTACAAACATGTTATACCTTTTTTATTAATATTAATATGTAAAATATTAATATTAATTATTTTTACAATGTTTTCGAAACAAACATCTTTTTAACATAAATAAAATTTGAGCATTTATGCAAAAAAAAATTTAACAATTTTTCATACATTGTTCTGTAGTATTATCTTTTTAGAAATTATAATAATAAATATTTTAAATTTTAAAATATTTATTTATATAATTTTACAAATTAGGAACATTTGTTGACAATTTGTAGGTAAATTAAAAAAATAGGTATATTTTTACTAAATAATATAAAATATTTGTGTGTGAATTTACTGTTTTACCTGATTTATTTAGGGCTTTTTAGTATAGTTAAATGTTTTATTATGTTTTGGACACTCTATTTTGTAACCGGGTAATGTTGTTTTGGGTCATTTGGTTTGAAGGGAAGCTCGCGGTTGGGAGTTACTTCGCGTCGTGAAAGGTAAGGTTTGTTTTATGTGTTTTAGATGGTTTTAAATTTACTTTTGAGCCTAGTTAGATAATGTTTAGTGTAGCTGTACATATATTAGTTATATTTGGAAATGTTATGTGTTAGAGTTGCGTGTTGTGTTTTTACGTGTTTTTAACGATGTGTAGGCATGTTTCGAAAGTTAGGTTTAAGGTGTTTAATGTATATTTAGAAGTGTTTTAAATCTAGTATTATTGTTAGTACGTGTTTATGTGTTGTTTTATGTGGGTGGGAATGTCAGTTGCTTTGTTTTTACTATTTCTTTTCTAGGTTATTCGTTTCGGATGGACTCTTTTTTTTTTTTTAAAAAAGTGTGTGTTCGTTTTATTGAACAATATGGTTTTTACAGTACTTTAAATGTTTCGGTTTTCATGGATCGTTTTTTAATATTTTTAGCTATTTTCGGGTTTTTCATGGATTTTCGAAGGATATTTGGTGAATGGCTTATGGATTTAATCGCCAGTTGTATTTTTGCATTTTTTTTTGGGAACCTTTTTTTTAATGTTTGGATTGTGTAAGCAGGAAATGGATTTTTCAGACTTTGGAATAAACGTGGTAAGTTAATTTATTATTATTTCTTGTGGGTGGGTATTGTTTAATATTATTGTTCATTTTTATTTTATTACAAATATTATTAATGTGTGTTAATATATTTTTGACAATATGTATAAATATGTTACACACAGTAATTATTTTTGTAATAAGATACATATATTTTATGTGTTTGATATTATTGAAAATGGGTAATTAGTCATTTATTTGTATTTGTACTTTAAAGAAGTGTTTTAGCTATGATGTTTAGGTATTCTAGGCCTTTGGTAGTAGGGTACAATTTTACTTGTTGCTCTAGATATTTATACATTTGTTTAGTTTGTTTTGAGGTTTTTGGAGTTAGCTGAGTTATGGATTGTTCCATTCGGAACTCTTGATAACTCTGTTCTTTTTGTAGGCATGATATAAATCTTTCTAGTGTTGGTTTTGTTCTGCCTGTTGATTGTAGGAAGGCGTTATGCCATCCTTCAACTGCGTTATTAGTTTTGGATTCTCCATTTAAGGTGCTTCTGTATACGTTCCACCAGGGAATTAAGAATTTAGGGTTTCTTCTGTGGCCAGATCTATGTAGTCTGCCGACCCATGTATCTTCGAAATAGTCCAATAGTGAACTTAGTTTTTCTTCATTTTGTTTGTAGAAGGCGCTGTCTATTAAAATGTTGTAATGTTCTGTTACGTCTGTGTCAGGTACATAAGCTAGTGCTATGAGTTTTTTTATTTGATATGCAAAAGATGAATTAGTTGCATATTCAATGCTTAGGGCTGATTTTTGCATGTGTCTCCATAGGCATTGATTAAAATGATAGTAACAGCCTTGTATGGAGGTATGGGGGTGTGTTTTTAATATAGAATTAATCATTGCATGTTCAAAATCTAGGATTATTTTTTGTGGGGAAAAGTCATTTGTTTTTTGTTTTATTATATTTAATAGTTCAGTGTATGTGGAGTTATGTTTGTTTGGTAATAATGTGTAAATTAATGGTATATTGCAATTGTGATATATGACATGTATTGTATATAGTTGGAAAAATGGTTTGGGACATATGGTAAAAGTCCCATCCATCATCCAGTTATGTGATTCTTGTAGTTTACAGAGATTATTAGCTGTTCCAAATATTATTATTCTTTTGTCATTGTTTTTATTATCAAAAATGACAAATGGTTCTTTGTTTAAAGTTATACTTTGTTCTGGACTTAGAATAACTTCACTGTATGTGTGAGGAATTGGGGTTGAAGTAGTAGTGGTTTTTTTAGTACGTGCAATAGTTCTTTTGAGTGAAGTTACAGATGGCATTTGTGTAGTAGCAGTTTTAGGAATTTTGGGAAGCTGCTCTTTTAAAATTACACTGGTAGGTTTTTGAGAACTTGTGCTAGCTTCCTTTATAGTTTCTAAAGCAGATCTGACTTCGATTTCAGTAATGTTTGGTGGGTGGTTATGTTCTCTAGTGTATAGTACTGTTGTTTGTCGTGTTGTAGCACGCCCATAGCACTTATTAGAGTAGTATTTAGTGCATTTCCAGTTAACTTTTAAACCATACACTTTTTCCTGTGTGTAAGTGTACCCCATATAGCATAGTAACATTTTTCCCTTCTGGCTTGTTATGAATTCAGCTCCTTCAGTCATTTTGATGTAGCTTTATCTATGAAAAATATATATTATAGTTATTATATATGATGTTATATTAATTTTCAGTAGAAAAAAACAAGATTTAGTTACTATATACTTACAAAGTTGGTTTTGATGTGTTTGAGTAGAATGCTCCTGATTCTTTATTTGTGGGATTTTCCTCTAGTATTTTCTTTGTCTGGAAAAGAAAAGGAAATGTGTTGTAATAATTGTTTCTATATTTTTATAGGGAATGGTTAGGGGATTTGCAATTGGGATTTAATTAGGGTGGTATTTTAATCTATTAGTTGATTTTTGGTTGTGAAATACTTACTTTTTAGTTGTATCTTTTTTGGTGCTGTTCTGTATTTTCTTAGTTTCTTTTGGAGTTTCCTGTAGTGAAAACATGAAATAGAAAGAAGACATTAATTTATTTATAGTGTATGTATATTGTAATTACAATTTATTCTATTTGAGTGTTCATGAGAATAATATAGTTAACTTACTTTTGATAGTTTTAAACATTTCCTGTATGTTGATTTTCTTATATCTGTAGTTGCAATCCAGTCGATTTTCCTCTTCATTTAATTTCGTTTTTTTGGTTTTGGACTGTGAATGAAGTTGAACTTCTTTTTATAGTGCTTTGGATGTTGTAATATGTGTTTTATTGGTCAGTTTGAATTCGGAGTGTTTTTATTGGTTAGTTCGAATTTTTTTTTTTTTTTTCTGGTAGTTAGTTTCCTAATAAGGAAAACGCTAATTAGTGGTTTTGTGGTGTATTATTCTATATGTATTTTTCTAAACATTATATTATGTATTGGATGCATGAATTGATAAAGTATAATTTAATAATATAGTTGTTTAATGTAGGAATGTTGTTAATAATGTTTTAGTAAAGAGTTAATTATTTAAATCCATTTTTAAATGTAGTAAATATATAATTGTTTAATAATAATTTTGTGTAGAGATAAAAGACATTATTTGGTGTTTATGTAGTTTGATTTTAGGTTTTCATTAAATGTTATATAGTCGATATTAGTAAAATGGAGATATTTTAGTGGTCGATATTTTAGTTTACGATATTTTGTTATGAAGTATATGTATATTATTGAGCATCGATATTTTAGGATTTCGATATTTGTGTTGCCGATATTTTGTGTACCTATATTTCTGTAGTTCGAAATTGTGTGTTCGATATTTTTGTAATGTTTTAAATAAGTATATGATGTCGATAATAATGTGATCGATTATTTTGTATCGATATATTTGTAGGTCGATTTTTAGTCTTTCGATATTGTGTCAGTGATTCTGACTCCTTCTGTACAAATCTTTGCTACCCTGATTAAGCATGACTTACTCCTGGAAATCCATGAGTAAAACACTCATATGCCTGGAATAGACGCAACAACTCACAGAAAATCATTTGTGAATCAGGTCTAGTAATCAGGTGCAACATTTACTTAAGACTGGAGCAAGGTGTAACTACTCTTAGAAAAATCTTTTTGCATCAGACCCTTAGAGACCCTATTAAAGAACCACAGAGAGGATTATTTTATTTTTCCGGAGTTTTATATAGCGGGACCTAGACCCGAAGGTATCAGAGCGCTTTACATGAGCACCAGTTGTGTTACAAATGGACACAGTAATCTGTTAGGCACTGGGAGATTAATGGATTTGACCTGAATTACAGGTTGTTGAGTGTCCCTGATGACACTCAAACCCTCTTCTAAAATATCAATTGTTACATTTTCGGCAGTGAGGGTGCACAGTGCCCACTAGTGGTGGCACCTTTTTATGTTACCATGATGGACGTGCCCAGCTTTGATATTTTGTCAATCCCCATGCTAAACATATAATCCTTTTTTTATATATTTCTATAATTAATAGCCTACCTCTTTAAGTGATATCCTGTTTCCTTCCTCCTCAGCAATATAAAATATAACATACAACAGTTGTGTCTTTTGACAACAGGCCACATCTTAGTTCACTCTGAAACCAGGGATACCGTACACTGCCCTTGCTTTGGTTTTCATCCTCGGACATTCTGAGAGTGACACAATCTCTAAGAGGATTTCATTTATTCTCATTGGTCCTACTTAGGAAGGCAGTAAGCCTTTCCCTATGGACACCTCTGTAGAATCTTCATTAAGTGCACAAATGGCTTTTTTCAAGCGCCAGTACAGATATTTACATGGTAAGGGTTAGTTGTTCAATTTAGGCAGGTCCACTGAAATTATGTGGCAGGAGAGCTCTAATTTATGGAGCAATGTTGAGTAACCTAAGTGGCAAGAAAACACAAATTATGTGGCTTAATTTGGCACATTTAGTGGTAGTATAACTTCATTATTTTGACATTTTTAAACATATTAACACTGTCTGGGCAAAGGTTTCACTTCATTAGTACCAGTTTCACATCCAAATACAGCTGTAAGTAACTGAAAGATGACCAGTCAACCTTTGCGACGGACCTTCTAATGCACGGCAGCACATGTTACAGTATTTTTGTATAACAGGTGAACTGTTAGAGCTAGACACAAATGTGTTTTTTGTTACAATCTGTAGAGTATGCAACAGATATTGGATGTTGTGGCAAAATGCTGCAAATTCATAATTATGCGGAAAACACCTCAGAATTACAGAGTTCCAGAACTCCAGTGGCCTTGAATGTAGGTCTGGGCAGCCCCTTTAGATGGCAGAATTTCAAGAATATCACCACAGATGTCAACTGGTTCCCTTTATATTGACTGTAGGCAACTTAATTTTCTGTGCAAACCATGAAAACCTGGCAATGGTCCAGCCATCCTGGGCCAACCTCGAACACTAAGAACATGAATAATCTATTACAATTTTGGGCGGGTTATTAAAAACCACAGAGGGTCTCACCATAAGTTCACTTTTAATTCTAGTTCTGTGTTAACAGGAGATTCCACCCAAATCAGAATTACAAGTGAATGGCGGACGCCCAACTCAGAGGTCTCCTCATCCACATATCACCAGGATAAAGCCAGCAGAGCGCTTGGGTTGAAACAACCCGAAATGAATTAAACCCCTGTGGAAATCACTGCGGAGACACCAATTTCTGTGGATATTTCCAAATTCATCATAGGATAACTTCTAATACTGTAGTAACAGGAGCGGCTAGTAACATAAAAAAGTGGTGGGCGAGCAAAGTGCCCCACGCACCTAAAAACACATTTGATAAGACAATACAAAATAAAAGCACTCGCATGCACTACAATTAGATTAAAAATAAAGTAAAAGCACTTACCTGGGCTGCATCTTCTGTGTCCTTGCAGTTCGTTGCTCCGACGGGCATCAATGGAAGAGAAAACTTCCCTAACCAATCCAGACGCTGCTCTCATGCTGCACGAGTGCAGCTCCAGGATTGGATGGAGCGGGCTGGCTAGATGCTCCTTTGGGCCCTGTAGGCCTGTGCTTGGTCTTCACCCAGCTGTCTAAGACAGCTGGGTGGAGACCTGCAAAGTGTGCATGTCCATTTGACTGGCTCAAGACAGTCGGCCAAACTGACTTGTGCACTTTTGCAATGTCTGGCCAGCCGCGTCACCAGTCCTCCGTGCTGCAGAGGAGACGTCCCTTCTTTATCCCGGCTCCTGGGCAGGCTGACAGTTAAGGCGCGTTGTGAATAAGTGTCAATGAAGCCATTTTATTGCGCACATTGCTTTAGCGCGGCTCGCAACAGGCGAGGGGATGCACCCCCTCCCCCGCGAAGAAACCACCGCTGTGTGGAAATTCTGCACCCTAGGATGACGGTGCCCTGCAGTTTAGTTAAATGCTGGTGTGGAATTAGCAGTGTGGTTTGCCTGCAGAATGGTAGTCTGAGACATGCATGGCAAGAAGTTGTAAACTTAAGGCAAGTTCTGCAACAGTGGCAGACATGAATGTGACGTGTGTTGTGTTGGCTTTGCGTGGGGAGAGTAATGACGTTGAACACTTCCGTGTTTCTTCCTTTTTCGAACTATAACAAATAATACTGTTTGTACAAGTGCTATTGGTAAATATATAATGACATTTTGCCATAGGGTTTATTACCATTGGAGACAAAGAGTGACCCTATAATATCCCACCAAATTGCTACTGTGAAATAAACCTAGTAGTAAATACAGTAATCTGCTATATTGCCAGGCCTTACCTGTGTGTTACAGTTGTTGACATCAATAAATCAAAACTAACCAATAATTGTCAAGTTAAGTATCAAAATGGTATTGGTATCCCTCTAGACAAAAAAGAAAATGCCAAATACATATTTAAGGCTGTTAAGACTAGAAGTGTGTGAAATGTTGACTGGAGTCGAACCAAATAGATAAATTCTGTTTGAAATGTTTCGAATTTCGTAATTTTTCTTAAAACCTGTGATGTTATTTACTAGACAATTACATGATAGACAGTCACAAAAACACTTGTTCAGGGGTAACCCTGCAAAGTGATTTATTGCGGATTTTTTCATCAAAAAGTGAAAGAGCTTTGGTGTTTCCCACTTTATTTTTGTGAAAAAAGACTGCAAAGTGACTAAGTACATGAGTGCTTTCCATCAAAGGTGGTTACATTCACAGAGGTGTAATTGGACAAAATAAATTCCTAATTTTGTAAATTCAAAAAGCGGAGAATGATTAATTTATCCGAGTTCTGCCAGAACAGTTCTATTTCGGGTGAACTGTACTTACTTAAAAAGTTTTAAATAATTCATTTGTGCATTTTCTTTCTTGGAATATAACCTTTGAAGTTCCAATATCGACTTACAGGTAAAAGATGTGAGGAAGGTTTCATACCATTGGCATGATGTCACATGACACCAATGTACTGCCCATGTACCTGCCATACTCCCATTATCAATAATGACCATAGTCCTGACCATGGATCCTTGCTGGTGACCCTCAAGGAAGGCTTCTTCCAAGGCTTTCAGATTGACCAATCAATATGCAAATGTTCCCCATTCAGATCCATTGTATGTGACTGCATGTCATGCATATTCATTGTGGAGATCCTGAATGCTGATTGGAAGCTCCCTTTGAGGGTCATCAAGGAGCATCCATGGCCTTGGCCACAAGAACTTAGATCAGAGTGAGAGTTGGTCATAGAGTTAATTGTTTTGGATTCCATCTGTGATGACACTGTTGATACTGTGTGTTCATGCATTGTGTAACTATGGTGTTAATTTACTCTCACAATGTTGCTTTGCACCCAGGAAAGCATGACCCGATTAACGCCTGCCTATGTCACAATGTACAGCTCCCAAAAAGCAATAGCCGCCGGTTCCTGGGCTGGTCCCACGGCTGGAATAGGACTTACGGTATCACCCGCAGCCCTACAGCCCGCGAAGCCAGCCTTGGCTACATTCGCAGGATGGGAGGTACCCTTAGACAGGCCTGGCGGTAGGCTGCCCGCCTTTCAGGGATGTTTTGATTGAATTGTAAACTTACTGTAAGAATATACTGTTTTCAATCTCAGAAATATTTACCAAAAAATCAGGGACCACGACCTTCTGGACAAGAGGAAAACTGTGACGGCGCTGAAGGCGGGAGAGGACCGTGCCATACTGCTGGGCCTGGGGATGATGGTGTGCTCCATAATGATGTTCTTTCTGCTGGGAATTACGATGCTTCGATCATATATTCAGAGGTAATTGTCTCTGTGTTCATGTTTCTATGATCTCTGCCTCCATTCACTTGTGTTGATCGCCTAATGCTTTTAAGTGCTGGTTTGACAGGTTCACCTGACTGCAAACGTATTGTGATGCATTTTTTTAAATATACATAGAATGAACTTAGGCTCCACCCTGAGGAGTATACTCACTCGCCTCGTCTACTGGCTATTTGGTGCATCATTCCACCTTCCAGGAAGTGCTTCAATTGGAATGTATGATGGAATATTGTAATTTTTTGCCGGGCATGGGAAAGCGACTAGGGTAGACTTCAATTTGATAAACAATGTTTGCGCACTCAACACGTGTATATATTATTTACAAACATGTTTGTATGCAGTAAAGTCAGACATGTTGTCTTTGCCAATGCTTGTTTACGTTTTGGCTTATAATCCAGAAGTGACACTGCCCATTGTTTTCTATTAGAGAAAATAACAACAACTCTTCATATGTAATATTTTTCTGCTGCTAACGGCAGTGGCAGCAAACTGCTAATGTGCTCTAAGTACAATTTAGGAGACTGATGTGGTTTAGATTAAAATCCAGAACCGTGATATACTTAGCCGCGGCATCTGAAAAACAAATATTTGCATAATACTTTATCTTAAAAGACGCATCCTTTTTGCTGTGCTACTTACCATTCACCCTTAGTCAGCATTTTAATAAATTGATATGTATAGTTGTTTCAGTATTACACATTGCTACAAATGTTTTCTTATTTCTGTTAATACAGAATGCATGCTAGGCAGCAGTGCCTGAAATAATTTAGCATAACTAAAAAAAGAACCAACAATTGTGGGTTATACAGGAAGCAACAATTTGAAAATAAGTGAAGGAAGGTTGGCGCACAGCATTAGATAATGTGATGCTTCTAGAACGCAACTATCTAAATAAGACTGTGAGATTGTCATCTCCAAATTTAGGAACAGAGTAAAGCAGCTGAATATGACTCCCAGTTAGGCAGAGGTGTAACTAAACTTAATTGGGCCCCGCTGCAAAGAACATGGAATCACTTTGGAGCTCTCAGGTCATTGTACTGTGCTGAGGGGGCCCCTTGGAGCTCGGGTCCCCCCCACAATGCGGGGGCTGTTGGGGCCTTTGTTACGCCACTACAGTTAGGTAGTTGATTCCTACTGTCAGGAGTTATCTCAGATATGTTGGAAGGTTACCTCTGCCTCTATGTTAATGCTTGATATTTCCCAATCTCTTTATGTATCAATTGCCTTTCATCGTCCTGGGGTTCTGCTTTCCCCTTTTTAGGTCTCGCCTAGCGTTGCAGTGAGCAGGCAGTGCTTGCTCTGCGAGAGCTATAGTAATCGATATTTTAGAAGGTGACTTTAAGCCACGGCCTTGATTGCAATTGGCTGGTGTCATAGTTTAGGCTAAACGCTGGCTTGTGATTGGGAATCAGGCTTTTTGGTTACCGCCCTGTTGCTTTTTGGGATGGCCCATCTGGACTGGCCCACGCCATCTTTGTTTCCCGTGATGTAGGACGGTGTGTTGGTACCTTGTTTCCTGTTTTCTGATTGGATTTTGTGCTTTTTTGTTACTGCCCTGTATATTCTTCTGCTTTGTATATTGGTGGTCACACACACACACAGAAGGGACGGAGGTGCGCTTGTTGTCTAGGGTCTGTAAATGTTAGATCTCAGTCTTTGTTTCTTTGTACAAGTTTTTTGGTTTTTATTTTATTTTCTGCAAGTCTTGCATGAGTATAAAATAGATGAGGTTTGGCTGTAGGGCTTTTAGCGGCTACTGGTGACGCCTCCCATGGTGTCACGGCCCTTTTTAGGTGTCTCCTAGCATTGCAGCGCGCATGCGCTGCTCGCTCTGGTGTTAGCCACGCAAATAAGAAATGACATATGTCACCCTGACCCCTACTAACATATGAAAATATGACGCAAATGTTCAGAGTCGTGTTAGAAACCTCCTTTTATCTGGGGTCAAACTTTACCCTGATTAACTACTAATGTTCTTTGGTGGGACTGCCCGTCTCTACACGCTGCATGTAAAAATATGTTCTATATATCTGTTGCGCCCACCAGTTCGTGCTGCAACAGAGCGCTTATTGCAAGGTTAAGATCTAAGCACTATGCCTGACAAGAGAGGAAGGTTCAAGATGGTTTACGAGAGGAAGACGTGGACCCTAAACTACCTAATGCTGCAGTTTTAGCTTGAGGGACACTGATTGATTTAAAGGTTATTTATAGTATAGAATCGTTCAGGGGACTGTGTTACATATGCACACACAAATACATAAACAGATATGTACACACACAAACACACACGCACACATACATACACACACACATACAGACACTCGCACACATACGTCGTCGTACAAGCTTTATTCGAGATATTTCTCATAAAAGCACAGCATAAAAACATTTACAGATTAAAAACAAGATATTTACAAATATAAATTCATATAGGCGTTCTGTGCAGCTCATACAGTATTAGCATAAAAAAGTTTACATATGACAAGTAATTTTATATTATTAGCCAATCAAGATAAAAGTAAAACCTAATTAACTGGTCCCCCCCATTAAACGTTGCCTGATGGCCCAGGCCCAACCCAAGTATTTAGCTACCCCGATGACTATCGATTCATGAGTTGTTGTACACAAAATTCTTAAAGCCACTGTACTGTCACGTGTCCCCAGGTTTTTACATACAGGGGTGAGCCATAGTCTCCTGGGTAATGAGTAGGCTTTGCATACAAATAGAAAGTGACCTACACTCTCCTCTGCATTACCACAGGCTGGACATAACCTGTTAGTCGACTTATGCCAGCGTGACGTTAGTTTTTTTAAGGGAATGGATCCGGATCTTAGCTGGAAGACTAGCTTCCTATCCATTGGTACCGTAATAGTATCCCAATAATTTTCTAGGATAGGAAAAATTTTTGTCTCCAAGAAACGACCAGCCATAGAGTCAGACCTAACGTCTTTCAGCAAATTGCCACCCACCCAATCCCAATAACGTAATTTGAGGGCTTCTTTGCTTGGGAACTCTTCTTCCGCTGGGTTATTCCAAAGATTGGAAAACCACAAATCAATTAGCATTGCCCTTAGATTTTTAAGCCATGTTATCTTGTGAAAGATGTCTTCCTTAATTATCCAAAGAAAACCCTCTGCATATTGTCTAATCTCTGGAGTTGTCCAAAGACGCCTCCAGTAGAGAACAGGGCGCAATCGCGCTCTGTCAGTAATTGGGCGTTTACCCAACTCCAGGAACAATGGTATTAGGGGGGTGCTCTGAGGAAGTCCTGTAATCCCTCTGAGGAACTTGTTCTCAGATATCTGTAGGGCCGCAAGATTGTCCCAGGCCCATAACTCCGCACCATATAAAGTGGCACCTAAAACCTTGGCATCGTACACTATAAGTGCGGGTTTAATCGGCTTTGTTTTTGATTTGCGGTGTTCTCCCCTCAATGCACCTGAAAGTTGTTGATGTTTTATGACCACTTTTTCCAAATGATGCAACCAGCCAGCGCTCTCTGCTATCTGTACCCCTAAATATGTAAACTCCTTAACAGTGTCTAACTTACAATTATTTAGGGTTACCTTGGGATAGATTCTACGGTTTGGGGTAAAGGCCATTAATTTTGTTTTCCCCACGTTTACTTCAAGCCCGTGCTCTGTGCAAAAGGTATCAAAAATATTTAATGCACGTTGCAGCCCTGCAGGGGTTTTGGACAAGATAAGAGTATCGTCAGCGAACATCAGGATCGGAACCCTGGCGTCCGCTAACGAGGGTGCGTCTACGCTTGCTTCCAACATTCGCTTAACAATCCCATTAATAAATAATGAGAAGAGTAAGGGAGCCATGGAGCAGCCTTGTCGGACACCCCTTTCCACGGGAAAGTCCGAAGTAAACTCGCCTTTCCCACCCCACTGTATTCTTGCGAAATTGGATTCGTGTAGACGCATAATTAGTGTAAGCAAATCAATAGGAATTCCCATTTTTCGCAAGACCAACCATAGCTTAAACCTGGGGACTAAATCAAATGCCGCCCGCAGGTCGACAAACGCGACATATAGGCAGCCTCTTCCCAGTAAAACCGTCTTCCACCGCAGTATGGTAAAGCGGAAGACCTGATCAATGGTACTGGTAGCTCGCCTAAATCCAGCTTGGTATATGGAAAGGGCATTGTTTGCATCAACCCAGTCCATAAGCTGGTTTGCAACCATTCTTCCCACTACTTTTTGCATGGTTGCTATTAGGCTTATGGGCCTATAGTTGGCAGGCGATGAGCGATCTCCCTTCTTATGGATGGGAATAATAATTGCACCTTTCCAAAGGTCGGGGACCACCCCCCCCTTGGCTAGGGCGTTTGCTACTAAAAAAATATACCTCACCCATCTCGTCATATCATACTTGAAAATATCCGGGGGTATCCCATCTAACCCTGGCGCTCTCCCACTTTTCACAGATCTAATCGCGATTTCTACTTCTTTGGGGGAGAACATGTTGTCAATAGCATAGACTGGCACTATGCCTTCACCTACCCCGGGGTGCATGACTTCAGCATATTGTGGTCTGAAGTAGTCAACCCAGGCTTCTTCAGCTACATTATTATCTGGCTTTGCTGGGCCACCTCCTCTACCCCACTTAATAATTTTCCAAAAGGACCTAGAGTCCTTCCTGTTAGAGGCCTCTTTTAACTCAGCCCAGTGGTCTTCGTCCCATTTCTTTTTTGCTTGGAAAATGGCCAGTTTGTACAGTTTCCTTGCCTCTTTTATTGCGACGCGGTCCCTGTTCCTAATAGCTTGTCCCAGTACTAGACGTGCAGATCTACATTGGCGATTGAACCACCTTCCAACTTCCTGGGTTTTCCTCCCTTTCTTACTCTTGGTCAAAAAACATGGTTTGAGGAGGGAAAATAACTTATTGTGGATATCGGTGATATCCCTAACCCCGGGAATATCGGTGATATCCCTAACCCCACACATACATAAACACATACACACGAATGAACACACATACAAACACTTCTTTTAGTTGCTCCACTCGCTGAGATACAACCATGGCATAGGTACTAGAGGGATACAAAGAACAAAAGTTTCTCCATCACTCCCACCAAAGCCCAGTGGTAGGTGTGTTCACTTGCAACTTATATGGTTTGACCCCAGCGCACACAACAGAGCGATCATTGCAAGGTTGAGATCTAAGCGCTATGCCCGATAGGAGAAGAAGGTTGGAGATGGTTTACAAGAGGAAGGCGTGGACCCTAAACTACCTAATGCTGCAGTTTAAGCTCGAGGGACACTGATTTATTTAAAGGCTATTCATAGCATAGAATCCTTCAGGGAACTGCGTTTGCAAAAAATTAAGCTATTACTATTGTAAATAGCAATGCCTTTTAATTATGATATAAAACAAAAAACATTACTAAAAGCATTACCATTTACAATGTCAATAGCTTAAACTTACATAAATGCGAGACCTATTGCATTGCAAATGCTTGTTTCTTTCCCTAGCACTCAACCAGTATTCTCCTTCACTCTGAGGCATCCACCTGCCCCAGTGGATACTGTGTTGGCTCACAAAGCCTAACTACTTCAGCCCCCAGCTTACTTTCCCTGACCATTCTTTTCCCCAAAGCCTACAGCTTCCAACATTTCTTCTTGTCAGGTCCGTTGCTTCAAGACACTTCCTTCCCAGCCTCCCTGTCTGTCTCCCCATGTCAAATATCTGCTCCTTTCACACCCCGGTCTAGTGCTCTTCTTTGATACCTCCACAAGCCATTGATGGACATCTTCCTTTGTCAGGGCTCTGAATTCTGCTCTTGTTTCCAAAGGCCTCAGCCTGTAGAGTCTCAGCTATTTGCTTACCTTTCTGATTAGTGAATTCTCTGTTTTGCATCATTCTGTCATTCCCAAACCTTTTCCTGACCATCTGCAATTCCCATGTGTGTGACTTTTCTTCTTCTAGCCCAGTCTGTCTGATCCTTGACCAGTCACCAGAAATTATATATATATAACCTTCCCCCACCGCACCTAATGTCCCTTCTCTGTGCTGTTCGGTATATTCCTTCTTAGAATACTCACTGCTGTAACCTCAGAGTCACCCACATCAGCTTCCTCGGGGTTCAGCATCTACAGTCATGTTCTTCAATGCTCTAGGCTTAATTGCCCTTAACCAGTGTATAAAGTGGGTCAGTAAAAGTGGTTTGAGAAGACATCACCATCAATATACTAACAATACAGAGTCTCTTCTATTTACAGCACATGACAGATATGTATGATAATAACACAAAAAGCTGTTCTCTGTCAGTAGCTGACACGTTTCGTCCATTTACTAGAACTTTTTCAAGACTGCATGTGATAAATATACTGTGTCATTAAAATGTTAGAAAAGAGTTGTGATTTCGTTTTATAAGTTAGAGCCCATTGTAAAAACCAATATACTATCAAAATTCAGAGAGATAATACTTCTAGGAGACAGGAAAAACAGTTGAATAAATGGAGTCATTTGAAGCCATGGTCCTAAAATTGCACTGAGTGCCTTTAAAAAGTATTTTTGTTGTCCATGCAGTTTTTTAATGATAGCACATTCCAATCCAGCAAGTGCCTGTTGGTAGTTAAAAGTGTCCTAGACAGTGTCAGCAAATTTAATATTACAAATCCCTCATACAGCAAGACAAAATGCAGATAAATTATAGTCAAGTTGATTTGAAGAAAAGAAGAAAGGTATGCTCAGATGAAGTTTATAAATAAGAAAGGGGAAGGAAAGTACCCTGATATAATCTGTATTTAAAATGTTTTGCAGTTGGGACATTAAATACTGCAAACCAGTGTGGCTGTATGTGGTGATGTCTTACATACATGTCATAGAATCTAAACAGATCTAGAAAATTAGTATTGTCAATAGACTGAAGGTCATATCTTTTCATTGCATCTTCAACTGGACTGCTTCAACATGTCTGGTACTTAAATCTCTGGGCATTAATGACTAATATATGCTGTCCACAACAATTATAAGATTGTTTGCATCAGTCTTTCCCCTCTAGAGTTACAATGATCTAAGGCACAAATTCAATTTCCTGAGCAAATTATTTCTTGTCCAAAACATAAGTTCCTGCAGTAGTCTTTTTCAAGTGTTCGTCCTTGATCTTTTATTCTATAACTTGTATCTTGGGAAGACTTTTTGATCTCAAATTACACTTCAGTTCTTCAATGATACAACCAACAGCCACAATTCCTGCCAACACGTGTTTCGTCTAATGGTAATAGCCAAAGACTTCATCAGGGCGTGGACTGCTATATCTACTCAACACAACGAGTTTTGACTGCCTCTGTCATGGACAGCCTTCTTCTGATTTGAAGGTCCATATGAATCTCACCAAGTTAAGTACTTTCAGTCAAAAATATTGGTGTGAGATCATCAATCAGTATCCGTTCTCAATAAGAACAGCTGGTATTGACCTTCAAATCAGATGAAGGCTGTCCATGACCAATTCTGACCATGACAGAGGGGAGGAGAGCTCCTCTAAATTGATGAGATGCAAAAGAGCTCAAGAGAGGCTTGCCTGGTAGCTGCCATCCTAAAACTAGGGCTTTTCTGTAATTTTACAGTAATGCAAAAAGGAAGTGCTATAAAAGGTGGTAGGCATAGGGCAAGAAAGTAGCCAGAATTGAGTAGTGGAAAATCTCCACTCACTGGCTAGTGGACAAGATAAGACTGGCACGTAACCACCACCTGCCTTGAATACTCCTGTGCCTGTCAAGAGTACACCTGCAGAATGCTGCACTGGAAGAAAGACTATCACTGACTCCTAATGTTAGAAGAAAACTCAAAGACACCAGACTTCTGCTGAGACCCATGAACTGCAACGGTTTTCCAAGTGTCAAGTGATTGGCCTTCTGTTTTTCCACTACAGGTACACAAAAAAAGTAGAAGGGCATTTGAGTCAAAGAGTGCCCAGCTGACCACAGTAACCATGAACATCTCAACACTATTTTACAGTCATCAGGTGCCTAGAAGCATGTCCTGGGGGCCAGAGGGCTATAAGACTGACCAGAAAGAGCTTTCTCAGCAGCTGGAGAAAAGTGGGAAGTAGTCATTTTTCCACCTCCTGAGGAGCAGAACAATGTGCTGTAACGTGCCCATATAGGTTGCTCCAAAGACCAGGTTCGTCTCAATTGAATCTTTTAGCTGCTCTGAAAATGGGCTCTGCAGGAGCGCAACCAAAAAAGTAACTAAGTCTAACAAAGCAACCTAATTGGCTTTGAAATGTAGCTATGTCCCACTCTGAGCTTTTGGCACCAAGACCAATGGCTTCAGCGGGTGGTGAGTCTGAAACCACTTGTAGGTCCTGGTCAACAATGTACTGTTGTTTTTCAACGGCGCTTTACATTTTTTAAGGCCATTTTTCCCTTCATTACTTCAAAATTTCAGATCTATGTTTCCCCTTATCCACTATTAATGTTCTTGGCTTTGGTTGTTGATTTAATTTGTTCCAATGTTTTCTACATTCTTGACTTAAAGACTATTACTACTGCTTGAACCTAATAGGAACTTCTCCGGGATTTGCCTGGGGCTAAGCAGAGAGTCTCTAAGAATTGTCTTTTGGCTTTACCACATTGTGTTTAATTAGTTGGAAGCGGTCACCACCTCTGCAAATTAACAATGCTTGAGTGTTTGATTTGTTAGAAACGATATATAGGAGGTGAGAAGGTGAGTCAGATCTTCACCCTCTTATTGGATTGCAAAGTGGCAGATGTTTGGGACAATGTCAATGCCACCCTCAAAAGTGCTATAGGATTTCTAAGCTCTGTATAAAAAGGTAAACCAAAATAAAATAAAGGCTAGGCGTCTGAACCGAAAGGGCAAAATGGCAAATCTGCACTCAAGGACAACTTTGGGATAAGGGTAACTTAACCGGCAATAAAATCTACAAGGCCAAAAGTAAGAAATGCAATTCAAGTATACCTAGAGCTTAAATATTGCCTTGGGGGACTTTACTGTTTCCACAAATATGCCACTCTTATTAGTGGATGTTTGAGTCCCTTTTAGATTTTAGGCCTGGTTGGATGAACGAGTTGCATAAAGCAAATTTAAATGTCCACCTGCTCTCATTTCAATGAGTTACCATGTACCACTGCTATGCACAAATCCTTGGAACTTAAGGCTCCTCTTAAGCAATTTATTAGTGTATGTATCTGTTTCTGGACATCATTATTGCTGCTTATTAAGCACTTTGCATGTAAGGACTGTTCCTTTTCTCTCGCCTCTGTATCAGACAGCCCGCGAGTATGTAGCATAGAGAAGCCACACCAAGAACCACCTAGAGAAATTAAAGCCTGCCTCCTCAACTGCCGGTCTCTCCCACGGCACGCTGGCGACATTTGGCTATCTCTAACATCTCATTCTTGGGACTTGATGTTCTTGACTGAGACCTGGCTTAAAGATACTTCCAAACCAGATATCACCCTGGCAATCCCCACGGACTACCACTTTGTTGGGGTTAATCGGCCAGGTACAAAAGTGGGTGGAGGGATCGCCATAATATTGCGAACACAATGGAATATCACTTCTAGGAAATTAGCAAATACCGGCCCTATCGAAGCTATGTATTTTAGTATTTCAGACTCAACGCATCTGATTCTTGCGGGAGCCCTGATTTACAACCCTCCGGGCACACAACCTTCATATCTCTCGGAGTTATTAGTGACCCTAGCAGACCTATCATTGAAACACCCCCACTTTACCATTTTAGGCGATTTTAACCTGCATGTTGATGACATGTCTTGCTCAAAAGCGAGGTCTTTAGTAGAACCTCTGGCGGGTATAAACCTAGACCAGAGAATACATGGTCCCACTCATAAGGCGGGTCATACCTTGGACCTTGTATTCACAAATCTACCTGTCCTTACTACCCTGCAGCCGCTTCCCATATCTGGTCGGACCACTTTTTAATCCCGTTTAACCTGACCTCCATCCCCCTGCTGGCCACTGACAGTAGGAGGGAGGGATTGGGGAGAAAGTGGTATAAAGTTACCTGTGACACAATCGAGCCCACATTGGCCAACCTGAAGTGGCCAATGACCTAAAAGCCGATGTAGAGAAGTTTAATATGTACCTCTCCACAGCTATTGACACTATTGCCCCCTTACAACCCATCTCTTCGGCTCATTCAAAACCCTCTGCCCCCTGGTTCTCTCCGATGTTACGTGAAGAAAAAAGTAAATGTAAGAAGCTCGAACGTCGATGGCGACTAACTTATGACCCTCCTGCTAAGGTCATATACAGAGCTGCCGTAAAAAAATTCCACACACTCAAAAAGGCCACTATGAAAGAATATTTTGCCAACAAAATTATTACTGCGGAAAATTTGGCCAAAACACTATATCAAATTGTGAAGAACTTCACTAAACCAACAGCCCTTACTTGCCTTACAAAACCAAGTCAAGAACTCTGCGATGGCCTCTCTGACTTTTTTCACAATAAAATTATTGGTATATTCTCTTCCTTTAATCCCACGGAGAGGTCAGGTGAGGGTACACCACCTCAGGATCCTATCCCCTCCAACGAAAAGTTGTTCCGTGCCTTCAAAGCAATCCCACAAGACATTGCTTTACAAAAAATACAGCGGTGCAAATCAGGTTCACCTCTCGACCCGATTCCCGCTCAGGTGTTTACGACCCTAGCTCCAGCTATCATCCAACCGTTAATTACAATTTGGAATTCATCTCTCTCCTCTGGCCAGTTCCTCATAATATCGAAACAGGCCATGTTGATTCCTATCTTAAAAAAGGCAGAAGCTGATTCGTCAGTATATTCTAACTATCGGCCCATATCGCTTCTACCCAAACCAGCCAAAATACTGGAAAAAGTCGTGCAGGAACAGCTGGCCGACTATTTAGAGACCCGAAATCTCCTTCACGACTCACAATCCGGTTTTAGATCCGGTTATAGTACAGAGACAGCACTATAAGAGGTCACTGAGACAATTAGGGAAAGCGTGGACAGAGGCGAGGTAGCCATGTTGGTTTTCCTCGATCTGTCCGCAGCTTTCGACACCGTCTCGCACTCTATACTGTTGGACAGACTCTATAATATAGGGATACGAGACACTCCATTGGCCTGGATTAAATCATTTTTAACTGATAGAACGCAACAGGTGTGGTGTCATCCCAATGTGTCCAAAGAAAAAAAAAAACCCTCAGTTGCGGAGTCCCTCAGGGGTTGGCTGTCAGCCCCCTTTTTTTCAATTTTTACCTGTCACCATTGGCAAAGGTGGTGGAGGCCTTTGAAGTCAGAGTGGTCTCTTATGCTGATGATACACAGCTTATTTTTTCTTTCAGAGACCACTCTGACACTGGACTCTCTAATTTTAAAACCTGCCTCTATAACATTGTATCATGGATGACCTCTAATACCCTGAAGCTAAATACCGACAAAACCGAGGTGCTTTTTTTTAACCAAAAATCTCCATTACTACCATCCTTGTGGTGGCCGTCTGAATTTAACCCTCCCCCGTCACCTGTTAAAGCTGCTCGTAATTTGGGCTTTCAAATTGATAACGAGTTGTCGGGTAAAACCCAAATTCATAAAGTCACTTCTGCCTGCTTTGTCAAATTGCGCATGATAAAAAAGATGTCCCCCTATTTGCCCAAAGATTCTTTGAAGACTATCGTGCATGCTCTTATTACTTCCCACCTGGACTATACGTGGGTGCACCAGCATATCTCCTACACCGATTGCAGATGGTTCAAAATGCGGCGGCCAGGTTGATTTGTAATATTCCTTACCGCCATTTGATCTCCCCTCACCTAAAGAACCTTCACTGGCTTCCGATTTCCTCCCGCACTCAGTTTAAAGCCCTGGTCCTGACGTTCAGGGCCCTGAATGGTAAGGGACCAGGGTATCTCAGACATAGGCTGAAGCTAGTCCTTTCTTTCATCTCGAGCTCTCAGATCCAATCACCTCCGTCTTCTGCTCCCCCCCCCCCCCCCCCCCCCCCGGTTCTACAGATCAAGGAAAGGTGGCAGAGCTTTTGCAGTGATTACTGCAAAGCTATGGAATGTCCTTCCGCTTAACATCCGAATGATCAAATCAGAATCTCAGTTCAGATGTAAACTGAAGACATGGCAGTTTGCCAGCTGTTAACTTTCATTTTCTCTGCTGCAGCTGTCCTCAGCGCCAGGACACCCCCGTTGGGGGTAGCCGCGCGCTTAATACATTTCATAATAATAATAATTATTCAAATATATAGTTATTTATTTTCTTCCATTCTGACAGCCACATATAAAATATAAAAGGTAGTGGAAATAGTTGAGTAAAGAGATTTATGCTACATGTGAGTTAGTGTAGTTAATCAAATGTAATGGTTCTGAGTAACATTGCAAAAGGTTTCATTGATGTTCATACTGGAGAACCATTTGTGAGTGGTCATAGTTGGCAACCGCTAAGAATCAGGGGAATTGCGAAGATCTTTTATGTGTCCTCGACCGTCATTTACTTGTGGACGGGGAATTCACACAGTTTGTTTCTCTTCATAAAGTATAAACAATTTACCTTTACATAAAAGAAAACAATTCCCAATGTAAGAAACCTCTCAGTTACAATTTCCTGAAGACTGAAACTGATTATTTACACCTGCAAAAGATACATAACAGTTGCGTAATGTACACAGTTTCACGTAACTGTTATGTAATGGACATTTCTAGGGGCTTCACCAGGAAAAATAAGGATTGCCAGAAAAGATGTCAAGGTCATGCAATTGTTATTTCTTGTGGAGAATCACAAAGCAATAGGCTTGAGGGAAATTCACACAACTTGAAAATGCCCTCACTTGGCCCACACTTTCAGAGACCTTTCTGGATTGTCCAAAAAGTCAGGTAGGGTAGAAGAGAAACATACAAGAGCAGCACAGTAGTACATGTAGCATGCCTGTAAAGTCTACAAAATTCAACCACTTCAAGGCTTAAAATATTCATATGGTGGAACCACTGTTTTAGGCAGGAGTACACTCTGAAGATATCCAGAATCTTAGGGCATGATTCACATAGGGACTCTCGTGGTGGTGGCCCCGAAACCATGAGGGAGTCTCTGCACTCAGGGCGGAATCAGGGAAAGTTCTCATTGCAGAGATTCCTCCCCAAGTGCCGAGACTACCCCACGATGGCGGAGCCTCCACCACAGGTGCGGAGGCCCTTTGTGAACCAGGCCATAAGTGTTCTATATCACATAGGTTTTTATTATGTTCAAGGCTTCAAAGATGTTGATAAGACGCTTTGGGAATTGATGATGCAAACTGTGGAGATAAATAGAAAGTGACTAGAGAGGAAACTCTGGAGAACAGGAAGAACAAGTAGAGAAAACTATAGCAAAACCAAAGCGCCGTGACACGTTGCCCAGACAGGGGCTGGAGGGGTGAGCCTGCATGGAGAATAGGGAAAGTGGGCATGACTGTTTTGGGCGGCCCGACCAAACAGTCACCGCGCACCTAGGAGGATTGTTCCCTCCTCCCCTGCTCTTAAGCCCCCCCTCACGCAAGCTGCCGCAGCAGGAGGACAAGATAAAATGATAATAACATTAGTTACTATCATTTCATTTTTTCCCTTCTTTTGCTGTTGCAAAGTAGTGGGGCGACGCTCCTCCGCCTTAGCGGGGGAGCTGCCACTGGTTTAGCTGTTACAGAAATCGAATTTTTATCTCAACTCAGGATGTAATCAGTAATAACTATACACAAGATAATGAGCAGCGACTCTCTAGATATGGCTGTTATTTTTAATCTATGTGATTGTAAAGTGTTTGAAGAGGCTGGTTGATTGCACTAACTCATTAATACATTTAAATGATGTTATATTTAGAAACATAATTAAAATGAAGTTATAACCGACGGTAGTTCAAAACGAGTCTGAGTTAAATTCTATTGCTTTCTGTTGATTTTTTTTACAGATAAAACGCATTTTAATACCCTTGTAATTTACAACATATAGTTGGAAAGCTAACAGATAACATGGTATAAGAGTTTCTTAAATTCTACAATAACAACAAATGAACAACTAGGTTACCAAAATAAATTAATTATTAGTTTCTTTAAATCTTTGCATTTCAAAGTTCTCTTCCCACATAATACAGAGAATTCATCGCTTGCTTACGTTTAGGCGTGCAGCAAAGTAAAAAACAAACGTTTCAAACATGTAGTGGCAAATTATAGTTATAAGAATTTTGTTGAATACCACAGCGAGGACCGATCTCAGCATCTGTTACATGAAACATCGCCATACAGGTGAACTCTACTCAGGCACTACCGTTAATGACCAACACATAATAAGTGGACATTTGTTAATTATTAATGCATATCAGAAAGTTGCATGCTTTAAATGTCATGTTTTGCACATGATTCGAACTGTTGAAAAAGGGTTCACCAACCATGAATTTTTTAATAAGCCACAAACACAACACGGTGTGGTTTTATAAATTTCAACTGTTTAGCTCGGTACTGAGGCAAACTAAGGGGAACATTTGTGAGAGCTTTGTGTCGTGCTTGCACCACGCAACTGGGTACATGGGTGATGCAAACCTCTAAGTCAGATTTATGAAGCCACGCGAAGCCACTTTGCGTGGCTTTGAATGTCTTCAAAAATCTGCAGTAAGGAAACGCAGCGCAAATCGCTGCATTGCCTTACTCTGCACAAAGGACGCATTCCACGGGTGCTGCAGTGGGTGTTCCCAATGTTTTTGACACGTTCCATGATTTACAAGAACTTTGTAAATCGGGGAAAGGAGATATGCCTCCCCAGAAGAGGTGTAGCAAGGAGTTTTTCCTCTTTCTATGTGTGCTGCAGAATGATGCAAACAACATTTTGATGAAATAAACTGTTATTGCCGCTGACAGTACTGAACTGTTTTCGGCTGTGGCGTGTGACGTACATCACATAGGGAGGTTGATGAGTGTTTCCTTTGCCGTCACACAGAAGGGGGGTTGTAAGGAGCGTTGTTATCTCTTTCTCACGACTTCGCCGAAAGGCTGGTTTAGCTACAGAAGACATAAAGAAGAAGACATTTCCTGGAAACGGTCCATGGTTTACTGCTTCGCTTCAGAAGAGATCCGCTTATCCAATTATCAAGAGTGAAGCAGAAAAATTCAAAGCAGTGTATTCATGAAATAGCATTTCCTAATATTCTGAATCCCAAACTATTGAACTTAGCAGAAAACAAAACTTTCAGCAATAAAATAACACCAGGAGTAAGAAAAGATGGAATATGGAAATGGAAGAAAAGTACTGTGCGTTGTTTACAGCGAGACAGCACTTTTTAGGAATATAAAATTAGTACAGGGAAAATCCTGTGGAGAGACTGATCCAAGTAAAACATGTGTCAACCGTGTGGGAATCTCCTCCTTGCTGAATTCGGCTTTATTTGTGCTTAGTCTCTGGGGTAAATATAAGAGGCAAGTATTTAGCCTCCACGTGTCGCTGCTCGTGATGCACTGAAGCCCGGCGCGTGTTTGAGATTTCCCTCAAAAACCACATTTATATCTGGTGCCTTCCACTGGTCAGCTGCTTTGCCACCTTGAAAGTTGGTGCAATGGTTGAACTCATTTGCTAGAGTAATTTCTTTGTCTGGACTACCAGACAAGCTCTATTGAGAGTAAAGTCCAACTGAACAAAGGGAAAACTTCAGCTAGGCTTCTTCAGGCATCCTCTCAAGTCACTAGTAGAAGAATCTGAAATGACTCAACAGGTGAGAGATGAGGCTCTTGCATAGACCCGCAGTGACCCTGGGGATAGCTCACACACATCCTTGATGGCATGTGAAAAGGTATACGCCACATGTCCCACAACTCACACAACCAACAGTCTTTTCTCACTCTTCACAAAGTGAGCTGAGCACAATCATGTAACCCCTTCAAGGAGGTGCCACCACGTCTACATAAGTTCATCTGAATAGCAAAGCAAGCAATGGGCGACTCTGTATCATGGCACTTGAGAAAACATCTGAATTTCCCTGTTCGTAGATGGACCTGGGTAAGGTGTGCTCTTTCATTCACCGTTCACTGACAGAGATATCTCAGGCCATCCAGCATCTCAAAATCATGGTTCAGCTCTCCTAGATTCCAAAAATTTCTAGACATCGCAATTCTAGACTGAACATGTTCCAGATGGATGGGGTGTTGGGACTGTTACATTTCACAAGCCACCAAAGGCATCAGGTACCGATTTGACCAACCATGGTACAAGGAAAGAAATGCAATTATGGGGGTAGGCAGATGACAAATTATTTATGCCACTTCAAATATTCTGGGCCTGTTTAGTAATTATTTTGCTAGGGGGTATTACTTACTCTTGTAATCTTGAATTACTTTCGAATTCCAGGAATAGGCCGGGATTACTACAACAGTAAGTCAAAGTCCTCTGCCTTGACATGGAGTGAAGAACCTGGGAATTGGGTGCTGACCACTTCTCACTTCTGTAGCTTTAAGGCCATAATAACAATCAGTTACTCAAACTATGGGGCATATTAGCAAGAACTTGCGATATTTATCGCAAAACGCACATAGCACATTTATTTTTATCGCTGCCTATCGCTGGATATTTTAGCAGAGAAAACATGCTATTAGCAACGTTTATCTACACTGTGATAAAATATCCAGCGATAGCGGCAAAATGCCTGAATATCGCTGGAAATCCAGCGATATTCACGCATTAACGCCATGGTGGACTTAGCCTGAAAATCCACCTCCCATTGAGGAATACAGGTAAGTCAGGTTTTCAGCAGGTGTTAAATACTAGCGATAATCGTGCTTAGCGCAACTTTTTTTATCGCTTCGCCTGCGTTGGTAATAGGGGGAAGTAGTGTTAGCAACTGTTTTCAGTCCCTTCTAGTTGGGAACGCCCACCTTGCATGTCATTAGCGATAATCATCGCTGGCATGCAAGGTGATAGGAAAACCGTCCGCTATCGCCAGAAAGCTGTCGCTAACGCCTGTTAGCGACAGCTTGCTGATAGGGCGATAGAAAAATCACCGCTTTAGCAGCAAAAAGTTCTGCTAAAGAGGTGATAAAGCCCTTGCTAATATCCCCTTTATGTCTTGTTTTTGGTTAAAGTAAAAAATGTACTGGGATGGAAGAAACATACTTTTCCTAAAGAAAGCAATTAGGGAAAGTAGAAAACAAAGCATCAGATAATCCTGCAAGGTGCTTGTTCCCTCATCCACTCCTATTAAAGAAAAATCTCAGGATCATGAATTCTCATTAACCCCACACAGTAATACATCTGGGTCTTTTAAAGGACCACGTGAGGTTATGCCTTTTCTGCAACAATCATAAAAGGTAGAATGGCTTCCCAATTGCTCTATGTAGTTATCCTATATTATACATCCTGTTCCTGAACCTATATACATGCTCTAGCGATTGCGGGTGGGGCATAATACTGCTGTTCATATGTATTCTGGAATCTGGAGTCAATTACCTGGCCCCAGTTTTACCAACTCTTAACAACTTGAGTGCAGGCCTCGGCGGGTATCCGCTGCTGGCCCAAGCCCAAACTTCCTCCTTCGAACAACAGCCAATGTTGGAGTTCCTTTCAAAGGATCCTCCAGGGCAAGCACTGGAGGCCACCTTTCTATTTTCGAATGTTATGGGCTGAAGCAGAATCACTTCTGCTTGTGCCAGCACACCGTCCCCTTCATCTGTGACAACTGAGCACTACACGGTGCACTGACATCACAGAAAGTGAAACCAGTGGGCACCATTTCCTGATCAGTCCCATACCCTGCCTCTCCCCCCCGAACAAGTCAGGACGGGAGAGGCCATGTTAGGAATGTTGCCTTTCCGTAGTGGAAACCATGCTTGGGGATAGCCCTTAGAGGATATCCCCAATTACTGATCCACTACACTAGACATGAGGGATGTCTTTGGGCTGCAAAGTGGCTCCCCAGGACATGGGCTTTTGCAGGTTGGGGTTTTCCCCCATTCTACTGCTCCCGAAGGCCGTAGAAAGCAGACTAGGAATTAAGGAAATTTAATTAAAAAGGGAGATGGAGCATCCCACCCTAGCATTTGGCCATACCCAGCGCACCAAAAGGGGAAACCCAGTCTTACTGCCCCACACCCATGGACAGATTTGGGTTTTCCCAAGTTTGTCCCTTGTGGTCAGAAATCTCTCTAGACACTAGGGATTCCAAAATGGTGCAAATAAATGATGGGGTGGCCGACCCTGACATTGGTCCATACCCCCACCAAAAAGGGGCAATAGAGTTCATCCTGCTGTCTCGGGGCAGATATGAGGTTTGCCCTGATTAGAGATTTTGCCCCCAATCTGCCCATCCATGTGTAGGAAGAACACTAGACACCAGGGATTTTATAGTGGGGCAAAAAAAAGGGGTGGGGGCATCCTACAACAGCATTTGTCTATACCGCCACACCAGTCTTTCTACTCCTCTATGGGTTGATTGGGGGTGTACCACAATTCTACCCTCTGGGGGGGGGGGGGAAGCCCACTATATACCAGCACTCCCCAAAAAGAAAAGGAAAAGAAAGTACATGCCACATGAGGCCTCATTGCTTCAACAAAGGAAGCAACAAGGCCGCTAATAAAATATGCACGCTCCAGGAGAAGTGCCCCATAATGCCTTGTGGGTCTTCGAATAGAAAAAACCTTTTCTAATGCTTCTGGTGGCCCCAGGACCACCACCATCTACCTAAAAAAGTGCAGGGCAGTTGCAGGAGCATCACAGCTTTCCCAAAGAGGCCCAAAGAATATTAATAAAAGTACTGACTGTAAGTTTAGTGGGAACCAGAAAGGATGATCAAACCAGGATGTTCTTCAAGTATTTGAGCGTTCACAATGATGACAAGAGAGTCAAGCACTAAAGTGGAGTGTTTAGTTCCCAGCAGAGGGTTAATGAGTACCAATTACTTGTGCAGGTCACACAACTAATGGCCCATTTCCTGACAGTCTGCAAATGCGACAGAGCGCCCTGTCTGCCACACCCTTAGTCCTTCTGCATCACTTAGAGGCAGGCAGACCATAAGGCTTCTATTGACGGGCCCACATTGGCCCACCCTAGCATTTGGCCATACCCAGCACAACAAAATTGTTAAACACAGTCTAACTGCCCCCCACCCCCACCCCAATGGACAGATCTGGGTTTTCCCAAATTTGTACCTTGGGGTCAGAAAGCCCATTAGAAACTAGGGATTTCAAAATGGTGACCCAGGCATTGGCTCATTCATCCACTTAAAAGGGGCAATAGAGTTGTTGCTGCTCTCCAGAGGCAGATACAAGGTTTGCCCCGATTAGGGATTTTGCCCCTAATCTGCCTGTCCATAAGTAGGAAGAACACAAGACACCATTTTATAGTGGGGAAAAAAGGGGTGGGGCATCCTACCACAGCATTGGTCCATACCACCACACCAGAAAATGCCCAGCAGCCTTTCTGCTTCCCTAGGGGTTGATTAGGGCATACCATAATTCTGCCCTCTGAGCGGGTGGGGGCAAAAGGCTCACTAAACACCAGCACTGCCTCAAAAGAAAAACAAAAGGAAAATAAAGTGCATGCCACGTGAGGCCTCATGGCTCTAACAAAGGAAGCAACAAGGCCACTAATAGAATATGCAGTTTCCCGGAGAAATGCCCCATAATGCCCTGCAGGGCTTGGAATTGACAAAACTTGTTCTGCTGGTTCTGGTGGTCCCAGGACCACCACCACCACCAACTACCTAAAAGTAGGTTGGGGGAGTTTCAGGAGCATCACAGCTTCCCCCAAAAAGGCCCAAAGAATATTAATAAAAGTACTGACTGTAAGTTTAGTGGGGCCCAGAAAGGATGATCAAACCAGGATGTTCTTCAAGTTTTTACGCGATCACAAGGATGACAAGAGAGGCAAGCACTAAAGTGGAGTGTTTGGTTCCCAGCAGAGGGCTAATGAGTATTATTATTATTATTATTATTGAGTCTTGTATAGCGCGTGGTTACCCTTGGGCATCCCAGCGCTCGTCCAGAGTACACACCAAACCAGCAGAGCACTAAGCAGGGAACAGATGAGTCTTTAAAAGTTTGCGAAATCGCAAGGTGCCAGTTTCGGAGCAAAGGGCATGCGGAAGGGAGTTCCATAATGCTGCCACGTTGACGGAAAATCTTCTACCGCCAGTCCTGGCTTTTTTTACTTTCGCGACTTGCAAGAAATGTTGGTGGTCTGAGCGGAGGGTGCGAGAGGCCTTATAAGGTTGGACCATACTCCGCAGGATAGGGGGCCCTTTTCCCTGCAAGATTTGTGAGCCATGCAGAGTGCTTTAAACTTCACCCTCTCTCTCACAGGGAGCCAGTGGAGCGCCTTCAGCTCAGGTCGGGCTGACTGCCGCCTGGGAAGGTCCGTCAAAAGCCTGGCGGCAGCATTTTGCACTTGTTGCAATTTGTTTAGAGTTGATTCTGGAGCCCCCAGAAACAGCGCATTGCTGTAGTCCAGCCGTGAAATGATGAGACCCTGGATTAGTAACCTCCTAGTGGCCATCGGGAGGCGGGGTAGGATCTTCCGGGCTGACCGGAGCAGGCCGAAACACACGCCTGCGGTCTTTTTTGCGTGTGTCTTGAAGGATAGGTCCTGCTCCAGCCACACCCCCAAGCTCTTAATCTCCTGTTTTGGGGTAGGTGGCGCTCCCAGACAGCTAGGCCAGCTACTAGGGGACAAGGAGGGAGGGGAGTTCCCCAGCATCATCAGTTCGGTTTTTGAACCGTTCAGTTTAAGTGCTGAGTTGCACATCCAGGTGAAGACCCTGGCTAAACATGTGTGCAGCAGGTCGGGTTGGTTCGCCGGCTGGGGAAGCCCAACCACCAACTGGGTATCATCCGCATAGCTGATGATCTTGATACCCAGTGGCAGTACCATACTCTCCAGTGGGGCCATATAGATATTAAATAGTGTGGGGCTCAGCGATGAGCCCTGTGGCACACCACACTGGAGGGGAACCGATGTTGACTTCTCGTGGCCTTCCCAGACCTCAAACGTCCGATCTTCTAAGAAGGACGCGAGCCATTTCAGGGCCAACCCGGAGACCCCCACCCCCGACAGCCGCTGGAGTAACACCTGATGGTCTACGGTGTCAAATGCCGCACTAAGGTCCAGGAGGATCACTGCCACCGATCCCCCTGAATCCAAAATGCTCCTGGCATTCTCCACGACTGCCAGCAGGGCAGTGTCCGTCCCCTGGCCAGGGCGAAATCCCGTTTGGGAGTCACCCAAGAGAGAGTTGGATTCCAGAAAACCTGAAAGGCGCCTATTCACAAGTTTCTCCGCCACCTTGCTAAGGCCGGGGAGCAGGGAGATAGGTCTAAAATTAGCAAGGTCAGCGGGGTCCAGGCTGGGCTTCTTCAGGAGGGCCTTAACTACCGCTCCTTTCCAGCTGGGAGGCACAACTCCTTGGGTGAAGGATAGGTTCAAAAGGTCCGTCACTGGGCCGCCGATGGTAGAAGCTACCTGCTTCAGGTATTTCATCGGTACCGGATCTCTCGGAGACCCACTCTTCAGGGTCACCAAGACCCCAAGAGCCTCGTCCACAGTGACTGGACCAAAGGAGTCCAGCTCTGCTGTCCTCACCCCAGGCTGAGACCCAGGGTTGCATTCGGAGGATTGCTCCTGCGCTAACCGAGGGAGGGACGCCAAGATGTTTTCTATCTTAGATTTAAAGAACGTGGCTAATTCTGAGCATTTTTCACGCGGGTTGTCATGAGTGACCGGAGGTTCGGGGGTTTGCAGAAGTTCTCTGATGACCTTAAACGACTCTTTCGAGGAATTAGAAGAGAGTCCTATTCTCTCCTCAAAGAACTTGAATTTCGCTGCCCGGATGGCGGATTTGTAGATGTTAAGTGCTGCCCGGTATTCTCTCCGGCTCACTTCGCCCCAGTCCCTCCTCCAGATCTGCTCCTGCCTCTTGCAACCTTCCTCAAAGCTCTGAGCTCTGGCGTGTACCAGGGAGCTGAGCCCACTCTCTTACCCCTGGTGAGTAGTCTTTTCTTAGGGAGGATAGCATCGAGCGAGTTGGTCAACCAGGTGTTTAAGTTCGCATCAGCGACTAGCGGGTCAGGCCCGGGGGGGGGGACGTGTCGCCTCCAAGTGTACTGCCCAGGTATCCACTGGGAGCCTAGACCAGGCTCTTTCCACCGTGTATACTCTAGGTGTAGGTACCACTGGGACATCAAACTGCCACAGGGTCGGAACCATAAAATGATCTGTCCAGGGCAGAACCAGCGCGGGCAGTACTTTAAGGCGTTCCGAGTTCGAAAAAATGGGGTCGAGCAAGTGTCCCTTCCCGTGCGTTGCACCTGAATTGACCAGGTTAATCTCGAATGCTTTCAGATCACCCTGAAGATCTACTGCCAGAGAGTCAGAGGGGTCATCAAAATGGATGTTAAAGTCACCTAGTGCCACAAAGTTGACTGTGGAAGAGGCAAGAAGCACGACCGTTTCAAGAAAAGAGTTGAGGAAGTTGCCCATGGTCCCAGGTGGGCGATAGACAAGGAGGCCTGCCAAGGAAGCGGTATGCGACAACCGTAGAGAGAATTGACAGCTCTCACAGTCGCTCATCCCTCCATCCTGGACCTTACAGGTTAACGTATCCCTGTAAAGGATGGCAATTCCACCTCCCCGCCCTACTGGTCTATCTAGGTGAGATATAAGAAAGCCTGATGGAAGTGCTCTGACCATATCCGGGCCGGAGCTGGAAGAGATCCAGGTTTCTGTTAAAAACAAGACGTCCAACTTGTGGTCGAGAATGAGGGAATTAATTTCTGTCGCATGACTAGGGAGGGACCGACAGTTCAACAGGGCCATTGACAACAAACAATTGTCTTTGGCCGTTACCAGACCCGTATTACAGGCCCCGCAGGGCAGGAACGGTTGCCCTCCCTCATGAACATACCTACATGCGGCGAGTTTCGGTGGCCGCCAAAGCATGAGCTCATCCATCGTGTACCTGATGAAAGCCGGAGATGGCATCTGTGAGTCGGGCAGGGGGACCGGCCCTATGCCCGTCTGGGCCCGGACGGGCACAGACGGGCTGAACTCTGGCGTAACTCCGGCGTCAGTCCGGCGTAACCGCTGCGCGTGACCGCTGCGCGTCAGCATGGCTCCCTATAAGCACGCCTGGCGAAATAGAAAGGGGACTAGAGCGCGCGAAGGATCACCCACACCCAATATGGCCGCCACGAGTCGGGGGCAAAGGACCCGCAAAGTGCGGTGTTTTTCAGGCAATTATAGTGCAGGTTAGATGTCAGCAGTGCGAGTATGCGAGGCCAGGCTTAAAAACAGGGGATAAGTGTCCAAACACAAACTAAAGTAAAAGACAAAAACGGGTCATTAAAAACACAGAGCTTCCACAGGCAAGCGCTGCAAGTATGGCGACACCGCTGGAATAGAGTACCGATTACTTGTGCAGGCCACACAACTAATGGCCCGTTTCCTGACAATCTGCAAATGCGACAGATTGCCCTGTCTGCCACACCCTTAGTCGTCTGCTCACTTAGAGGCAGGCAGACCATAAGGCCTCTGTTGACGGGCCCCCATTGGCCCACCCTAGCATTTGGCCATACCCAGTACAACAAAATGGTTAAATACAGTCTTACTGCCACCCCCCCCCCCCACCCCACCGCAATGGACAGATCTGGGTTTTCCCAAATTTGTACCTTGGGGTCAGAAAGCTCATTAGAAACTAGGGATTTCAAAATGGTGACCCAGGTATTAGCCCATTCCCCCACTGAAAAGGGGCAATAGAGTTCTTGTTGCTCTCCAGAGGCAGATACGAGGTTTGCCCCGATTAGGGATTTTGCCCCTAATCTGCTTGTCCATAAGTAGGAAGAACACAAGACACCATTTTATAGTGGAGGGGGAAAGGGGTGGGGCATCCTACCAAAGCATTGGTCCTTACCACCACACCAGAAAATGCCCAACAGCCTTTCTGCTTCCCTAGGGGTTGATTGGGGCATACCATAATTCTGCCCTCTGGGAGGGTGGGGGGGGGGCAAACAGGCCACTAAACACCAGCAATCCCTCAAAAGAAAAACAAAAGGAAAATAAAGTGCATGCCACGTGAGGCCTCATGGCTTCAACAAAGGAAGCAACAATGCCACTAATAGAATATGCAGTTTCCTGGAGAAATGCCCTATAATGCCCTGCAGGGCTTGGAATTGACAAAACCTGTTCTGCTGCATCTGGTGGCCACAGGACCACCGCCAACTACCTAAAAAGAGGTTGGGGGAGTTACAGGAGCATCACAGCTTCCCCCAAAAAGGCCAAAGAATATTAATAAAAGTACTGACTGTAAGTTTAGTGGGACCCAGAAAGGATGATCAAACCAGGATTTTCTTTGAGTTTGTAAGTGTTCACAAGGATGGAGCATGTGTTATACAGTTGGGATTGCAGCACCATCTAAGGGTTGAGTTTATGGCTGCGGTTACAGTGCCCTAAAGAAATCTAAAGGAAGATATAGCATTCTCCAGGGGCTTAATATATGGTTATATGTTGTTTGATCAAAATGTTATGTCTTCTAGGGGCTGTTTTTATGATTGCGTTTTCATGACTTGTAAGTATATAAAAAAGCACTCAGACACATGTGAAGTTCATTTTGAAATGCTTTATTGATAAAATAGTGTTGACAGTGATTACTGATCAAAGTGCCTATGCCTTATTAACATTATTAAGTGCATTTACACATGCTTATTACTGATTATTGCATTCGCTCCTAAAATGATGATTTTTCTGGCATGTGGTTTGTTGATCTTGAACCTTTGACCAGGTCAATTGGCTTACCTGATGTGTTTATATGACCCTTTAGGGGGTCAGAGGTGATTACACAGTGTCATGAATGGCATTTCCTCCAGCCTTATGTATATTTGTAAATTAGTGATTAGTATTTAGTAATGTGTGTGTAATAAATGTACTTTTACTTTTCTAAAGAAAAAGCACAGACTGACAATTATTTATTGAGTGTTAATATTGCATCCCAGTGAAAGGTGATTACTAGCCCACACCACCTCCCTTGAGTAGGCCTTGGACTGTTCTGCCTCGCTACCCTGAGAGTCAAGCACTACAATAAACTACACTTGGTTCCTAGTAGAGGGCCAAGAAGTACCCATTACTTGTGCAGGGCACACAACTAATGGCCCATTTCCTGACAATCTGCAAATGTGACAGAGTGCCTGTCTGTCACACCCTTAGTTCGTCTGCATAGCTTAGGGGCAGGCAGACCCTAAGGCTTCTGTTGACAGGGACCCTATTGCCTCTGACATTGGGAGGAATCCTTTACTGGCCTGATAGAGTTGGGCCATCAGAAGAAGGGCATTACACCACCCACCCTATTTATGGTGGACAGAGTAATGTCCTTTTTTCTGCTTGTCAACACCAGAAAAACCTGGCAGTGAGGTACACAAAAAACAATAATGACCCAGACATCCTGGGAGAAAACCTCTAAGGCATGGAGGTGTTTAGTTGTTTTGTTTTTAAAAAGGAAGCTCCCACTTTACGAGTTTCTTTTTGAATAACTAAAACTATTAAACTTTTGGTACACCACCAACAACACTAATGACGAGCATCCACCAAACATTTTTTACCTTGAAGTGAACAGCTAAGACGGTGGTTCCCTTCAAGATATAGAGATGACTTCTGGCTGGCTATCATCTCTAAATCTGATGGCTGGTAGTTCATCAGGATGGCAAAAGTAGTGTCCTCTGCCACCATGACAGACAGAATATCATCTGTTAAACTCAAAATCAGGACCTTACTTTTTCAAATTGGCAGTCTCAGCTGAATTATCTATTAAGGATTCGTTCTTATCAATACTTTTTAAAATTTAGGATTATGGGTCTGATTTAGATATTGGCGGACGGGTCACTTCGTCCCAACGGTGATGAATGACCCATCCGCCAAAATATAAATCCCATAGGTAATTTCGGCGGGCGGGATATTCGTCACCGTTGGGGCGGGGTAACCCGTCCGCCGAAATCTAAACCTGGCCCTAAGTCTTTTTTTCTTAGTTGTTTACATCTATGGATGTACTCCAGTGACTTAGACTGAGCACAAAGGGTCCTAATGAAAGCAAGGAAAATGGGCCTCCACCCCACAGTTTAAGTACCAAAAATAACCATTATTGATTAGCAAAGAGCCTCTCAAACCCCTGGGACGCAGTGCCATTGCATGATTGATATCTATACCCATGATGTACTGTCTATAGTTTTGTTTCAGTACAGCATCTCACCTATCTTGAGTTATAATGCACTTAACAAGTTTCTAATAAATATTAATACTCCATGGGGAGAATTTCTAATGTTGTTAATATTATGACATGTTTTCTTTGCTCAGCGTTTGGACGCACGAGACGCAGTGTGTACTGTTGAACGCCTCCATCACAGAGACATTTAACTGCTCCTTCAGCTGCGGCCCAGACTGCTGGAAGATCTCGCATTATCCTTGCCTACAGGTTTATGTAAATCTGACTTCTTCCGGGCAGAAGTTCCTCCTTTATCACACCGAAGAGACAATGAAAATCAATTCTGAGGTAGGGGAATATGTTTTGAAGAAGCATTTCATTTCATTTTTTAGAAGCTTTTAGTTTTTAGGTCTGGTGTTAGACAAAACCTTTATTTATTTTACAGAAATGTTTTGTACAGTATACTTATAGGGACTTTCAATAGCCCTCTTCATCTATTGGTCTGTTGTTGTGTCATTCACGTTTATGCTCCACCTACTACAACATACAGCACGGTGAAGTGGGTTAGCCCAGTCAGCAATTGGTTAATTTCACTCTGAGTGAAGTCATTGTTTCCTTTCACAAGGACCACATCCGCTCACAAAGTAGTTCTCTTCATCACCAGAGACAAATATGGAATGTGACTTATTTGAGACAAAAAATATATTTTTGCTTTTAAAGAATGTTTTTTATTTTTAGATTTTCGATGGCCTGGTAGCCTTCCCAACAAAAAGGTTTTGCACAAACCATAATAACAAAAGGTGGTAACAGTTCCTTAAGGGGCAAAGGGGGGCCGACAAATGCTCAACAATCCATGACAAAACAAAATAACCACCGACAAAGCAAAAAGACTGACAACCAATGCCTTTTATTCATGTTGATGTGTGTATGTAATGGCTTTTATTTTATTTTGATGTATGTATGTAATGCCTTTTATTTTATGTTAATGTTGGCAGTGGGTCACTTGACTTATAAGCCTGCCTATTCCTATATGTTGCTGTTTAATTACTCATCTGTGAAAATAAATAGTTTCTTCATAAAGAAACTGTGTACCCGCCATGAACAGCGCATTTTGGTGTATTTATGAGGGCTGAGACCAAGGACGTAGGCCGCACGGTCATCCGAATGAGAGGGTTTTTAGTTGGGCAAACACCGGGTCTGTAGATAGCTGTTCCCATAGCACACACAGCAAAGTGCAGTCAATAAACCACCCGCAGCACTCGCCATCTGCCAGAGAGGAGGTTTTTGATAAGCACACGCTTCAGATGTGAAGCTTGCCTCCGTTCTGAGGCTCCCTGCTGGGATATTTTAAAGGGCAGCTCACCGCCTTTCAGATTAGACGCCCCACTGAAGTTATCAACACGCCTTTTTACCACTGATGCAGTCTGTTAACAACATGTATTCCTCCATCTTTAGAATTAGCCGGATAGGCTGTATGGGTAAGCCAGGGAGGGCTGTAGCAGGTTAAACTCTGGGACAGAGTGATAAGGAGGGCATTAGAGTCTCTGATGCATGTGCCCTATTTCAGGTCCCTCAGCAGCCTCCTTTACTTCACAAAATGTCCTGAAAATTGCACTTTTTAAGGAATCCTTGTACACTGAGCCTTTTCTGGCATCACCTGCCCTGTCTCCCTCTGTCGTTTCACTTCAACTGGCTTACGCTTCCCATAGTACAACACTTACCCCAACCCAACGCTGCCTGGCACCCAAGAGCTTGTCCATTAGTAACTACCCCAAGACGTCTGACGGTGCCACTTGGCAACACATGAGCATTCTACAAAACAAGTCATAACAAATCCATAATCCCTACATGCATTTTGAAGTATTCTGTCTTACATTCAGTGTGCAGTGCTTTTAAGGGTACCCCCCCCTTTTAACCTAGAAGAGGGACTGTGATGTTAATTTTAGCCGAAATGTGTGGTGAGCTGTTGTCTCTGGCACAGAGTTATTGCCTGACCAGCCCTTAACCTATATCTATTTTTTCAGTATTTTTACTTTTTCTTATTTATTTACTTTTTACTCTCCTTTAGTTTATTTATTATTTATTTTATTATTTATTTATTTAATTTGGACTGTCCTTTCGTTTATTTATTATTTATTTATTTAATTTGGACTGTCCTTTCGTTTATTTATTATTTATTTACTATTCATTTAGTTCGTTTTTTTCTGTCCTTAAGTTTATTTATCATGTATTTATTAATTAATTATTTAGTTTTTGCTGTCCTTTAGTTTTACTGTCCTAAACGTGAGCAATGGTACCTGAGCAGTTTACTTGAAGGAGAGAACAGGTTCAGAGCGTGCATGACGTGCGTGATAATCATAGGAAGAGAAGGACGTGCATGCACAGTGCAGCAGGAGACAGATGGCGTGCAGTTGGAAAGGTCTTCATCGATAACGTTTGCAGAGAACCAGTCAGCCGTGTGTGTAACATGAGGTGGCGTGCAGGTTCAAAGGAGGGTTCGATTAGCAGCTCCTGACCCCCTGGGCTGGATTTGAGCATTGGGAGATTTGAGCATTGGGAGAGAGTTCTGGATTCTTGAGGTATTCCTGCAGAAAATGTGTTTCCTGATGGACTTCTAACTATGGTCACTTTATCTACCAAATATTTTTTGGGGATATCCTTTTGCAGTGCCTTGTAGATGATTCAGGCAGTCTTGTATGTGCTTCTCGCCTCACGGGACAAGCAGTTCAGTGATAGCAAGAAAAGGGTGATGCGGTTGAATGTCCTTGAACTGGAGATAAGACGTGCGGTGGAGTACAGGGTTGCTAGTGTTGGAGCAAGTCATGCCCTTGTGAGGCCTGTAACTAGTGCATATCTGCCTTTACATCTGGGTACCAACATGGGCTGTGACTAGCATCCTTAGGTCTGACATGGAAGAAAATGTCTGATGCCCTATATGATTCTAAGATGGCAGGTGGCACTCTTTGCTATTGCCTGCATGCTTCTCTCTGACCTTTAATCTGGCAATTCAAATGTCCTATTGGGTAGAAATGGTTGAAAACAGGTAAATTGCCTAGATCAGTTTGCTCTTTAGCTACTTTTTCACAGGTGCAACTTACAATTGCGTTGATTTTTCCCCAAAACCATAGCATGTGTGTTTTCATGAAAATTATTGGCAAGGAAACATACCAATCAATTTGTACATATAGACCTGGACATTAGCTGGAATCTCTTTAGTTACATCAAGAAAGATATAGCAATACTTGTTCGGATGCTTAGCAGACTAACACCTCAAGCACATTGATCTGAAACTGGCAACGTTTTCTATAGTAATGCACTGTGCAAAAATATTGTAATTGGCTTTAGTTTATTCACCAGCCAAAATCACACACTACACTTTGAGATATCATTGCATGTGTAATTTCTAAAAACTATCATCTTCTCGCATTATTTTGATGATTATAAAGATCTAGGGCCATAGATGAGGACAGTAAGGGGACAGCCACCACAAAAAGGTGGCTGTCTTGTCCCCTCTCCTCCTCACAATGTCACATCCATCTGGGGGTCTCAATGCAGCCAAAATAGGTGGTGGACTGGCTATTCAATTTAGGATGGGTGAGGCCACCCCCATTTCTGGCGGCATCAGTTTTATGCAAGGTCCCCTTAGCTGGCATGGAGGTCCCGTACAGAAAAATACAGAAAATGTCCCTGACTTTGCAAAGACTATAGCTGGATGACTTTTCACTGCCAGCACACTGCTGGGGTCATAGTCAGGGAAAGGCAGCCTCTATTGGGCGGTATGGAAGCGCAACACTGCCGTCCGTATTACAAGTTTACTTCCCAATAAGCCGACTACGGCAGTCGGACTGCTGCTTAAAGATCGGTGGAAACAAAGGATTTGGGTTGCATACTCTCTCCTTTCCAGTTCTTCCCTGCAGATTTCAACGTGGATCCCTTTCTCCAGGTCCCCCTGCACAGGAGAATCTTCATCCTGACGAATTTTACCCCATCTTCGGCGAAATACAGGTAAGTACTGTGGTGCCATGTACCCATTACCTGGACTGCCCACATATGGGTTGGGCTCCGGTAATGGGTAGGTGGTATTTTTCCACATATATCATGCATATGTGTGCATTCGACACATATGGAGTTGGAATGTACACACAAGCATTGATATCTATGGAAACACATTGCCCACTGCCCAGGATTTCCAAAGCCACACTGCTGGAAACTCGTAATACGGCGGTCGGAAGGCCACAGGCGCACTGGCCTCCTAGCGGACATGGTCTTTTGGCGGCCAGAGTGCCGATCTCGTAATAAGACCCTAAGTGTTTAAATGTGATTGCTCATTGACATTTTGCTACTGTAGAATTTCCTCTGGCACACCAGCATTAAATACGACTTTTTATTCTAGCCATGAACCACATATGTACTCTGACGAGTTAGAAAATAAATCAAGCCAATTATCTCATTATATCACTGATTTCGGTTAACATTGTAAGAGTTATCTCACTGTTTAAAAGTGGATGTAGTATAAGAAATTAAAGCTCAAAACTGTGTAAAAATAGGACCAGTTTTTTGCTTGGTTTGTGTCACCGTGTGTGAGTGAAGCTTTGGATACATGCTTCAAGGGGTGTCACAAATAGCCTTTATCCAGGCCCAGGGTTAGTCACCAAAGATACAGGCCACAGCAGAGAAGGAACCTTATCCTGCGGCTACATTGAAGCCCAGAGGTGAGTTAAGTGTGGCAGCAGCCAGGTGTAACTTTGAGCAGCGCCGGAGGCAGAGAAAACAAGAATCCTCCAATCCCTTCTTTGGAGCGAGTCACGTGACCACTGCGTTCATCCATTCTAACCCTGTGGGCCACAGCCAAGGATGGAAGACTGCTTTAGTGGATGGAGGGAAGAGGGCTATCAGTGCTCTGGTGGGACAATAGTACATGACCATTCGGAACAAAGCATAAAACACTGGATTCCATGACTTACAGTAGCAACACGCTCCTATTAAGAAGGAGGGTTGAATCCAGGGCTGCTGTTGGAGTGTTTGTTTGTGTTCGAAAGGATCACAAAGGAAAAGTATGGCGTTCTGGGACAGTAGAGCTGTCTAAAAAGCCAGAAAAAGTAGGCTGTTCTTAGGTTCTTGGGTAATCCTTTTTTAGTTTTCACTGACCCTCACCAACCAAGGTGGCATGCTTCATCATTGGATCGTGGGCATTGGGTGGGTGATGCAATAGCAAACAGGCGTCTTATGGAGCAGTTTGCAGCGATCTTTCATCACGTACTCATGTGTCATTAGGTGACAATGAACACCCCTTAGAGAAAAGGTTTTTTCAAAGGGGATTAAAAAAAATAGAAAGGACAAATTAAGCTATATGTTTCTCTCCTGAAAGTGGAGTCATTTCATTGCCCTTTCCTGAACCGCAAGCGGTAAAACAGCGATCCTAATCCTTGATGCAATATGTCTCTTGTCTAAGGATCTTAATAAAGCATCATGCAGCCATTCTGCTTAGCCCAGCATTGTGTCTACATTTCAACTTCCTGCAAACATATCAGCCTTTTGACTCATCCTATGGTGAATAGTGCCCTGGAATTGCAAACCAATGGAATTTGTTAGAGCGCTGGTACAAACACATACTGAGATTATCAACCTCTTCCCATTTGCATCCAGAGTGAGTCATGTTATTGTAATCCTACTTGCAGGTTGGCTATTCTGCTTAATGCTTATGTTATTGCATATACAGGTTTGTTTGAGAACCAGGTTAACCTGAACTCCAAATCCAACATTGCCCTACCAAAGGTTTCTAAACCACTGCAGTTGGCCAGTTGCTAGTAATTTCACTATCACTGTTGTTTGCAACCTTATTATCTACTAGCTAGGCTTTGTGTCCAAACCAAAGCTATTCAGACTCATTTACCGTCCCTTGAATGTGTTCATTTAACATTTTGAATACAACAATTTTCTCAGTGATCCACCCATTAAGAACCAGGTCATCAAGCTAGCTAGTGGAAGTGGCAGGATATCTGTAATTTAGATCATAAGAGCAAGACACTGTCTGACTTTCCAAATGCCTCCTAACTAGCCTGCCAGCCATTAGCTACTTGGTTTCATAGACTAAGCGTTCGGATGGAAAAGGCCCTTCTGTTGTGCAGCACCACCACCATAGTCATGAGTTCCCAGGAAGATGTACAAGACCCAGTAGGGACGGGTAGGGGTATAGCTTCTGCTAGAATGTTTTGAATGTGATTCCCCTCCTATGCAACCTTAGTTTAGTAGTTGTGTCTGTGGGCCCTGAGTCAGGTCTGCTATGTCTGAGACGGTTTTTTTCATTTCACTAAGAGATTTTAATGTGTTCATTTTCTGGATAGGGATCTTAAATATATATATATATAGTGGCCAGTTTACCAAACCAGTAGTACAACTCCACCTATAAAAGTTATCCTTGAACAGGTGCAAATTAAATGCTTTTTGGAATTCACAAACATTGGCAGTAGTAGGCTTGGGAAGCTGCGCCTGTCTTCGGGTTCCAGGCATAGCACTGGCAAACGAACACCAAAAAGTTGATGAGATGAATACTCACAAATTGTCTAACCAGTGGGACTCTCTCGGAGTAGCATTCCAACCCTTTGATTTTCACCCACTGTGCCACTCTGGACAGAGGCTTACCTAATTCAAATCAGTACTAACCGTGTTCTTCATGGAACATTGGTCCTCTGACCTCACTGCCCAAGCCCATTGTTTTTGTAGTTGGGAAATGTAAGATTCATGCCCCCAAATTTCACTGAGGAAGCAACGCCTGTGAATATTTGGGACTCAATGTAGGTGTTATGACCTAATGCTACTATTTTTGATAGAGTTAGGAGGTCTGCGGGAGTCTGTTGCAGGAGGCGGGCCAGATGATGTTTGGCCTCCCGGTCTGTTTCTGAGTCTTTGAGCACTGGCTGGTTTTAGAACTGGAGAGGCTGCTTCTGTTCCTGTTGTATTGCTGCCCACTAGGGGAACTCTGTTTAAGTAACACTTGAAACACATTAACAGTATAGGAAGGGCAGATGTGGTAGGAGGTCTGTTGAGAAACACAGCTTACAGCAGCTCTTTCTGCAGAAGTATTCTGATCACATAAGTTTGTAAAGCCTTATGGATGATGGCCAGTGAATGCAAGAATCTAATATCTGCAGGTAAGGCATTCTAAAGTTTCAGAGCAAGACAAGTCAATGTTTGGCTAGAAGTTCTACTTTTGTCTGATTTGAGAATTTTAAGACAGCAAAGTCTTTAGCTGGACATATCTATAAATGGAAATACCAGAGACATATGCACCACTCATGAAGTGCCATCTGTATTAGGTAATGGATAAGCATCTGTTCTGTCCCCTGAATATATCTCCTAGCTGTACCTTTACATCGAAAGAAGCCCCCACCAACCTATAGTCTCATGCTTCATGATGGGTTTCCACCTCACAACACCTGATTTTTTGGGGGGACACCTTCCTGCAGATAAACAATTATGCATGGCGTTTTGCTGTTTTTATGTGTGCTGCACAATGCAATACCCATTGCCCACCCCTTTCACGTTAACTACAGCGTAACAGGGGGCCTTATTTACAAGGCAGCATTAAGCCACGTAAAGTGGCTTAACACTGCTTTGTAAATAAGGGGAAGCCCGCATCGCCACCACAACGTCAAAAAAAGTGAGTTTCTGGTGGCGATAGGGGCTTGTAAAAATGCCCCCAAATTTCTTTGTGTCTCTGAACTATATGTACACCAATACATATGTACACAATTGGAGAGAAAGAGGGAATAAACCTTGACATATCTTTCACGTTACAACATAATCACAAAGAATGGCAGGTGACCACAAAAAGATTTTTTTTTAATTCGGAATTTGCCCTACGGGAATCTCAAAAGATTTTGAAAAATCATCTCACCTACATTGTGTCATTATATTTGCATGGGATGAATGAGTAGCCTGGCATGAATGTGAATCTGTAGTCTGACCGGCACATAGGAGGCTATTTAGGTGTGCTCACAGGCACATCTTGACAAACGTGTGACTACAGGGGAATGTCTCCCTGATGTGACTGAAATAACTAATAATCCTTAATGTAGGGTTCTTCTCTCACATGGGAGGTTCCGAAAGGTGAGAGCATTAGGGCTCACTACATTTGCATGGCATGAATGTCTAGCCAGATAGGGATCAGAGTAGCCCTGTGTCTAGCCAGGCAGGGGTCAGTGTAGCCCTGATGAAAGCTGGAGAGCCATATGGGCTTTTTGAACAGCCGAAACATGTTGACACAGTTACACGGGTGGTTGAAACATTAAATTTCATCCTATACCCAAACATATAAGATATTTTACTTTCAAATGTATAGGGCGAGCTGAGTAATGGCTTGGCTCTAAAAGGCTGTGCACGAGCCCAGCCATAAAAATGCTTGGCATGTATATTTTACACAGACATAATGTAAAAATAAGATACAATCTCTTCAAAATTCAAAAAAGTGTTTTTCTTTAACTTAACATCTGGAAGCTTTTCACACGAGTACATCAGATTATATCACTACATAGACAGAGATTTATAAAAATGTATAGTTATTAGAAATATTCATGGCTCACACCCCAACGACTGTGCCATTAGTGAGCTAAGAGGCAATTCAGTAGTCATGTGAACAATAAATGTGGCCTAAATTCGTATTATAGATGGAACAACATTATAGTCTATTAAATCAAACATAAGAGTTGTTTGCACAGCGCACCTCCTGAACTAAAGTATTCAAAACTGCGCTCATATGTGATAATAAAGGAAAAGGAGGCTTTGTGGAATAAAATATTTGCCTAAGATCACACAATTTGGACAAGCAGTGAAGCCGGTATTGATTCCAGGTTATCTGGTTTCACATTTTGAAATTCAACCACCACATGAGTATCTCTATCTCTCTACTGTTTACATTAAAAGTCACTTTTCTGGCTCACGACCGACACAGCGATAGCAGACCTGACTCAGGGCCCCCAAACCCAAAGACCAAGCCAAGAACACATTTATTTGGAGGGTGTCACATCTCAAACACCCTCACACCCTAAATCTATGCCCATGTAAATACTCTTCTCCATATACACCAGGTTGCCTCAATGGGGTTGTAACAAAATGCCAATGCACATAGCCCATCATAAAAATACTCCCTTATATATTTTTATTATTCATTTATTTTAGTGAAGAGAATCTGCAGTAGTAAAAATGTTATTTGAATTCAGAAGGATACTTAATTAGCATGCAAATGTAATTGCTGGCTGCACCTAGCTTCCTGAACTTGAGTAAAATATAATGTGGTGGATTCCATAAGGCTAAATTAAATGTTCCATTTTGAATCAAAACTAGTAGAGAGTACCAGTCTTGTGCTGTACTCCTGAATGTCTCATGCCTAGCTCATGCCTTTGAATTATCTGTCTTTTACAGTCCACATTTTCCTTTGTATCTAGGTTTCACTGCTTCCAGGAACCCAGGAGCACATTTAGCTCTTGCTGTAAAATGCCACTGGCAATCCTTCTCTGAAAACTGACATCAAATAGTCCAGGCTGGGAGCTATGAGGTGCCAGCGAGGCCTCTGTTCAAAGCTGTTGATTAGATCTTTCGTCTGCTGCCACCTTGCATTGCCCCTCTTCCTTGCAGCGTCGACATCATGCAGATGACGCGGATCCCAAATATTACTGACAGCACTGAAGAAACAATTTCACATACACCATGGAAAGTAGTGCCTCAATGCACGCAATACAGTGGACGCTTGCAGAGGGAGTGCTGTGAGGCGGGGCGGGGCAGGGTGGAGGGGGTAGTGGAGTCGGACATACGACGGCAAGGAGTAAAGTAAGTAAGTAAATAAAGCTATTTACCTTGCGCTCGCTGCATCGCCAAGTTGGCGATGCAGCGAGCGCAAGGTAAATAGTTTTATTTATTTATTTACTTACTTAACCCCTTGCCGTCATATGTCCGACTCCACTACCCCCTACCCTGCCCCGCCCCTGCTCCGCCCCACCGCCCCGCAGCACTCCCTCTGGGAGCCGACACTAGATGACTCAAGTGTTGCAATATAGCAACGGTTACCACACACTAGGTACTGCACTGAGAAGGACTATCTTTTTTTAGAATAACATGTAAATGAAAAATTGCAATTCTCCAAATAAAATACAAAGAGATTCCAGATTTCATTAAAGACACGGAGACTAACATTATGCATTTGCTTTTAATACCACTCTACTCCAGCACCTTCAACATGACAATCTAGACTTAGAACTCTACAGCCCATAAATAATCCCTGCTTAGAACACTCTTTCTCTTCAAATGCAGCCTTAAATTTCCTATGTCTCTTCTTTTTTTTCTTATCCTCCTCCTCTTGTCCTTCTACTCTCCTCTTTACAAAGACTCAGACTCTACAGAGAATAACAAAGTGCTACTAACATAAAATATCAACATACTCCTCCATACATATTAACTCAAACAATCCCATTGCATTATTTAGCAAAAACTCACCACTCACTAAAATCACACCCCCTGGTATTTTCCGTACTTCTAATTTACAAAATGCTCCCTATAACTTCTACTCTCCTCATAATTTCTTCTTTTTTTAATTATTATTATGGGGTTAGGAGGGCGGGATAGTGTTAGCCTCCGTGTCTTTAATGAAATCTTGATTCCCTTTGCATTTAAATTGAGGAATCACAATTTCATTCCAAGACCAGAGGCTACCATTATGCATGTTGAAAGCCCTTCAACACCACATTTAACACATGCGTTATCGGTTTGAAATAATGTCTTACAGATGTACCCTCAAGGAATGTGCTTTACATTGATCAATATCAATTCCTGCTTCCTTCATAACATCCTTTATCCACCTTGCAATGGTCGCTGAACTCACCGCTTTGTGCGGTTTTATATATGGAATTAATAACTGTTCTTTACCGTGTGCTCTTTGCTCCATCATCCTTGTCTCATACTCCAACAAACATTCAACCACACACAACTTTGGATTTTCTGTAAACCTAGGGCAAAAGACGGACTCTGACATGGTCTTAGTTCTCCTCCATATCTCAAAATGAACTCCCTCTAGACCATACAATCTAGTACTTACCTCCAAAGCCTTTATGACTGAACAGCGCCTGTATTAAACCAGGCATAAAAGTATTGCCAATTTTTCTGTGATCCTCTTAGAATACAAAAACCTATTCACCGGCCGTTCTACAAATTTCTTTGAAATCTTAATCACATCCCACAGCACATCATACTGTGCCCTGGAAGGTCTTTGCAATCTCATACTTTTCAAAACTCTACAAACCAACACATTCCTTCCTACTGATCTCCCATCTACATGTGCATGACCTGCCAAAACTGCAGACCTATGACAATTTAAAGTTCTGTAACTTAAACCTTCCTCAAACATTTCTATTAAACAATTCACTACCTCTACCACAAGAGCCTCCATGGAATCCAAGCACCAACTTGTCCATATTCTCCATATTCCTTTATACCTACTTGTTCTCGGAGCCCATGATTCCTCCAATACCTCTGAAGCCCGGCTCCAAAGTCCCTGCATACTTCTGTGTCTTCTTATACCTTCCAAACAAGAAGGGGCAACACCCAACTCTGCACCAAAAAATGTTCTTGTCCGTCCCCATTCTTTAAAGTTTATTTTTCTGCTGGAATCAAAAAGGGCACCACACAGGCCAGTTCCAGCGCCGCTGGAAACCATACTCGAGAATCCCAAAAAGGAGTCACCAACACTGTCTGAAATTTCTCCTCTCTCACTTTCAACAATACTCTCTGCAACATCGCAAAAGGAGGAAACGCATATGCTCTCCTCCCTTTCCAGATTTGCAGGAATGCATCCACAGCACTAGCCCCTGGATCCAGCAACCAACTGTAGTAAGTTGCTACCTGACTGGTCAGTCTGCTCGCACACAAATCCACTTCCAAAGGACCCCAAAGTTTGTTTATTCTGTAAAAAATCTTGTGATCCAGCTTCCAATTGCTGAAATCCCTTAAATGTCTTGAATTCCAATCTGCTAATATATTCATCTCTCCCGGCAAGTGCTCTGCTCTCATAGTTATCTTGTGCTCCGAACAAAACTCCCCAAAATCCCTTGCTAATCCGCCAATCCACAAGATCTGCTTCCTCCAAGCCTGTTGACACATTGTCCATTTTCATCAATACTGTCTGTCCCTGTGATTCTCTTTCGAAACTCTCCAACGCATACAACCCTGCTGTCAATTCCAGGCAATTTATATGCTACAATCTTTCTTCCAGTGTCCACACACACCCAGTTTCCGAAGCTCCTAAACAAGCTCCCCAGCCTCTCAAACTTGCATCCGTCTCCAAGACAAAATTTGTGGCACAACCAAATATTGCTCTCCCATTCCACACCTTCATATTGTGCAACCACCATAACAACTCTTCTTTCGTGTCTGAAATCATTATTATTTTGTCTCCATACCCCAGACCTTTCATCAAAGCCTCTCCTTTCATTCTCTGCAGTGCACGGTAATGTAAAATACCTGACAATATTGCCTGGATAGAAGAAGATAATAATCCTATCACACAAGCCTAAATGTTTCAAAGTTAAATATTCTTTCTTTAATACTAGAGTTATTTCCTTCCTCATCATCTTCATCTTCCTCTCTGGAAGCCGAAGAATTAATTTCTATGTGTCTAATAAAAAACCCAAGAATTCCAATTCTCTGCTTGGTTCTAAGATTGATTTTTCTCTGTTTATTATAAATCCTAACAACTCTAACATTCCTATCACATTCTTCAACTCCTCTTTCAATTCGACCACACTCTGAGACATTACCAGTATGCTGTCCAAATATAATATCATTTGTACTCCTCTCACTACCCTCATGACCTTTGTAAAGCACCAAGGTGGTGAAGATAGGCCAAAAGGAAGGCATTGAAATTGATATATTTGGCCCCGCCAACGGAATTGTAAATACCTCTAACTCCCTTAAATCTAACTTCACCATCCATTCATTTTCTATCAACAAATCCCTCAGGCAATGGATACCCTCCATTTTGAAATGCCTGTACACCAAATATCTGTTCAGATTGCTTAGGTTGATCACTGGTCACCATCCTTTCCCCTTCTTTTTAACCAAAAATATAGTGCTTACAAAACACCTTTCTGTTTCTACTTGGCGCCTCACTGCCCCTTTTTGTAACATCAAAACTATCTCTTACTCCACTACTTCCTTTAATTCCTCGCTCACTACCAACTCTCTTGGTTCCTTCCTCTGAACCGGAAATTTTATGAACTCTATTACATATCCTTTTACTGACTGCAACACCCATGGATCCTAAGTTAACTTTATCCATCCTGCCTGGAATTCTCTTAAATGACCCCCAACTACTCTTCCTAGGGAAAAAACAGATATAGTTTCCATACTCACCTTGTCCTCCTGAAGTTTGTCCTTGTCCTCAGAAAGATCTTCCTCTACCAGATCTTCCTGCTCTTCCACGACTTGGATGAAATGTATTTGAGCTCTGAAATCCTCTTTGTCTGTATTTAGAGTAATACTGGGCTGCCTGCATGCCCTGGCTAGCAGCGGGTCCTCTTCGACTAGCCCTACCAATCATTCCATTTCCAAACACCTTCTGCATATTTGTCTGTGACTTATCCAAGCATGTGAACATAGCTACATGCTTTCCTACACTCCTTACAACCCTTCATCAAAGAGTAAACCCTTTGGATCCTCACTTGGCTCTTTTTGAGACATGTCCCCAAGTTTAGGGCTTATTTTCATCAAAATCACTTTTTTTCTCTCAGAAAGCAAACCCGCCTTAGCATTACCTAATAACACTACTGCACTCTGGCCCCAAACCCTGAGCAGTTCCATATCCAGAGATGCCTCTTTAATATGGGCCTCCCCCACCATATCCATAGTCCTTGCTATAGGACCCATAACATTCAACAATGTATCTTGACAAATCTTCAGCGATCTTCCTAACCCTTTCCTTGGATCTCTACCCAGCCTGAACAGAAAACGTATTAGTTCTGGATCCAGATTGGGCATCATAAATACCTTCCCCTTAATCACTGACCTAGAGCACTCATCTCACCTCTCTATCTAATGGCTTTCTAATCCACTCTTTAATGAACATACCCACATGCTCCATGGATCACCAATCCCCACTTCGGGGGTGTCCTATGTTATAAGGTGAAAACATCTCCTCACTTAGAGGATCCCTCAAAACCTCTGCTGAAGCGACTTCATCATAACCTTCAAAATCATTGTCCATCTCATCATTCTGAGAATCCAGAATATATTCATCCAAGTTCTTCTCTACTACTGCTACTGGACTTTCTAAAGCTCTACTGTTTCTATCCGTTTTTGTGCAGCTAAGGACACCTTTCCTTTGCGTGTGCTAAGGACACCCACACTTTGTGTGCCATCAAAGACACCTGTTTTTCTGATGGAACTCAGACCATCTTTCCTCTTTTTAGATAAAAATATATCCTCCCCATGTTTGGTCTTTTTCAGTCTCTTACCACCTATTCCAACTACATTTTCATCCACCGCAAAGGGAAAAATTCCTCTCCTGATTCCAAATCTTTCCTACCTCTCTTTCCCAATATGCTAGTTCTGATTCCTCTACCTAATTCTTCATCTCCTGCTGTATAATTTTCCTTATTAGACCTTCATCCATACTTCCAATCCTCTGTCCTGCACTGCAACCCTCTTCTGGTTCCATCTCAATTACACACACTCTTTACACCTACCTCAGTTAATTCCTACTTTCTTATCTGCGAAAAAAACTCTTCTTCTTCCAATAAACTGACCGAACATCCTTTGACCGTTTTTTTCTCCCTAACTGTCATGCTAAAAGCATCTCAATGCTGCCATTCTTCCTATCTTTTCAGTATTATTTGGCCCAATCCAAGATGTCCTCCAAATCACATGACAATTACTCGCGTCAAGTCATACACCAGAGCTGAAAAAGCGAGCTCTACGGCAGACGAAGAGTAACGAGAGAATGCAGTGCTCGAATCCCGTTCAGGACATTGTTCCTCATCTACATGGTTAGAATGAAGTTCACACTCCTGCTCGTTACCATGGGACCTTTATAACCCTGATTATTATCTGAATACCATAACAAAAAAATGGCCCCTCCTCCAAACCTCACAGTTTTGGACAGCACTCACGACAATCTCCTAAGCTACCTCGACTACCCAACTGAAAAATTCTTGACAACCCTCTGTAAATTAGAAGCATTCCTTTCTCTTTTTATTTTTTAAATAAAAAAACAAAACATGCTTACAAATTAAATCTCATTTACCATACTATATGTTGGAAGTGGGGGTCCTAGGCACTCACCGTCACCACCAAATGTGGGAGGCGGGAGTTCCTGACCCACACCGCTGTTGCCAGGTGTGAAATTCAGACCCCTCGTTTCCAAGTTAGGCTAAGTAAGGACATTGTCTGAGATAGCCCTGCTCACCCCTTAGTAGCTTGGCACGAGCAGCCAGGCTTATCTCCAAGGCACGAGTGTACAGTATGTGCAACCACGCTCACAGCAACCCACTGATGTCACCACAAATAGACTCCACGCGAGTTTTTATAAAACGAGTATAATCTTTATATAAGAACATATACGATATGACCACACGATACAAAACCAACATATAATAATGGGTAGTATCCCTCCCGGTGGGTTGGCTGGTTCTAATCCCAACCACTGCTACTAACCAACAGTTAAGTTTACTTCTAACCGTTCCCAAAAGGTTAGGCAGGTCGTATTGCTAGAATCACACCGTTGTAAAAGAAAAGAAATACTGCAATGCGTAATGATGTTCCCCCGTACTGTGCACTAGAGAAACAAGGCCATACATAGCACCACAATCATGTACTTTGCAACAGAAGGAACAATGCAATGTGTATCAACACCAGCATGCCCTGTGCAAGGAAGAAACAAAGCAATGCGTTACGCTACAATCATGTACTTGTGCAATGGAAAAACAATGCAAGGTGCCACGTAATAATCCTGGACTGTGCGATGAAGAAATAATGCAATGCGCCACATTACAATCATGTACTCTGCAAGTGAAAAATAACGCAGTGTGTAGCGCACCCAACATGTAGTTAGCCAGGCACAAATAAGGCCAGGCGTCATACGTCAGTTCGATAGTTCGTTAGCAGCAGTAATGCAAAGTGTAATATAACAGTTTAGATACTCTGTTAACAGTTGCCCCCAATCATGGATCAATGATGACACAACAGTACTGCTTTTCACTCCGGCCCAGTACTGACCCTCCTTGGGCCAGCACGGGCCTAGATCTGAGCCGAAGCAAAAGGCTCGCGCAGCTGACAGAAGCAAGAGGCCGAGAGAGTGTCCCTCCGGGCCCGCACCCCACCCCAGGTGGTGATCCACGTTACCTGGGGGGGGCGACCCCACTCTCTTCTCCTCCTTCGGCGACTTGGGCCTTGATCCCGAACTCCGACAAATGGGCACAGCGAGCTCGGGCCGGTGGCTCAGCTCCTCCGGGGCTGCCGGTCAGGGACTCTGCTGTTTCACTCCGAGGGCCTGATGACCTTGCCCTCTTTCTGGTGCTCTCAGTAGACACCGAGACCCGCCCTCAGCACTGTGGAGACCTACTTCGATTTCGGTGCACCCACCACCCAGGCACTACTCACCAGTGCCTGTGATTGCACCGCGACACACACTCTGCGCGTCCCAGACTCGTCTCTTCTCTGGTGCACACGATGACCAGGTGCTCTTCACCAACGCCTCGGCTTGCACCTCGACACACACCCTGCGCGTCTGAGTCTCACCTCTTCTCTCGGTGCACACGATGACCAGGCGCTCTTCACCAATGCCTCGGCACGCACCATGCGCGTCTGAATCTCACCTCTTCTCCCGGTGCACACAACGACCAGGCACTCTTCACCAGCGCCCTGGCTGCACCACGACACGCACCATATGCATCCGAGACTCACTTCTTCTCCCGGGGCACACAACAACCAGGTGCTCCTCACCAATGCCTCGGCTGCACCACGACACGCACCATGCATGTACAAGACTCACTTCTTCTCCTGGTGCACACAACGACCAGGCGCTCCTCACCAAAACCCTGGCTGCACCACGACATGCACCATGCTCGTCTGAGTCTCCTCTCTTTATCCGGCGCACACAACGATCAGGCGCTCCTCACCGACGCCTCGGCTGCACCACGACACGCTCCTTGCGCATCCGAGTTTCACTTCCTCGCTCGGTGCACACAACGACCAGGCGCTCCTCACCTACACCTCGGCTGCACCATGACATGCTCCTTGCGCGTCCGCGACTCAGGTTACAGATCACAAGGCACGACTTCTGAGGGTCTCAAGCTGCAAAAGCACTCGCACACCGCGTTACTTGGGACTTCTCCGGAAACTTTTATGTTCCTGTGGTTCCAAACAGGGAGCCAGCTCACCTCAGGCCCTTGGGGTTCAGGACACATCACAAAGCACAGTCCTGTTCAGGGAGGGTGGGACACCACCCACTGAAATGTTCCTTCAGTCTCTTCCTTAGTAAAAGCTACAAACTGCAGGCCAGCCCCAGATCATGAAGCAAGGGTCAGTCCTATCCAGCAGTCTCTTCAGCAACTTTTTCCTTGGCAGAGGTTCTTCTTGACCATGAAAAAGGTCAGAGCCTCTGCAGACTCGACATGTCCATTTCACCATTAAAAACGGCACCAAATTCTAGGGGTTTCAGTTTTCTTAGTTATACCCCTTCATGTCTTTGAAGTTCGTATGTGCTCAGGGGTCCCTGACCTCTCCCTAAATCAGTTCTGGGTGTCTCCTTCCCAGTGGCACCTTTCTCCCTTTGATACTGGGGATCTGGATCCTTAATCACTCAGCTGGAGATGGGTCAATTGGTTTATAGCACCATCGTAGGCCTTTTTACCTCCCGGGCTTCTCCTCCCCTACTCTCCAGATGCAGGGCAGCCTGGTGCCAGCGTAACACCTCCCTGGGTCAAGACCTCTCCCAGCTCCTCTCACCTCACAGATCCAGACAATCAATCCACATTCAGCAGAGACACACAGAAATGCTTAAAGCACAAAACTCAGCCACTTTCTAAAAGAGTGGTTTCTGAACACACAAAACCACTTTCATAGAAAGATGTGTTATGACACTGTGAGTTCATACATACTAAACTTTACCTCTCCATTTTAAACTGATAGGAAACTAGGCTAACAAAACACAATACCCATCCTCCCCCATTCTGTCCTATGGGCAGAATGGCCTTTCACCAGTAAAAACGAAATGGAGTGCTTTTCACTGTCAGAACATAACACACACCTCAGTACATGTTCTGCCTTTTACGTACACTGCACCCTGCCCATGGGGTACCCAGGATCTACCACAGGGGTGCCCCTTGTGTACGCAAAAGGGAAAGTCAGGCCTGACAGGTGGTTGCACTTGTCAGGACAACATGCTAACTTAGTACTCTGCGCGCAGGCCCTACACTGAAGGCCTGAGTTCCCTTCTCTGCGCGCCTTCGCATCACTAGCCCTTGCACACACAGTACACATCACTAGGGACTTTACTAGTAAGGCAAACATACCAATTATGGCCAACCCATTTCCATCACTTTTTACATAGGGAACCCTTGTACTTTGACACCGATTAGCAGTGGCAAAGTACCCAAAGCATCTAAATTGGCAATTCTATGTCAGGAAAACGGTCTAGGGGGAAACCAAAAAGTTTAGGGAACTTTAGCCAAAAAGACCAAGTCCTACACTATACATTTACCATACTATACAAAACCACACATCCATTTCATATTTAAATTGGATCTATTGTTTCAGAAACAGAATCACACCAAAAACATAGTAATTATAAAGGTACTTATCTGGGTCAGAGCAGCATTTAAAAGAGGAAGAGTGTTCGAAGCAGGGATTGCTTAGGACTGTGGAGCTCTAAGTCTAGATTGTTATGTTGAATGTTCTTTAAAGGTGCTGCAGTGGAGTGGCATTAAAGTATATGCATAACGGTAGCCTCCGGTCTTGAAATGAAATCTATCTGGCAGTTGTGTTTAGCTGATCGAAGACACCTGAGTTGCATGCCTTTACAGTATACTGTGAATATATTCAAAGGTTTATTTTGTTGCGTCAGGTAGAATTTCAATCTTTGTAGCTCTCCTTCCCTTATGCCCTCACTCATCTTTTTTTCAATCTTTGTAGCCCTCCTTCCCTTATGCCCTCACTCATCTTTTTTTCAATCTTTGTATCCCTCCTTCCCTTATGCCCTCACTCATCTTTTTTTTCAATCTTTGTATCCCTCCTTCCCTTATGCCCTCACTCATCTTTTTTTTCAGCTATCAACCTTTCATCTGAGTCAGCCTCATATGTATTTCTGCCCTCTTACTGCTTGCTGTCTGATGTCATCTCATAAGTACACTCCTCAATGCACAATACACATGGCAAATTTCAAGAGAGTCTGAGGTATAGGGAAAACGATTGAAACACAGACCTAGCCTCCCAAATATTTGTGTATTTAACACATTGTTCACAGTCATGTAGTTATATGGATGGCACCCCAAACATTGGATTAAAACATTGGATTAAACTCAGACCTGTGACTGGGGGTGAAGTTTTTTTTAAATCAGCATTCCATCCATCATCTGTTCTTTTTGCATTTGTCGCCCCAAGTGGGAAGAGTAGGTGCTCAGACGTGGGTCTGGTGCTCACTGTGCCACTGGATTCAAGCAAGCCTGGCTCATGAGGGGTGATGCCGCTAAACCAGTCCCAAGATGCATGTTTCCGGTCCAGGGAGCAACTGCCCTTGCACTTCAAGCTAGACTGGGGAGCAGGGTCAAGACTGATTTGCAATGGCTGGGCCCAAACAGGGGTGGCCTAGTGAGCAAAAAAATGTTGGATTAAATCCAGATCTGTGACTGGGTGTGAATGTTTGATTTGTTCATTATCCCATCCACTATCTGTTCTTTTTGCTTTTGTCGACCTAAGGGGGAAGGTAATGCCCAAACATGGATCTTGCACTCACCGTGCCACTGGATTCAAGCTAGCTTGGCTGATGAGGGGTGATTCCCCGAAACTGATCCCAGGATGTTTGTTTCAGGTCCAGGGAGGACCTGGCCTGGCAGTTATTATTATTATTATTAGTTCAATTTGTAACGCGCACGGCTTCCCCAGCAACGGGGCGTCCCAGCGCGACCCTGACCAGGACCAGACACCAACGACAGACACAGCAGGCCACACAGTCTATAAAGACTCAGCAGGACCAGAGAACAACCAAGTCTTTATCGCTTTACGAAAAGGAAAATGCTGTTGAATAGATCTGATAGAAAGCGGTAAAGAGTTCCAGAGTTTGGCGGCAAGGTTCCGAAAGGAGCGACCTCCAGCTCTGGCCCTATGGATGCGAGGGACACAGACCAAAGCACAGCCCGCCGATCTCAAAAAGCGGCTGGGGGTGTAAGTCGTTAAAAGATTGGCCAGGCTCAATGGGGCCTGACTCGATAAGATTTTGTGGGCCATGCAGAGAGCCTTAAACTGAAAACGTTTTTCCACAGGGAGCCAGTGCAATTTAGGGAGCAAAGCCGTCACTGAACTAGACCTAGGAAGCCCTACCAGCAAACGCGCAGCGGCCTTTTGAACCCGCTGCAGACGTTGAATGCTGGTTCTATTGGTGCCCAAATAAAGTACGTTCCCATAGTCCAGCCTAGACAAGATTAAGGCCTGGACTATGGTCTGACGTACTTCGGGTGGAAAAAAGCCAATCACGGGTCTTAGGCCACGAAGGAGCCCAAAACACACCCCAGCCACAGTCTTGTATTGCGCATAAAAAGTCAAGCCTTGGTCAAACCATATCCCAAGGTTTTTTACGATTTTCTTAGGAGAGGGTGCAGGTTTAAGACGTTCCGGCCAGCATCCATCGGACCATATATCTTGGTCCTTCCCGAGCAATAATATCTCGGATTTGCTGGCGTTTAGCTGCAGAAAATTACTCGCCATCCAGTCCGCCACAGCTAAGAGATCCTCCTTAAATTTCTCTAAGTTGTCATTGCAATTCTTAGAGAAGGAGATCAGCAGCTGGGTATCATCAGCATATGACACCAATGCAAGGCCTTTGCTCTTAGTTACCCCAGCCAAGGGGCGAACATAGAGATTGAACAGGAGCGGACTAAGAACTGAGCCCTGCGGAACTCCCTGAGGCAGGGCATGCTCCTGGGAAGAGAACGGAGGCATAGACACTTGAAACAATCTATCATTCAGAAAGGAGCGAAACCAGTCTAAGGCCTCACCTTCGACACCAATTTCCCGCAAGCGAGTTAGTAAAATCGCATGAGAAATGGTGTCGAAGGCGACACTTGTTATTGTTATTTGAGTATTTATAGAGCGCAACATTCGCTCCGGAAGGAGCATCTTGGCGCTGAGCATGCGTATAGGGGATAAGCGGTGAAAAGATCTAGATAGCTGCTAGCACATAGGTATCTGATTGCTGATAGATCCAGGTCTTCAGTTGTTTCCTAAAGAGACATTCGGACTCAGTCAGTCTAAGATTTACAGGTAAATTATTCCAAGCTCTTGCTGCTAGGACTGTAAACGTTTTTCCGCCCCTGGTTTTGTATTTATGCCTCGGGACCTTAGCAAAATTAGCCCCCGAGGATCGTAGACAGCGTACGGGATCATAGCGGATAAAACGTTTAACAAGGTATTTAGGACCTATATTTTTCAAGGATTTAAAAGCTGTGAGCAGGAGTTTAAAAAGAATTCTCTTATGTAGTGGCAACCAGTGTAAGGAATTTAAAGCAGTTGAGGCTGAAGATTTCCTGGGAAGTTTTAACACTAACCGTGCCGCCGCGTGCTGTACACTTTGCAATTTCTTCAAAGTGGACTTTTTTACCCCTGCCATCAACCCATTGCAATAGTCGAGTCGGGAGAGTATTAATGCGACCACGACCGATTTCCTGGAAGCAATGGGGAGGAAATCAAAAAATTTCTTTAAAGATTTGATAAGGCCAAAGCAGCAGCCAGCCGTGATCCTAACATGATCGTCAAATGATAAGGTAGCGTCAAATTGCACGCCTAGGTTGCGAGCAGAAGACACAGCACTGGGCGGGGCCTCAGAGTCTTTAGGCCACCAATCCCTCGGGCAAAAAGGTAGATCCTGACCCAATGGTATGATTTCGGTTTTCCCACTGTTGCACTTTAAGTGGTTTTTGTTTAACCACTGAAATACCTCAGTGAGACAATTCCGAAAACACAATTCAGTATCCGTGCGGTTTTTGTCTATGGAGACGACCAATTGAGTGTCGTCAGCATATGACGTAACAAGGATCCCGTGTGCCTCTATCACAGCGAGGAGGGGTGCCATATAGATGTTAAAAAGAAGTGGACTTAATATGGATCCCTGCGGGACTCCAGATGTAATAGATTTTTCGCTGGATAGGTAACGGCCCAAAGATACAGACTGGGACCTGTTGGACAGGAAAGAATTGACCCATGCCAAAGCTGTGTCTGTTACACCAATCTCTCGCAGCCTGTCATTCAAAATGACATGAGAGATGGTGTCAAAAGCTGCTGTTAGATCGAGCAGGATGAGGACGGCCTGCTTTCCCTCATCCTGCAGGAACTTGATGGAGTCAGAGAGTTCTACCAAAGCCGTTTCAGTGGAGTGGCCAGAGCGAAACCCGGATTGTTGGGGGTGCAAGATGTTGTGGTTCTCTACAAATGCTTTTAACTCGAAATGTACCATCCGTTCAGTGATCTTTCCCAGAACAGGCAGGAGTGAAATAGGGCGCATATTAGTCAGATCCGTTGGCGATTTATTCTGCTTTTTCATAAGAGGTTTAACGATAGCCTTTTTCCATTCCTTAGGTACAATCCCTGATTTTAAGGATGTGTTTATGATGGCATTAATGGTTGGATTCACTACCTCGACCAGATGATGTAGGATGCAGGGGGGACAGGAGTCAGTGGGTGCTCCAGATTTGCAAGCCAAGATCGCTTTGCGGGTCTGTTGGAGGGAGACCGGTTGGAAGCTACCAATGAAATGGCTATTTACGGCTACATGTTTTTGGGGGCCTAGAGAAGGAGAAATCAAAGGGGGCAAGAAATCCTTTTGGATGTTTGCAATTTTCTCCTCAAAAAATTCTGCAATTTGATTGCATAAACTCTCAGACGGCGGGATTTCGGGCTGGAGGGCTTTGGGGTGGGTAAAGGATTTAACTATAGAAAAAACCGTTTTTTGTTTCTGCTGTGCATCGTTAATAGCTTTAGTGTAGTATACCTTTTTGGCAGTCTTTATGTTAGAGAGGTACAATTTCCTCTGTTGAACATAAAGGGCTCTTGAGGCCTCATCATATGTACTCCTCCACTTCCTTTCTCTAATTCTACAAAGTAGATGGCTCTCAGCTAAGGCCTGGGTATACCATGGGGCACTTAACTTCCGTTTGGTGCAATTTCGGCGGTCGCCTTTGGGGTCAGAATTTTCTAAAATAATCTGATCCATCCAGACGTGAAAGTTACGGGAGTCGGCCGTGACGTCTCCTCTCAATTCGGGGGCCTGAGCTAATAACTGGGTATCCAGTTTGATACAATCCATCAATTTCCTCCAATTTACCGAAAGGGGAGATTGAGGGTGCTTTATTGTTAATGGGACTCGAACTTGTTTCTTGATGCCAAACGAGATGAAACTATGGTCAGTCCAAATTTGCGGAATAGGAGGAGACATGATCATGGTGTTTAAGTTGGAACAAATACCATCAAGGGTATGGCCTGCTAGGTGGGTGGGTGCAGTCACTAATTGGGCCAGTCCAAAAATGTTTAGGGTATGGTGGAAACTGATAGCATAGGGGTCTGTATCTGATTCCAAGTACAAATTCATATCTCCTAGTAGAGTAAAGTGTGGATAGCGTAACATAAACGATCCAAGCACTTCATCTAGGGAGTCTAAAAAGGGAGTAGCATTGCCTGGGGGGCGATAGATTAGACCTCCCGAAAAGGAGGTGGAGGCATTAAGTTTAATCGAAAAGCCAATACTCTCACCTCCTTTGAGGTAATCCAGGTCAAATGTATGACACGAAAATGACCTTTTGACAATGATTGCGACCCCGCCTCCTCGCCCGTTTTGCCTATCCCGCCTAAAGATGGTAAAATCCGGGGGAAGGGCAATCGCCAAATCGGGATTGGAAGATTCGTTGAGCCATGTTTCAGTTATGAAAAGGGCATCAAGACTATGACCCATTATTAGATCGTGTATGTCCTGGCTGTGGCCACACATCGAGCGGGCATTAATAAGACCTCCCTTGAAGTTGTTGCCTCCTTGCAAAGAAGGCCCAGGAACTATTAGCATTTCTAAAGGCATCACGGGAGGGGTCCATTTACAGTGGGAACATGTAAAAGGGCCGCGGAGGCAATCAAAAGGTGGACAACTCTTACACAGGGCACTCGTCTTAGGGCGTAACTCTAATAAGGCCTTATTATCATACCTGATGGTGTGTGACAATTGCCTGGCAAGTCCAGCAGCCGGCACGGTCCTGGCGCGGACGGGCGCAGACGGGCTTGGCTTAGGCGCGCGTCCGGCGCGCGTCCGGCGCGCCCGCTGCGCCAGCCCGCTGCGCCGTCTGGCCGGGTTGCACATTATATAGGGAGAAGGGAGGACGTGAGGACGGCGCGACTATAGCGCTCCCCCAGCCTCACCAAAGATGGCGCCCACCGCCGCCGAGTATCGGCTGAAAAGCGGCTATACGAGGTGGCAGAAGGTGGAAAAGATGGTAAGAAGTGTCAGTGTGCCTGGCTTACAAATTCCCCTTAACGCTACTAAAAGCCCCCCAAAAGTGCAAACATACAATTTAAAAGCGTTTTTAAAAATACAATCAGGATTGTAGCAGATAGGGAAATTGTCACCACTTTAGGCAACACGCAGCTCGCAGCCCCAGTCACCCTCACTAGGGAGAGCTCCGTAAGGCACCGAAATCGCTGGCAAACCTCGTTAAATATTCCGGGAGGACGTGAGGACGGCGCGACTATAGCGCTCCCCCAGCCTCACCAAAGATGGCGCCCAGCGCCGCCGAGTATCGGCTGAAAAGCGGCTATACGAGGTGGCAGAAGGTGGAAAAGATGGTAAGAAGTGTCAGTGTGCCTGGCTTACAAATTCCCCTTAACGCTACTAAAAGCCCCCAAAAGTGCAAACATACAATTTAAAAGCGTTTTTAAAAATACAATCAGGATTGTAGCAGATAGGGAAATTGTCACCACTTTAGGCAACACGCAGCTCGCAGCCCCAGTCACCCTCACTAGGGAGAGCTCCGTAAGGCACCGAAATCGCTGGCAAACCTCGTTAAATATTCCGGGAGGACGTGAGGACGGCGCGACTATAGCGCTCCCCCAGCCTCACCAAAGATGGCGCCCACCGCCGCCGAGTATCGGCTGAAAAGCGGCTATACGAGGTGGCAGAAGGTGGAAAAGATGGTAAGAAGTGTCAGTGTGCCTGGCTTACAAATTCCCCTTAACGCTACTAAAAGCCCCCCAAAAGGGTCCTATTGGACTAAGGTCCAATAGGACCAGAGCCACGGAATCACCCCTATCCAGACTGTCCTTGATAGCCTCCGACACTGTTAACAGAGCAGACTCAGTCCCATGATGCTCACGGAACCCATATTGCGAAGGGTCAAGAATAGCATTGTGAGCTATATACTCTGAAAGAACAGCATTAAAATGGGACTCAGTCACCTTGGCCAGGAAGGGAAGAAGGGAAATGGGTCTGTAGTTAGCCGGTTCCTGGGGATCCAGGGAAGGCTTCTTAAGCAGTGGCACAACTTTAGCATGTTTCCACGCTCTGGAACCATTGCAAAGGAAAGACATAAGTTAACCAATCCCCGAGCCCAGGGAGAAATCACAGAATGGAGTTGGCAAGATAGAGCAGGAGTGAGAGGGTCGACTGGGGATCCAGACTTAATCTTCCGACAGAGAACAGTGAACTCATCGGAGGATAAAGATGTAAAAGAAGTTAAGCTGCTACTCTCCAAGGGGGCAGAGGTGATGAGAGCCTCACTCCCCACACATTGGTCCACCAAAGGCAGGTTTAAGTAGATCTGCTCGACCTTAGCCAGGAAGTGGCCGGCCAACTCACTACACTGCTGGTTAGAAGCAATCGGAGAAGCGACCACAGATCCAGCATTTCTCATGCTCTTAAGTAGGACAAATACCGACTTGGAAGGGTTAGTACTGGCCACAATTTCCTTTGCCACATACTCAGTCCGAGCCTTTCTAATAAGACGATGATATTGTTTTATGGCGGCCCGGTATTACCGCTTCGCGGAGTCGTCATAAGAACGTCTCCAGACACGTTCCAGGTGCTTACAGCCCTTTTTGGCTGAAACGAGAGAGGCGTCGAACCAGGAATTTGAGGACCCTCTGCTTTTTACTCCCAGACGAGCTGGGATACAGGTGTCTAAGCTATAGCCAACCCATTCGTGGAAGCAAGCAATTGAAGCCTCCACATCGCATGGCATTGGGGGCCTACTCTCTGCCAAACAGGCCGACAGTTGGCCAAGATCTAATTTGTGCCAAGGACGCTTCATTATGGGGGCTGGGCGAGAGGGGACTACTTTCCCCTGCAATTGTAAGGAAAAAGAGACCAGATAATGATCCGACCAAGCCAGTGGAACTGGGGAAATAACATGTATAGATTTGAAAAAATAGGGTCTAACAAGTGCCCTGCCTCATGGGTACTCTCGATAACACATTGAGCCAGCTGAAAAGCCTCCGTATCAGCTAGAAAATTGGAGATCTCCGCTTTCTCGTGCAACTCAAGGTGGAGATTAAGATCCCCCACTATGGTAAAGTTTGCTGCCCTACCAGCGTAGAGAGCAATCTTAGTGAGAATGTCCTCCTTAAAACAAGTCGCAGGCCCCGGAGGGTGGTAAACTAAAAGACCTGACATGGTAAAATTAGGGGTCAACATAACTTTAAACCTAGCACTTTCACAGCCCGTGATAGAATCTTTTACAAAGCTGCAACTATAGACATATTTAATAATTATGGCGATGCCACCGCCACGCCCCCCCTCTCTGTTGACAGTCTTCAACACATAGCCCTGAGGAAGGGCGAGCCAGGGTACCGCTACTGAGTCCTGGGAAAGCCAGGTCTCAGTTAGAAATACTGCATCAGGGGCCTCCTCATGAAGTAAATCAAACACCTCCACATGATGCTTCATAAGAGACCTGCAGTTAAAACTAAGGAACTTAAAATCAGTAACCACAGGAGCGGAAGGCATTCTGTCCAGACCAGCTAACTGAAACATACAAAATTTGCACTTGAAAGGAACAGCACTGTGCCTCCAACCCCAGCAGCTCTGCACGCGAATAACTAAAGTCCTCAGTAGAAATTTGAGCAGGGTGCCTGGCGACTAGCGACGGCCAGGCGCGGACGGGCGCAGACGAGCTTGCCTTAGGCACGCCTTCGGCACGCCAGCGGCGCGGCCGCCGTAGTGCCGGCATATAAAGGGCACCAAACAAAGTGACTAGTGCACCAACACACGCCCACCCAAGATGGCCTCCTCCACCAACAATATCAACTCGCCTCAATGCCCCCCTCCAATGTCAGGCGAGACAGTGAAAATGAGGTAAGAGCGAAAGTGGAGTTAAAAAACGATATTAAATTAAAAACAATCACAGGACGCAATGTTTAAAAACGAGTACCAAAGCGGAATTAGCAGCAGCGAGGAAATGCGCAGCGCACAGCTACAAACTGTCTCCCGGCTCAAGCCTCAGGAGTCAAGGGGCTGTGCGGCCGCCGTAGTGCCGGCATATAAAGGGCACCAAACAAAGTGACTAGTGCACCGACACACACCCACCCAAGATGGCGCCTAAGCTACTCCACACCCCTCCTCCACCAACAATATCAACTCGCCTCAATGCCCCCCTCCAATGTCAGGCGAGATAGTGAAAATGAGGTAAGAGCGAAAGTGGAGTTAAAAAAACGATATTAAATTAAAAACAATCACAGGACGCAATGTTTAAAAACGAGTACCAAAGCGGAATTAGCAGCAGCAAGGAAATGCGCAGCGCACAACTACAAACTGTCTCCCGGCTCAAGCCTCAGGAGTCAAGGGGCTGCGCGGCCGCCGTAGTGCTGGCATATAAAGGGCACCAAACAAAGTGACTAGTGCACCAACACACACCCACCCAAGATGGCGCCTAAGCTACTCCACACCCCTCCTCCACCAACAATATCAACTCGCCTCAATGCCCCCCTCCAATGTCAGGCGAGACAGTGAAAATGAGGTAAGAGCGAAAGTGGAGTTAAAAAAACGATATTAAATTAAAAAACAATCACAGGACGCAATGTTTAAAAACGAGTACCAAAGCGGAATTAGCAGCAGCGAGGAAATGCGCAGTGCACAGCTACAAACTGTCTCCCGGCTCAAGCCTCAGGAGTCAAGGGGCGGGTTAGACTGTTCCCATGGGGAGCAGGGTCAAGACTGATTTGCATATGGCTGGGTCCAAACTGCGGTGGCATGGTGAGTAAAAAAACAATGAAATAAACTCATATCTCTGATGTGTGAATGTTTTATTTGTTCAGCATTCCATCCATCCTCTGTTCTTTTTGTTTTTGTTTGATGAAGTTTGCATCAGTAGATCTGATTATCAGGTTTACTTCATGATACTTCAATTTTAACTGCTGAACATATCTTCAATGAACAATGCATTGAAACGTTGAGTTTTTTTCCCATGTTTGGTAGCACCTTGGCAGCAAATGCCAGGAGGAGTTAAGGAGATCCGGTATATTGTAAAATTGCCATTGACTTTGAAGAATACTGTACAGTACACCACACATGCAAAGTTTGAAAACTTTGGAGAAATAAAAACATTTCTCCAAGTTACCGCCACCTTCATGGAGCGTTATGTTTTGGTTCATACCCTGTCCGCAAATGGTAGTAGACAGGGCTTTGAAGCAAAAACCATGGGTGGTTGCATGGGAAAGTCCAGGTACCACCTATGATACATACCCTTACTTCAGGGCTACTTTCCAGTGCAATACAAGTTTTGGCTGAAATTAAATCCCAATTCTACACTTAGTGCTGGTTTGCATCACTTTTCTGATGCAAAGCCAGCACAAAGTGTTTGTAAATTTACCCCTAGATGTTTGTTTCTTAATGTGCTGGTGAATATTTGATGCAAAATAAACTCCCAACACAGTATCCTGTATTGTAACCAAAGTGTGTTGCATCCAAGAAAGAGGACCGAGAACAAAAAAGTGACATCAGGCTCCTGATGCACTGAAAGAGTGATGGATAGAGTCACTCTAATAGCAGCCTGAGTCACTCTCTCAATGAAATTCTCTTCCCATCTGTTATTGTTTAACCGCAGTGTGCAGGTAGTCGTAATTAGGTAAACATCAATTTAGCCTGATCAGATGATCTGTAATTAATGCTCTCAAGGGTCTTCTGTCTGGAACCCTGTGAACATTTCTTTGAACCTGCATTTTCCAGCAACAGGCTCACCATAGTGTTCCGCGTCCCACTGCCATGTGGGCAGGACACGCTCGACTGCCTTTCGCACTTGGCGCAAATTGGAAATCTGGTCACCTGAGTTTACCTCATTCATGCTCATCACAGAACTGTGCAGGCCCTTATTCTCTACACAGAAGGCTCAGACACTGAAAAGGCAGCTGTAGTCCTGGCTGGAGGTCTCTTGAGCACACTGGGACTGGAAAGGGACATGAAAGACAACTGGCTTCAATATGAAACTAATTCCTCTCACACCTTACTGCCTTCAGGTGGTAGGAAAAGCTCCAGGAAAGTACAACATTTTTTCAAAAAAACATAGAATTTCTTTCTACAACAATAAATATAATGCTCAGGCCATTTATTATCTACAAATGAGCTGCCTCCTATATTTTGATTTTTTTAAAGTTTTTGTTCATGTTACTGTGTATTTTGGGAATTGTTTATCCTTGTGTATAGACTACAGGCCGTAACTCTGCTAAGGTCACTGGCACTTGAGTTATCAGTTATATGGATGATTGACTCTAAGGTGCATATCTATGAGGGCCTTGTGTCATGATTGCATCATGCAACGTGGTACATGCATGACGCAAAGCCCCAAGGCATATTTATGAAGCAACGCAAATCCACTTTGCATGGCTTTGAATGCCTTCACAGATTTGGAGTAATGCAACGCATCGCTGAGTTGCCTTAGTCTGTGTAAGGGAGGCGTTCCATGGGTGTTGCGGTGGGTGTTCCCAGGCAACTCTCTTGGTTTTTGATGCATTCCCAGATTTACAAGGACTTGTAAACCTGGGAATGTGTGGAAGGGGACGAGTAACGAGGAGAAATATCTTTATTTCTTCTAGTTTTTTTTAAAGGCCTTTGTAGATTGTTTTGATGCAGGAAGATGCTCCTTCCTGCACAAAAACAATCCTGCCTGTAATTCAGGCACCCTTGCACCATGTTGCAAGAGTGCCTGCGTTGGCACTAAGCTGCCGAAATGGCGCCAGCGCAGTAGGAAAGGACAGCAGTGTACCATGTTTGATAATTAAGGTGCATTCCTGCTCTTTCCCTGTGGCTCAGGGTAGCGCAGCAATGTAACTTGCCATGCTCCAACATCCCCGTAACTATGCCCCTAAGGGTTTAACTCTCAGTTTTTCTTAATGCATTTATTTGATTTCTGTCATCAGTTATGACGCAAGCATCACACATGTCATGCCTTACAAGAAATCACATTCTGCTAATCTAGAAATTATTGTAATTTTTTACAGAAATTTTTTCATACTTTATTAAAAACACGTTAAAAAAACATAACTTAGCTAAGTAAAATCTGTGCTTGAATGACTTTTTTATGTTAAGAGCCAATGCTTTAGAAAAATCCTATAACACGTGTAGAACGTTTAAACCAAATGTGTACTGCTTAACAAACTACTAAGATTTATATTAAACTTCTCAATACCTATTTAAATATTTCACACCTACAACCTGAAACAAATGCTAATTGATGTGTAGAACTACTTAGCAAATAAATGCAACATTTTGGAAACCCCATATAAACATACCTACAATATGAATAGAGTTGATAAACATTTTAAACATAAATATGGTCTTTTATTGTATTTTTTAAATGTAACATTGTAACTTAGGAACATTGTAAAATGTTTCGTAGTGTTTTTCATGTGTAGAGTGCTCTAAGCTGGTGGGTTTCAAAGTTCTTTGCTTTCACACTAAATTATGTGTAGTCCTGAAACTGCTGTCGTGGGATCCTTTCTCTGTGAGTATTCCATGGTGTTGATCGCACTACTGAATATCGGCACCACTAATATCGTAGCATACTAATATCAAGGACAGAGTATCGAGGGACAAAATATCGAAAGGTAAGTGCACATAGGAAAGTATAGATCAACTATTCCCTGCTTCACATCTTCGTACCTTGAACACATATGTACTGTGTAGGTAGCTATATGTAGAGTTTGCTGTAGAAAATCTAGACATACTTACCTTTTGCTATTTTATGTTTGATATTCTGTCCTCGCTATTCTGTCTCATTGATATTGCTGATTCGATATTCAGTGGGCACACTCGTGGTGTTGAGATAAAGATGCATTTTTTTGTCAGGGCCGGGCAGGTTTCAGTGATCTGATGGCATCGATAGAATTCCAGATACGTACTGTGGCCTAAGAGATCCCGACAGCTGACACGTTTGAAATCGAACACTTAAAGCAGAGCTGGTTGGTGAACAGGTAGATCCAGTTTTTAATTTTTGCCGGTGGTTGCCTGTAGGGGGCACAGGTACTCAAGTTTTGGGGACCAACACTTATTTATCCTTTTCAGAGATTGATCCAGAGTGAGGCTTGGACCACGTCCATCACCAGGAACGCTGGTCCTCCCTCCTCCCCCCACTACCAGGCTCCGACCTCCACATGCATGGCGGCTGCTGCCTCGATACATCACACAACATGAGGCAGCATTCTCCTGCGCTTACTGAAAGTTTTCATGTACTTACCCATGCTCAACACTCACCACACCAACAGCACCCAACACCCCGCTCTCTGATACTCACACAGTCCTTCAACCACCCACACAATAATCCAGACTTTCATGCATGCTCCTCAATAGCTGCACACTCACCAAACAAACTACAGAGATCTGGGACTTGCTGCACGACAGTGCCCCTGACCTACATTTATTTCACAGAAGCCTGATTGAACCCTGAATCACCACCTGGCATCCCCACAGCCATGCCCCCTGAATACAAAATTGCCCGGCAAGAACGCATTCAAAAGCACGGAGGCAGAATCGCCTTCATCCACAGGAACACCATCAGTTGCACTACATCCATGGACAAGTCATCCTCCAACATGAAACACCTGTCATTCAAGCTCCACATCACAGGCAACTTCATCTTGAGCGGCACTCTAATCCACAGACCCCCTGGGACCACACACCAACTTCATTGACACATCACAGACTTCATCGCACCTCTCAGATGCTAGCAATTACATCCTACTTGAAGACCTGAACTTTCACCTGGAAGGCCACATCAACCCCAACTCAAAAGCACTCATTGAAGACCTTGGAAGCATGGGCCTCACCCACTGAGTAAACAGACCAACTCATGTCGCAGGGAACCTCCTGGATCCTCTTTTCACCAACTTCGGCAGCATTCAAATTGACAAACCGACAGCAGTTCTCTGGACACACCATGTCTATGTCAAGTACAGCATCACTGTCCCGGTCCAATACACATGCACCATCGCCAGACCAGGTAACCAAAACTGGAACAGCATCACTGACAATGACTGGACACCACTCTCACCACCCACTGACCTAAACACAGCAACAGCCTTTCTAAAGCCATCAAGAATTTCAACAATTGGATCTCCTCCTGTGCCGACTCCCTGGCCCCCTCAAACACAACAATACAACAAGATCCAATCACCAGGCCAGTTGGTACAGAGAGGAACTCAGACTGATAAATGCCACTGAAAACAACTCAAGCACAAATGGAGAGTGGGCCAGGGCAATGCAGACAGGAGCATTTTCAAATCTACCCTGAGATGATACCACCAAATGATCTGGACCACCAAATGCACCACTCTGGAGGGCCTCATCAATGCCAGCACCAACAGAAGCAAAGAAATCTTTGCCATTGTGAAAGATTTCACCTAACTATCGGCCACCTCCAACTCGATCCCTCCCTCGCAGGATCTCTGCTACAGTCTCTCTAAATTCTCCAGCAACAAAATCACCACCATTAACAGCAACTTCAGCCCACAACCAGATTCAACAGACCTCACCAAATGCCATGCGTAGCACATAACCTGTCATCACCCCAGAAGAAACTGCCACCACACTGAAGTCCATCTACTCAGGGGCCCCATCGGACCCCTACTCCCACCATTTCTACTCCAGAGGGCTGCATCCCATCAACGACATGCTCACACCCATTCTCAATTCTTTCACCACTTTTGTGTCATTTCCAGATGCTTGGAAGCATGCACCTGTCCTCCCATTGGTGAAGAAACCCTCTGTGGACCCTTCAATGCTGGGCAACTACAGACTGATCTCCCTGCTACCATTCCCAGTGAAGGTCTTAGAAAAAATCATCAAGTCACCTCACCAAATACCTCAACGACCACCAACTCCTCAACACCATGACAATGGACTCCAAGCACACACACTCCGATGGATCTGCTCTTTTCTGACAGGAAGGATCTAGTCAGTCACCCTGCCCCCGTACACCTCCAACACCCACAACCTCATCTGCGGAGCTACGCAAGGATCCTCCCTGAGCCCAACCCTCTTCAACACATATGTGATCCCTCTAGCCCGCATCATCTGCTCTCATGACATCAACATTCTCTCCTGTGCCAATGATGCGCAACTCATTCTCTCCCTCATGGACAAGATGCTCAGTTCCAGGATCAAGTTCAATGCGGGTATTACGAAATTGCCCACTGGATGAGGACCAACTGTCTAAAGCTTAACACCAACAAGATCTAAATCATTATCTTTGGGAAGAGCGTATCATCAGGGGTCGTCCACCTGGTAGCAAACAGAACTAAGAACAACACCCATCCCACCACCCACGCCAAGAACTTTAAGATCATCATTCACAGCAAGCCAAGTCAATGCCGTCACTTTATTCTTCCATACCCTGAAGATTATGAGAATTTTTTTAAGTGTCTCCCAATTAGCACCTGGAAAACCATCACGCATGCCCTGGTGAAAGTAAGCTAGACTACAGAAACACCCTTTATGCCGGCATCAACAAACCTCTTGCAAGAAGGCTGCAGACCATTCAGAACTCTGCAACCAGAATCACTCTCATGCCGCACTCACATCACACCACACCTGAAGCAGCTCCAATAACTACCCATTTACAAACAAGCACAATGCAAACTCCCCAACCACTTTTTTGAGGCACATCTATGCTCATCCGGACTTGAACTTGCACAAATCCCAGGCATAGGGAAAACCAATACGGCTGTTGAGCTTTCTCCTACACCGCTCCTAAATCACTGAACGACCGGCCCCCTACTCACTTCTTTTTTTTTTTATAATTCTTTTTATTGAACATTCATCGACATGAAATTATACAGTACAGAGGATGCAAAACCTTCATTCTTAGCGAATACAGTGTACAACAGTTCTGCGCGACAGTGCATATAAACAGGTTACGGCGTGGGGGGATCATCATGATCAATGCGACGTGGTGGGCCACAGATATCTCCTCTGTAGGAATTCCACGGGCTTCAAATTCGGGACCATTTCTGGGGGCAGCCCCGTGCCACGTAGACAGTCTTTTCCCTATACATGCACCAATCAAGGTCCGTTTCCCTGGCCTCCACAGTGGGTGGATGTGCGGCTCCCCCACAGTTGAGCAATGTTCCTCTTTGCCACCATTAACCCCAATGTGACCCATTGTGGGTGGTAGCTATTCAAGTCTGTGGGCTCGCAGACATTCAGGAGGCACCTACGTGCCTCTGGGCTGAGAACTACCGTGAGTACTTCACTCAGGATATCGTGTATTCGCCGCCAGTAGGGTTGTATGTGTTCGCACTCCCACGGTATGTGCATAAGTGTACCTTTGTGGCTGCACCTTCGTCTACATTCTCCTCCCTCAGCCCTTCCCATGTGTACCAGGCGGGGCCCCGTAAGATATACTCTATGAAGAATTTTGTAGTAATCGGAGTTGAGCTGGAATTGCCACCACTCTGGGGGAGGAGATCGTCTCCTGCCACTCTTCGTCGTCCAGCTCAATGCCGCCACTTACCCACTTGTCCCGCAGGGATTGTAGGGGGTCCGCCATATTATTTATCAGTTTTTTATAGGTTAAGGATATGGTTTTCTCAGGCAGGTGTCCATCAAGTAGTCTATCTTCCAACAGAGAGGATTCAGGGGGGGAAGAGCCACCAGGGAGGTGTGATTGGAGCGCATGGCGGCCCTGTAGGTACCGAAAGTGCTCCGAGTCAGCCAACATATGTTGCCGCTGTAGTGAGGCAAATGTCTTCACGTCGCCCTTCTCCCACATGTCCTTGACATGCGAAATCCCATTAAGGTCCCACTTATCAAATCCCTTCGACTTCCATAAGTTACCCAACTTTTCGGAACCTACTAACTTCTTGAATTCCGCAAGAAGCTGCAGAGCTGGCTTTGCGAGTAGTCCTACTAGGCTCAAAGCACGGGCGTGTCCCACAACAACAAATGTGGTCCTTTTCTGCGATATATAAATATTTTGTTGTGGTCTATTTTATTTCCACAGTGGGTGTGTATGTTCAGGGTCTTATCCCCAAAATAAAGCAATCTAACTGAGCTCCCATTAACACAAGTATCATAGGTGTCTGCTGTAATTTCTCCACTTTTATATTGAATTCTATCTTCACAAGGCCCCTCTCCAAACTTCAGGAATGTTTGCTGCTATAAGAACAGTTCTCTGCCAAACTGGCAATCATAACAATGGGGCTCAAGCAGGAGCAGAGGAAGGGGAAGCACATTATTGTGGTCAGACTGCTATAAGGACATATAAAGCCATCAAGGAAAATAATACAGAGCCTGCTTAAAGAGCCTATGGCAGATATAAATATTTTCGGAGGGTGGTTGGTACAGTGAAACACTGCTCATTAGTCGTTTAGAGGAATACAATCACTTTGTTCAGTAGTATTTACTCAAAAAAAAGTAGAAATTGCACTCTTGTTACAACACTAGATTGAGTGTTATCATATATAGAAACACAGAGTGGTGCATGGAGAATGAAGGAGACTGGCTCAGAGAAGCTTTGTTGTAGGCAATATCTGAAGGAACCTCATAGGCAATGGGGGTTTCTGTGGGAACCCCATCATGCATATCTATATTAGGGAAAAATGCGGAAATGCCTCACTAGTCCGTAGTGGAAAAAGAGAACAATGTTAAAGTACTGCACAAATAAAGAAACCCCCCCAAGATCTCAATTGGCCTGAATGATTTATGGAGACCATCTTAACTTATAGGATGTTTACACAGTTCTTATGTAAAATGCTTTCTACAGTCTTAAAGCTATTCTTACGTGAAACCGCATGTTAAATATTTGTATATAAACTTCTCTTTGTGTAAGTTATTGCTGTACTTATGAAAAGCACTCAGATAACCCAGTGGGTATTGTTTGTGCTGTAGAAAACTGTATATAAATACATGAAATTAATAAAAATACCTGTACCACTATGTGTGGCTTACTCACAGATATGTGGCTATCAAAATATGATGGTTCAAATTCTTTATTAAAATATATTGGCTCAAGTAATGATTTGGAAAATACAGGAGGAGTGTTATCTTTTTTTAATTAAAGATATGTGTAAAATGGTTTCTCATACCAATCAATTGAGAGATGCCTTGAGCTATAAAAATAAACTATGTACAGGGTATCATATCTTTAAATGTATGAGATACACTTAAAATATGTACATCCCACACACTTCTTAAAACAACGAATTGCTTGCAAAACTCCATAAAAACAATAAAGTACCTAGGCAATTCACCCCTCTCCTAACAACGTGTAACATGTCCTAGATCCTGATTTCAGTGAACTCTATGATAACACAGAGTACCACCTCTCTGTCATAGAGGACTTGTGAGTTTAGAGCTACCAATGTAAAACATAACCCACCAGAGAGTTTGGAACATGCTGACATTATGCACGATTTCAGAATGGCACCTCACTCCCACAGACCACAGATATACGGGTGGTTGCATTTTTTTTGTGGCTTTAGTAGATTCGCAATGATTTAAATACATGAATGTTAGAATCACATTTGTTCAGCATTTTGAACTTTATCAATACAGTATCAAGAAAAGCAGCACTTCGCCTCATCTGGTGGTCAATATTCCTGTTGGTGATGACGACTATTGTTCTTCCATCCACTGTCCTCCCTTAGCTGTGATCAATTCCTACATTATGTACACTCTCCTATACCTAACTCCCTCATCAACACAACTAAGGGGCCGATTCCGATCTGTGTCGGAAAGCTCTCCAACCGAGCCGGATCCGGAGTATTTTACGACCGAGCCAGACTCCTTCAGTCCGACCGAGCGAATACGATGCGCTCGCATGCTGCCAGACTTGGTTCGGTTAGACTCCCATAGAAGTCAATGGGAGCCGATCATACGAGGCGTACATGGGCTCCCATTGACTGAATGAGTACGTTTCGCACAAGGGCCCCCCTACAGTGGGTACGCGTCAGTGCCATCCGTACAGTACATGCTTGTGTTGGGGAGACCCTTGGGTCTCCCTCTGTGTCTGAGTCGTAAGGCTGTGGGTGACGGGGGGTCCGACATGGACCCCCATAGGCAGCTTCCCGGAAGTTTTGCGAGCCGGAAACTTTGGCTCGATCCGGCTGTCCGACGCGTGCATCGTACTGGCTTGGTCGGAAAACGCCTCCATTGCACGGCATGGTTTGCTTACGGACGAGGCGTACGGAGCGGTTCGGACCTGGAAACGATTCAGTCGGCGATTTTGCGTTTCTCGCATTGTACTTGCTCGCTTGTACAGCTGTACGAGTCGGGCGGAGAACACGTGTACGGCTCATACTTTTTCCGGACGGATCACGTTTGGAGCCCTTCCGAGCGAGATCAGAATCGGACGCTAGATATTGCTTCTTGATGTAAATTAGCAAGACTGGAAGAATGAACTACAGTCATCCTGCAACTACTACATAGGTTGGAATTCAATAGGGAAAACGGTGTCCCTATTGTAGTCCCATATTACCAAAATGAATAACACTTGTCAAACAATAACTAGTTGTGGGTTAAGAGGAAATGGACCACGTTAATAATCAAGGTGTTATGAACTCCAAACAAGCCCAAAGTAAGTTACATTTAGCAACTGGAAGTAAACGCAGTAACATGACATGATGTGTTGCGCTAGTCTAATTTTTACCCCTGATATTTCTTATTATTGGTTTCTGATAGAAGCTTCTAGTGACAGACCCCTCACCTTTTGAATTGTCTCCTGGTGTTAGACTTTTCAGTACTACCTCTGCATGCTGGTAGGCAGTGTTGTACGGCTCTGCACTGATGCCATTCTGCTCCAAAAAGTATGTGTGGAACCTATAAAGGTGCCTCTCCCAAGCATTGTCAGTTGCTTTTGAGATTGTCAGCACCCCCGGACGCGGTGCCCCAAAAGCAATTTGGTTTGACAAGACAATGTGCAGATGCCTAGACTTACAATCTTTTTAATACATAGACCTAACCACAGAAATGAAAAGTTGAGATGGTAAATGAGAAATCTTTTGCTAGATAGAATCTCTTTCAGAAAGAGCATTACTGAAGGTAAGTAACTTGTTGTTCTGATAGAGACATGTAGCCACAGATCCTAAACTTTTGAATAGATTCCAACGCAGTACCAACTTGGAGGTGTGTATGCGAATAGACTCAGGCCTGAAAGTTCTGCGTGGCCGAACTGACAAAATACCCTTCTCGGCGAACCTGACAGTTTAGAAAATAGTGTAACAGTGTAAAGACTCAAGGAGAATGTTGAATTGTGTTCCGGCCTGACAATGGCCCAGATGTACAAAGATTTCATTCACAAAAAGTGGTCATAAATTGGGCACCAGCTTTTTGTGAGTGGAATCAAATTTTGGGAAATAACTTATGTACTAATAGGTTGATTTGCAAAATCCCTATTTCCAGGGGGTCGCAGACCAACCTGCCTAATTATTTTTCATTTTTTCAGGGCTCAGTTTGTGGCCTCATGTGATTGGCTGCAATCACAGCGATAGTGACCTGCAAAGGACAACACATTATGATCCCTTTGACTGTATTAAAAAATGGAAAGGTGTTTTTTTTAAAGCAGCCCATGTTCCATAAGCAAACAAGACATGCGTTCGGTAAAAAGAGTTAAGGGGCATATCTACAAGGCGGTGATAGTAAATTATCGCTGCTTTTGCGGCTGTTTTCGGCCGAAAAGCGGCGATAATTTTACCGCCTAATTAGCAAGGTCACGTTAACGCGTGAAACCTTGCATTAGCGCCCAGTTTCTTAACGCCCAGCTTTGCATCTCTAATGAGATGCAAAGTGGGCGTTCCTGAGCTAACATGACAGGAGAAATGTCGCTAAGCGACATTTCTCCTATCATCAAGCCCCACGCTATGAAGCATAGCGGCAGGAAAAGAAGCGATAACCCCTGTTATCGCTACTTTCCTTACGCCTGCTTCAGGACTGACTTAGCCATGATATCCTATGGAAGGTGGATATCATGGCTAAGTTTGTGGGGCCCTATCATCAAGCTAACACCACATTTCGTGAGATTATCGCTGGGTTTACAGCGATAATCTCACGTTAGGCAGTTAGCGGTAGGATTTTTATCGCTAATGAGATAAGCGATGCTAATAGCACGCTATCTCAGCGATAAAAATCCACGCTAGATGGCGATAATTATCCTAGCGCTAAGTGCACTTAGCGATAATTATCGCCGGTTGTTGCTGATATGCCCCTCAATTTTTTAAAACTAGATGGGTGAGGGTGAAGCAGTGGTCCACTACCGCCTCCCCCAAATGCTGCCACCGCGATTCCCAAGATTGAGGTTGCAAACCATTGTTAATCTAGCACACTAAAAAATAATTTTGGAGTAACGCCCCTTTTATGCCACTTTTAAATTATGATACAGCATGAGTTGCGAAACCCATTTAATGAGCTAGACAAAGTTTTCCGACTCACAAAATGCGTTTGCAACATTTAAAAAAAGGAGTTTGCAATCGAAAACCCAGTGATTTTTTGAACCTTTGGGTTTGCTATTGAAATATCTTTTTGCACACCTGGACAGTTGGACCACATGTGAAAGCAGTACTGCAACACATGAAGAGGAAACGCATGGAGCTGTTTGCGCATGCATGTTTGCATTTCTCAAAGATGACCTGTTGGTCTCAAAATCACTTGCTATTTCCACATGTATATGTCATGTAAATACAGTAAATGCTTCTTGCACTGATCACACATTTTAACTTCCTTCTAGTGATGATCATTTAAGGGCAATTGGGGGAACCAAATGGAAATGGCCACATGAGAGAACCCTAGGCCCAGGAAGCAAGAGAGCTGGAAGTAAACCTTGTATTAAACGCAGGCCCAGATCTACAAAACTGCTGCTTGTTTCCGGTCCAGGGAGGACCTGGCTTGGGAGTTCAGGCTGGACTGTTCCCATGAGGCACAGGGTCAAGACTCATTTGCATATGGTCAGGTCTAAACTGGGGTGGCATGGTGAGCAAAAGAATGATGGATTTAACCCAGATCTCTTGACTGGGGGTGAATGTTTTGATTTTTTCTGCATTCCGTCCATCAATTGTGTGTCTCCAGATCTACAAAACTGTCACACAACGCAGTGCAGCACCCACAGTTGCTGCATTGTGTGACACGGAGAAAGGCATCATATCCATCAATTTATGGCACTATTAAGCTCTGGCACACCACTTGGCTGCTGAGTACCACTCATATACCTTTGCAGCTTAGTGCAAAGGTCTCTTTGTGAGCCTAGCATAGGTTTTGTACTGGAGGGATTGCCTTCTAGTTCAAAATACTGTGACCAGACAAACTTTAAAACTTTTCCCACATTCGATGTGTGCTGTTAGCAGTTATATGGCCCGAATTTACTAAGCCTTCACGTTGTCCTTGCATCATACAGGCTTCAATAAGATTTGCAAAACCACTCAAGGGCTGGTTTCTCCTCCTTGCATGGCTTTGTAAAGAAACGTAAGGTAACGCAGCAGCTTGCACTGGGTTACATTACATTTCGAGCTGGGAGGCATCCTATACGTGGAGCAGGGGCGTTCTTTTACATCCACCCATGGATTTGATGTAATCCCAGATTTACAAAGGTTGGTCAATCCAGAATACGTCACATTTGTAGGACTCCCAGACAGTGACATAATAAGGAGAACAATCTTTGTTCTCCTCATTATTTATAATTTCTATGTGTGATACATTCTGCATCTCACATAGAACACATAAAAAGAGGAAAATGCCTTTAAGGATTGTTTTTGGAAATTAAGGTATTTCTTCCTGCACAAAACCAAGCTTGCCTGTGACACCAGGGCAAGGAAAGATCAGAAATGTCCACATCTATGTAAATATGGAGCATTTCTGCCCTCTCCCTTACAGGCAAGCAGCACAGCTCGTTCCCATGCTATGCAGCATTGCATGAAATAATAGTAAACTTGTCCCTAAAGGCATTCCTCATTTTCAACACCTGCTTTTGAGTGGCGTAATTGTTTGGTGCAAAACACGGTCTGCTATTGTTAATAGACAGGGTTTTGCATCACAAATTGTGGGTGGTTGCACGGGAATGCCCATGTACCACCCAGGGAATGCCCACTTGATGCAGATAAGCACAAAGCCCTTTTTGTTGCTTTGTGTTACCTTCAGGCAACTTTCCCACAAAAGACAAGTTTTATACTGGTAATTAAATATAAAAAGAAACATTTTGCACAGGTTTGCGTCACTTGTGTGATTCCAACCCAGCGCAAATGTTTTGTAAATCTGTCCGCAATGTTTTGTACCAGCGCAAAACTCTAGCAAGTATATAGGGGCAGATTTACTAAAATATATTACAATGCAGAGCTATACTGAAGTTGCTGTGTGGCAGGGGGAGAGAAAGGGGCCAGAGTCCTTTTTACTTGTCTCTGCTCTCTTCCACTGTGCTGGCACACAAGCAGGCAACCAGCACCATAGGTGCGTGCATGATGTCTACCCTAGAGTTTGTAATTTTTCTCTTCCAATACAAAATCCTATGCTTAGCTAATCATTAAAACATTTCACACATTGGATGTGATGTACAGTGCATCACACATGCAATGTCTGATCTGTTTGGAGAAATAAATATATTTCTCCAACTTTGTCTTGCCTCAAGGAGGCCTTATTTTTTCACGCAAAGCCTAGTCTAGCAATTTGAGTAAATGCTTTCCTTGATCTGGGACACCCAAGTACCACCCACGTAACGCGCCCATGATGCAAAGTAATGCAAAGCTTTATTTGTGCTGAAAAAGAGCACTTGTCTAGCGAAAAAAGTTTTGCGCTGGAAAGTAAATCCCCTTCAAGGCTTTATGCCACTTTGCATGACTTTGCAGTGACACAATGGGCCTCATTTATGAAAAGGGACGCCTCGCTGCGTGAAAACAGCGATGCGTCACTTTTCATTGCGCTCTCCTTGCGATACCAATGATGTGTCATATTTACAGTATGACGCATCATGTCACAAGGAGTTACAGATACGTCAGTATTTCTGACGTATCTGTAGGTGCAAAAATGACGCATTGCTGGAGTGTGTCACAAGAGTGACGCAACTCCAGCAATGGGTCATTACACATGGGCAAGTCCCATTTCAAATGTGCCTGCATCAGTCTTACGCCTGCCATGAGGCAGGCGTAAGATATTGACGCATTTGCATCCTAGAAGTGACGCAGTGAAAACGTCTACGAGGCTTTCTTGCAGGGGAACGCCCACCCTGCATCCAATATACCTGACGCAGGTATAATGTGGCGCCTGGGTTTACAAAGTGACGCATCTACCTAGATATGACGCAACCTGGCTCATTTTTTACGCCGCTTGTGCGTCACAAAAAGTAATACACAGAGGGCTCAAAAGTGACGCAGTGGCTCATAAATAAGCCACAAAGTCTTGATCAATTGCCACACTGTGCATGGCTTCTGCAACTTGAGGAATTGGGAATTGAACAAACAAGAGTTGCCCTAAAGTGAAGCTTTTCCCACAGTGCAAAAAATGGCGCTAACTGGTTTTATACTATTTTTGCAGAGTCCGTATAAAGGATAGGTAGAGTAAAAACATGTTTATCCACTTTTCAGCCTCTTGTTTGCCACTGCGGGGCTAATGTAACGACAAAGAGTGCAAACCAAGGAATATAAGCCCGACGGTTAGGCCCTCCTTCTGAGATAGACTTACACCCGGTATGTATCCGGATTCACAGTTTTGAAGCGAATGAGACCGGGCACAGACTCGAAAGCAGGGCCAGACTGGGAACACAAACCAGCCCTGGCACTTCAGTCGGACGTGCCCGGGGTGGGGGGAGCGGGGGGCTGCTAGTGTGAAGCACTGCTGCTGCTTTTGTTATAAGGGGTGATATTGCAGACCACCCTCAGTAACAAAAACAGTCCCCACCTCACCAAAACCGGCCCGCCCTTCCAGCCCACCGGGAAAAGCCCTGTACCCACTATGGCCAGTTCAGTCCTGTTTGATAGGCAAAAAGTGTTCTCCCCAGGAGGCCCAAACCTCGAATTGGCATGTTAAATGCTGCAATCAGCAGTATTGCAATTTACAAGTTTGTAGTCACTGCAACCTTATTAGCAGAGATTGTCATGTTCACTATATGTCCCTGCTTCTTGTTTTATGACTCCTGGGGTCAGGGGTAGTAAAGGAAAACTAGGATTGGCAGCAGCTTTCGTTGATACTCCGCACTAGCATGAATGGCTAGATGAAGCATGGTGTTAATTCAGTGCTGTATTCTGTAGGCATATTAATTAGTAGCATGATAAGAACAGCGGGGGAGGGTTGGCACAGGGAAGGTTTTTCTTTTCAATCAGTGTAGGTTCTTATAATCTTTAGTAGGTTAAATTGTGTGGCATATCATTGTCTTTTCATTATCCCTCATTGTCAATTACTTTATTGCATTTTATAGCTCAATTTAAAAGCAGTAAAAGTCCAATCATATACTATATTAATTTGAGAATGGGAACATATTAAAAAATGAGTGCTGTTACAAAATGTCAGCACACCCGCTGCTTATTTAGACTGAGTGATACGCCGCGGGCTAGCACGGTAGGCTACTTACTGAGAGAGCTTTGAGCGGGACACGCTATGAATTAGAGGGAGGCAGGTACAATCTGATATTTATTGTGATTCAAGTTTGAGGGCCATATGTGATATTTATCGTGACTCAGGATTTCGGGCCCCGTGTGATATTTATTGTGATTCTCGCTCAAGTGGTTGAGGTTGAGGGCTGCTTTATTATTCCTCAGGGATTAAGAGGCATGCCTGTTTGAAGTGAGTCCCAATGGAAGGATCCAAGAAGGCACGTGCATGTGGGTGAGACTAGCATGGCCAACCTAGGTTATGGTTTGGAGTGTCGCAGGCTAAGGGACGGATTCAGAGTTGGCGGACGGGTACTAAGTCACAACAGTGAAGCATATCCCATCCACATTATTACAAGTGAACTAGGATATGAGTACCTATTCACCAAACTCTAAATCAGGCTTTAACTTATCAGAGATGTAAGTACAACAGGAGTTGCTCATTAAACGCTTAAAGGTCTAGGCGATGAATAAATAAACAAGTGGTATAATTTGAAGAACAAAAGAAATATGTAAATGCTATCAAACGTTTATCATACTGCTGAATAAATTAAAGATGCTTTGCCATATAACTACTCCTTGTGTTTATATATAAATATATGGGATACATGTCATAACTTACCTTTAAGATATTTTGGCCTTCAATGAAAATATATATATATATATGAGTGTGTGTGTGTGTATATATATATATATATATATATATATATATATATATTACCTACTGGCGGTCGCCAGTAGGTAGTTATAGTTAGGACCCCTTTTCCATAGGAAAACCTCAACATTCTATTTTGAATAACTTTGGCGCCGGTCGACGAATCCTCGCGAATTTCTCAAAATAGGTGGGGCGCTACGCTCCGCTCCTACCCTGAAAGTCTCGGGGGGATCCGTCAAGCGGGGGCTGAGATAAAAGGGGGGTCCCAAAACGCGTTTTTCCCATGCATTTTTCCATAGGACCTTTAGAACGAGCTACAGCCCGAACGGCTGAACAGAATTACTCAAAATTTGGCAGAGAGGTAGTCCCTAGGTCAAGGAAGTGCCTTTTGTAGGTTTGGTGTAAATCTGTTCAGTAGATTCTGAGAAAATAGCCTTTAAATCAATATATATATCTGAGCCCGCTTACGGTACGCTTACCGTACGCTTACGGTAAGCGTACGGTGGCGTGCGCGAGCGCGATTCTGATTGGCTCTTAGATCTTAGTAAACATTCGAATCGGCCGAAACCAGGAAGCGGCGGCCGCCATTTTCTGTGTTTCACTCTGAAAACAAAAGAGTGAAAACAAGAAAAGGGGGCAATGAGGAGAGTTACAGACCCCCTTACATTTGTGAGGGGGTCAAAGAAGGACTGTAAAGTACAAAACAAACATTTATTGATTTTTAAAAAAAATCACGGGGTACGCGTACGGTAAGCTTACGGTAAGCGTACGGAAGAAACATGGCGTGCGCGAAGGAGATTCTGATTGGCCCATAGATCTTAGTAAACATTCGAATCGGCCGAAACCAGGAAGCGGCGGCCGCCATTTTGTGTGTTTCACTCAGAAAAAAAACAGAGAAAACAAGGAAAGGGGGCAATGAGGAGAGTTACAGACCCCCTAACATTTGTAAGGGGGTCAAAGAAGGACAGAAAAGTACAAAAAAAACATTTATTGATTTTAAAAAAAATCACGGGGTACGCGTACCGTAAGCTTACGGTAAGCGTACGGTAAAAAAAAAAAATAAAAATAAATGAAAAGCAGATTTAAGAGTTTAGAAATTAGGGAGCTCTAAAAAGAGCTGTTGTGTTTATGAAGTCATTTTTTTAGTGGTACCTACAAGTAAGTACCGATGCAGAGTCTAAGGTTCAAGAGGAAGACTCTGTTCCCTTCATCATTGAAGTGCACACCATCTCCTCTATAAATGTCTTGCATGTCATAACGCAAGTTGTTGTGGTAAATGGCACCCATACCATAGTCACGGAGGAAAGCAGAAACAGATTTGTTGACGTGCTTTCTACAGACCCCCTAACATTTGTAAGGGGGTCAAAGAAGGACAGAAAAGTACAAAAAAAACATTTATTGATTTTAAAAAAAATCACGGGGTACGCGTACCGTAAGCTTACGGTAAGCGTACGGTAAAAAAAAATAAAAAAAATAAATGAAAAGCAGATTTAAGAGTTTAGAAATTAGGGAGCTCTAAAAAGAGCTGTTGTGTTTATGAAGTCATTTTTTTAGTGGTACCTACAAGTAAGTACCGATGCAGAGTCTAAGGTTCAAGAGGAAGACTCTGTTCCCTTCATCATTGAAGTGCACACCATCTCCTCTATAAATGTCTTGCATGTCATAACGCAAGTTGGTGTGGTAAATGGCACCCATACCATAGTCACGGAGGAAAGCAGAAACAGATTTGTTGACGTGCTTTCTTGCTTTGTCAATCTGCGGACAGAAATGATTGGACCAGTTCCATTTTTGCCTTTGGCATATGTTGGAAAACACAAAGGCAGTTTTAGGGAAAAGTGTAAACAGTTGTGCAAAGGTGTCCTTCATAAGCATTTCCAGACCTACCCCAGTCAAAGTGCCTAGGTCATTGCCACCACAGTGCACTATTATGAGGTCAGGGTGTTGGATTTGCATGAAGGATTTCACCAATGGCATCAATTGGTGCCACTTTAACCCTCTCTGACCAATCCATTTAATGTCTACATTTGGCAAAGCAAGGTCTCTCACCATACCTGTTTTCTCTGCAAACTTTTCACTCCAGAAGACATAGCTGTGCCCTACAATCCACACTGTGAACATCTTCAAAGGAGAACTGGATGCACTCAGGAGGTGTCTTTCAGTAGAATGGCAATATGAAAAGAAAGACAGTTTGGAAATGGAGGCATACATATTTTTTTCAAAACAAAAAGAACTGATTGGCTGTTTCATACCATTCTAGAATAAAAACTAGGCTGTATGTGTAAATTAATAGAAGCATGTTTTGTATTGGTACAAAAAAATGTGTAACCAAAGAACAGTACTATGGATTTGCTGTAAGGTTTGAAAAGTCAAGCACTCTTGCTCTGTGGAATTGAAACATTGTGTGTCGAACTTCTGACCTAACTCTACACAGCAGTGTTCCATGAGCTGTTGCTATGGTAGCAGGCAGAAGTCAAGTTGGGGGAAGGGTACTAGGCAGAAGTCAAGTTGGGGGAAGGGTACTTTTGGAAAAGGGTTGGTTTTCAACCAATAGAAATGTGTGATTACATTTGAAAAAAAGGGGGAAGCACTGAGATTTGAAACTTACATGTATATGTGTGGAAAAATAGAGGGAAAGTTTGCCATTATCTGGTTCTGCTGAGAGGAGAGAGGTGAACACAACAGAGATCCTGGCTCTGATAATCTGCTGTTTGAGTGTCACATTTCTTTCACAACTAACTAATTTTAAAGGTGAGTTTACAGTTTGAGAGGGGATGTATGTGGTAACTTAAGAAATGAATAATAGAAATGGGAATTGTTTTTGTTGTAGTTACACATGGTGGTTTCATAATGTGTCAGTCTGTAAAAGTGATTTACACTTGCCCCGAAAAAAAAAAGAGCAGTAAGTGTGCTTTCAAATTGGCAAATAAATTTCGTTTTGGGACTAATGTGAAAACATGACTCTGTGTGCATAGAAGAATTATAGGCAGAGATTTATTGCGTCTTGCTCTGGTGATTTCATAGTTGCATTAGATGGAAAGGGGGAGCGAATTTTTGGGGGAAGAAGCAGAGTCTTAGCACACACCCATGTGCTTGCCATGTATAGTCATGCACAGTATTTAGAAGCGAGTGGGGTTTTCAGGTTTAAGTCTGTAATGCAAATACATTCAGCATCACTAAGGCTGGTTGCCCTTGCTGGAGTGTAGGCAGTCACAGAGAATACACATGGTGGTGGTCTGAAAAAACAGCTTGGACATGTGCATTTAAATAAATCAAAAAAAGTGGTTTTATAATGTGTCAGTCTGTAAAAGTGATTTCCAATAGTAAAAAGTGATTTTCACTTGGCCCGAAAAAAAAAGAGCAGTAAGTGTGCTTTCAAAATGGCAAAGAAATTTCGTTTTGGGACTAATGTGAAAAAATGACTCTGTGTGCATAGAGGAATTATAGGCAGAGATTCATTGCGTCTTGCTCTGGTGATTTCTCAGTTGCATTAGATGGAAAGGGGGAGCGAATTTTTGGGGGAAGAAGCAGAGTCTTAGCACACACCCATGTGCTTGCAATGTATAGTCATGCACAGTATTTAGAAGCGAGTGGGGTTTTCAGGTTTAAGTCTGTAATGCAAATACATTCAGCATCACTAAGGCTGGTTGCCCTTGCTGGAGTGTAGGCAGTCACCGCGAATACACATGGTGGTGGTCTGAAAAAAACAGCTTGGACAAGTGCAATTAAATAAATTAAAAAAAAAGGTTTCATAATGTGTCAGTCTGTAAAAGTGATTTTCACTTGCCCCGAAAAAAAAAAGAGCAGTAAGTGTGCTTTAAAAATGGCAAAGAAATTTCGTTTTGGGACTAATGTGAAAACATGACTCTGTGTGCATAGAGGAATTATAGGCAGAGATTTATTGCGTCTTGCTCTGGTGATTTCACAGTTGCATTAGATGGAAAGGGGGAGCGAATTTTTGGGGGAAGAAGCAGAGTCTTAGCACACACTCATGTGCTTGCCATGTATAGTCATGCACAGTATTTAGAAGCGAGTGGGGTTTTCAGGTTTAAGTCTGTAATGCAAATACATTCAGCATCACTAAGGCTGGTTGCCCTTGCTGGAGTGTAGGCAGTCACAGAGAATACACATGGTGGTGGTCTGAAAAAACAGCTTGGACATGTGCATTTAAATAAATCAAAAAAAGTGGTTTCATAATGTGTCAGTCTGTAAAAGTGATTTCCAATTGTAAAAAGTGATTTTCACTTGGCCCGAAAAAAAAAGAGCAGTAAGTGTGCTTTCAAAATGGCAAAGAAATTTCGTTTTGGGACTAATGTGAAAAAATGACTCTGTGTGCATAGAGGAATTATAGGCAGAGATTCATTGCGTCTTGCTCTGGTGATTTCTCAGTTGCATTAGATGGAAAGGGGGAGCGAATTTTTGGGGGAAGAAGCAGAGTCTTAGCACACACCCATGTGCTTGCCATGTATAGTCATGCACAGTATTTAGAAGCGAGTGGGGTTTTCAGGTTTAAGTCTGTAATGCAAATACATTCAGCATCACTAAGGCTGGTTGCCCTTGCTGGAGTGTAGGCAGTCACAGAGAATACACATGGTGGTGGTCTGAAAAAACAGCTTGGACATGTGCATTTAAATAAATCAAAAAAAGTGGTTTCATAATGTGTCAGTCTGTAAAAGTGATTTCCAATTGTAAAAAGTGATTTTCACTTGGCCCGAAAAAAAAAGAGCAGTAAGTGTGCTTTCAAAATGGCAAAGAAATTTCGTTTTGGGACTAATGTGAAAACATGACTCTGTGTGCATAGAGGAATTATAGGCAGAGATTTATTGCGTCTTGCTCTGGTGATTTCACAGTTGCATTAGATGGAAAGGGGGAGCGAATTTTTGGGGGAAGAAGCAGAGTCTTAGCACACACCCATGTGCTTGCCATGTATAGTCATGCACAGTATTTAGAAGCGAGTGGGGTTTTCAGGTTTAAGTCTGTAATGCAAATACATTCAGCATCACTAAGGCTGGTTGCCCTTGCTGGAGTGTAGGCAGTCACAGAGAATACACATGGTGGTGGTCTGAAAAAACAGCTTGGACATGTGCATTTAAATAAATCAAAAAAAGTGGTTTCATAATGTGTCAGTGTGTAAAAGTGATTTCCAATTGTAAAAAGTGATTTTCACTTGGCCCGAAAATAAAAGAGCAGTAAGTGTGCTTTAAAAATGGCAAAGAAATTTCGTTTTGGGACTAATGTGAAAACATGACTCTGTGTGCATAGACGAATTATAGGCAGAGATTTATTGCGTCTTGCTCGGGTGATTTCACAGTTGCATTAGATGGAAAGGGGGAGCGAATTTTTGGGGGAAGAAGCAGAGTCTTAGCACACACCTATGTGCTTGCCATGTATAGTCATAGTGTAGGCAGTCACAGAGAATACACATGGTGGTGGTCTGAAAAAACAGCTTGGACATGTGCATTTAAATAAATCAAAAAAAGTGGTTTTATAATGTGTCAGTCTGTAAAAGTGATTTCCAATTGTAAAAAGTGATTTTCACTTGGCCCGAAAAAAAAAGAGCAGTAAGTGTGCTTTCAAAATGGCAAAGAAATTTCGTTTTGGGACTAATGTGAAAAAATGACTCTGTGTGCATAGAGGAATTATAGGCAGAGATTTATTGCGTCTTGCTCTGGTGATTTCACAGTTGCATTAGATGGAAAGGGGGAGCGAATTTTTGGGGGAAGAAGCAGAGTCTTAGCACACACCCATGTGCTTGCCATGTATAGTCATGCACAGTATTTACAAGCGAGTGGGGTTTTCAGGTTTAAGTCTGTAATGCAAATACATTCAGCATCACTAAGGCTGGTTGCCCTTGCTGGAGTGTAGGCAGTCACAGAGAATACACATGGTGGTGGTCTGAAAAAACAGCTTGGACATGTGCATTTAAATAAATCAAAAAAAGTGGTTTCATAATGTGTCAGTCTGTAAAAGTGATTTCCAATTGTAAAAAGTGATTTTCACTTGGCCCGAAAAAAAAAGAGCAGTAAGTGTGCTTTCAAAATGGCAAAGAAATTTCGTTTTGGGACTAATGTGAAAACATGACTCTGTGTGCATAGAGGAATTATAGGCAGAGATTTATTGCGTCTTGCTCTGGTGATTTCACAGTTGCATTAGATGGAAAGGGGGAGCGAATTTTTGGGGGAAGAAGCAGAGTCTTAGCACACACCCATGTGCTTGCCATGTATAGTCATGCACAGTATTTAGAAGCGAGTGGGGTTTTCAGGTTTAAGTCTGTAATGCAAATACATTCAGCATCACTAAGGCTGGTTGCCCTTGCTGGAGTGTAGGCAGTCACAGAGAATACACATGGTGGTGGTCTGAAAAAACAGCTTGGACATGTGCATTTAAATAAATCAAAAAAAGTGGTTTCATAATGTGTCAGTGTGTAAAAGTGATTTCCAATTGTAAAAAGTGATTTTCACTTGGCCCGAAAATAAAAGAGCAGTAAGTGTGCTTTAAAAATGGCAAAGAAATTTCGTTTTGGGACTAATGTGAAAACATGACTCTGTGTGCATAGACGAATTATAGGCAGAGATTTATTGCGTCTTGCTCGGGTGATTTCACAGTTGCATTAGATGGAAAGGGGGAGCGAATTTTTGGGGGAAGAAGCAGAGTCTTAGCACACACCTATGTGCTTGCCATGTATAGTCATAGTGTAGGCAGTCACAGAGAATACACATGGTGGTGGTCTGAAAAAACAGCTTGGACATGTGCATTTAAATAAATCAAAAAAAGTGGTTTTATAATGTGTCAGTCTGTAAAAGTGATTTCCAATTGTAAAAAGTGATTTTCACTTGGCCCGAAAAAAAAAGAGCAGTAAGTGTGCTTTCAAAATGGCAAAGAAATTTCGTTTTGGGACTAATGTGAAAAAATGACTCTGTGTGCATAGAGGAATTATAGGCAGAGATTTATTGCGTCTTGCTCTGGTGATTTCACAGTTGCATTAGATGGAAAGGGGGAGCGAATTTTTGGGGGAAGAAGCAGAGTCTTAGCACACACCCATGTGCTTGCCATGTATAGTCATGCACAGTATTTACAAGCGAGTGGGGTTTTCAGGTTTAAGTCTGTAATGCAAATACATTCAGCATCACTAAGGCTGGTTGCCCTTGCTGGAGTGTAGGCAGTCACCGCGAATACACATGGTGGTGGTCTGAAAAAAACAGCTTGGACAAGTGCAATTAAATAAATTAAAAAAAAAGGTTTCATAATGTGTCAGTCTGTAAAAGTGATTTTCACTTGCCCCGAAAAAAAAAAGAGCAGTAAGTGTGCTTTAAAAATGGCAAAGAAATTTCGTTTTGGGACTAATGTGAAAACATGACTCTGTGTGCATAGAGGAATTATAGGCAGAGATTTATTGCGTCTTGCTCTGGTGATTTCACAGTTGCATTAGATGGAAAGGGGGAGTGAATTTTTGGGGGAAGAAGCAGAGTCTTAGCACACACCCATGTGCTTGCCGTGTATAGTCATGCACAGTATTTAGAAGCGAGTGGGGTTTTCAGGTTTCAGTCTGTAATGCAAATACATTGAGCTTCACTAAGGCTGGTTGCCCTTGCTGGAGTGTGGCACTCTGGACATGGGCTTTTTAAAAAATCTGAAAAGTGGTTTCATAATGTGACAGTTTGTAAAAGAGATTTTCACTTGCCCAAAAAAAAGAGCAGTTTGTGTGCATTCAAATTGGCAAAGAAATTTTGTTTTGTGACTATTGTGAAAAGAAATGTAGTAATATATTTAAATACAATAAAGGATTTTTTTTTAGTTTTTTTCAGGTATTGCTGAAGAACAGTAAGCAAAATTTAAGATGCCTACAAAATCTCGAGTTCAAAAAACGCTAAAAAAAAACTATATTTGAAGACAACTGGAGGACCAAAGTTAGTAGAAGATGCTCATGTTGGGAAAAAGAAAAAATCTTCTGGTAAGCAGAAAAAACAATTTCTTAAAAAAATATTCAAAACAAAGAAAAATGTACAAAATGTCTGTCCTGGGAAGAATGTAACAAAACGAAGAGAACAGCAAAAAATTGAGAATTTAGTTAATGCAAATATACCTTCTGCAACTGAAAAGTTTTACATAAACAGAAAAACAGCGTTTAAAGAGATACGTAGAAAAATGTTTCAGAGAAGAGTTATGTCCAATTTGATAAAGGATGTGAAGAAATATAAGCAAAAGGCAAAATATTACAAGAGAAAAGAAGAAATTGAAGCCATTGCAGCAAAAGCATTAGAATTAAAAAGGAAACTATTCATATTAATTTTGAATAGGATGCGTACATTAGATAAAATGGTTAATGTACTGAAATCACAAAGCAAAAGCAAAAGAGTAGTGAACAGAACAAACTTTTGTAAAGTGTTTTTAGGAAAGTGGATGCATAGTTCAAGTAGTGAACCTTTTTTTAATGAAGAGAGCTATTTTCAAAGTAATAGTTTGCTGCATGCAGTTGACACCAGAGGTCGTTCATACGAAGTAAAAAATGGTTGCATAATGGAGAAGGAGATAATGGTTCCAAGAGATGAGGTACAAGTGATGGCAGATGAGGCAATGGGGAGACGTCCTAAAGCCCCAGTGTACACTTGGAATTGTAGTAGTATTTGCACTGTGCGTCAGGAATCTATTGACAGATTTCGAGAGTTTCTAAGAGAATATAGTAAAAAAAAGTGTAAAACAGAAGATTAAGGTGCTTCAAAGTCTGGATCCATGCAGAGTGAGAGAGAATACTGGTTTGCAGGGTCATTCTCTGGCTTGTCTATCTAGAAAAGTGTGCAATAGTGTTTTCCATCATTTTAGGATGCTGGCTGTTCATCATACTGAAATGAGAAAGTTTGTGAGACGGTTGTATTTTGCCAAAAGTCCAGCAATAAAGTTAAATGAATTGAATAGGGCTCTGTTCCGAGGAACGGTATCAGATGTAGAGAAGGTTGTTGATGAAATTCAGTTTTGTTACTTTGGTCCTGAACAAAACAGTGCAGAGAAGGACACAGTAAATGAGGAAGAAGTGGAAGAGAATGTAGAACCTTCTGTAAGTAAGACATTTAATGATCACATAACAAAATTTGCAATAGTCTCTAATGAAAGACCAAATGTTACTTGTATTTGTTGCCGCAGAACTCATTATAGAAAACAAACTAGGAATGTTGATCTCTACAGAAAGAGTGAAAATGAAGATAATTATAAGTGGATGGATTTTGCCACATATATATTTCTTGAAAATTGTTTTGAATTGGGTGAAGATCAGCGTATTTGTAAATACTGTTACAACAAGTTAGAGGAAAATAGAATGCCGACCAGAGCTGTACATAATAATTTAGAATTGGATGCTATTCCTGCTGAACTTTCTGAATTAAATACATATGAGTCTATACTCATTCAATGTGTTCATCCGTTCCAGACCATAGTACGTATGGAGCCCAAAACTGGTAAATTACCTCCTTCAGATTTACTGAGAGGTTTAAAAGGTAGAGTGGTGTATTTGCCCTTGGATTTGAAAAAAAATATGGAAACTATTGATGCGGATACTTTGGAAACTGAACCATTAATTATTCTGGTTAATGGTGTACCTACAAAGAATAAGAAGATTTAGCAGGAGCTGGTAGATGTGCGGAAAGTACAAAGAGCAAATTTGTATTTGAAAAAAAATAACAAATGGTATGAATCAATTTATATAGAAGAAGAAGAAGAAGACGAAGATTTTCAAGAAGACACAGAAACACCAACTGGACAAATTGAAAAAGTGGACAAGACAAAGGAAGAAGAAATTTATGAACATTTTAGCATACATCCTCTTCATTCGAAAGAAGTTATGGGAGACAATATTGATCTCTTTCAGATGAAGAAAGCAAAAGGAACTCCCGTGAGTGTATGGGAGGAGAGCTTGGAAGCTCGATGTTTTCCCCAGCTGTTTCCTACGGGAAAAGGAGGACGATACGATGAACGTCCAGAACAGATTCCAGCTTCAGAGTATCGGACTACAAGACTATATGCTGAAGATCCCAGATTTCGACAAAGTATTCCTTATTTGTTCCATCTTTTATTTGAAAGCGACTTGTCTGCACTGTCTTATGCAGTAAATCACATTTTAAAAAGTGGAGTACATTTACAAAATGTGTCTGCTAAGGATTTTATGGAGAAAGTGCAGCACCGAGATGATCATTTGGAAACACAACTGATCAATCTGATGGCTTGTCAGCGTGGGACAAATGAATATTGGTACCGACGCCATGGTGAACTAAAATGCATGTTACGCAATTTAGGAACACCAACATGGTTCCTTACCCTAAGCTGTGCCGAGTACGCTTGGGATGATTTACTGGATTTTCTACGAGAGGCCAATTCAAACATTAAAAACATCGAATACAAGACAGCAGGAGAACTGTGCTCATTGGATCCGGTTAATGTTTGCAGATATTTCAATCATAGATTTGAGGCTATGATGTCCTTCATCTGCAATAAAAAAAATCCACCCCTTGGAGAAGTAGTGGATTTCTTTTGGAGAAAAGAGTACCAGGCAAGAGGTGCTCCTCATATTCATATGCTGTTGTGGATCAAGGATGCCCCAAAGTTTGGAACAGATACTGATGAAGCAGTGTTATCTTACATTGAAGAATATGCAACATGTGGTATACCAAAAAGCACAGAAGAGAACAAGTTAAAGGAGCAAGTTTTACGTTTCCAAAGTCATCGGTGTGGAAAATACTGTCGACGGAAATACAAGAGCAAAGAAAAATACTACACTAAATGTCGATTTGGATTTCCTAGACCTGTTCTTTCAAATGGAAGAGTAAACAGTTTTATGTCAGCTGTGAGACATACTATCACAAGAAAATCACCTAAGAATACCTACAACCTTAAAAGAAAAGAAGAATCAAAAAATATAAATGACTACAACCCAGTCATTTTATCCATGTGGAACGCTAACATGGATATACAGTATGTAGCTGACAATTCCATTGCTGTTGCACGATATGTAACGTCTTACATTACGAAATCAGAAAAAACAGAATTGAAGGAAATGTGGGAAGAGATTTCTCACGAGAAGACTGTTAGTAAGAAGCTGTACAGTTTCAGTTTGAAGATGTTATCGCATCGAGAAATTGGATCCTACGAATGTTCAGATAGGTTATCTTCTGCAAGTCTCTACTCAAAGTCAAGAAGAATAATTTGGGCAAGTTTAGGCCTTGCAGCAATGAGAAATCGGGTACTGAAATCTGTTGGAGAAATTGAATATTTGGCCGAGAATGACCCAGAAAGTACAGATATATTGAAAACAAACATGTTGGACACATATTATCCCAAGAGAAGTCATCATCTGGAGAACATGTGTCTCTATGAAGTGTTGCAGAACTACATTTATTCACGGAAAGCTGCAGAAGACATTAATAATGGAAAATATAAAGTTGTTGGTGAAGAAGGATGTTTGGTGAAGCAAACCAAAGGAAGTTTGATAAATCACCGGAAGCTGAGTTGCGACACTACCGACAAGAAAGAATTTTACTACTTGGCTCTTTTACAGTTGTTTAAACCATGGCGTACAGAGGATGAACTACTGGGAGAATTTCAAAGCTATGAGGATTCATTTAATGCTTGCAAAGACAGCATACAATGCAATACATTCACAACTTATCTGCAAATGTTAAATGAAGAAATTGAACAGGAAACTACAATTGCAGCAGAAATAGCTAGAGACAGTTCTCAGGACAGCCAAAGTTCAGGAACACACAGTCAAGATCCCCTAGGACAACCAATCGTTGAAAATGAAGCATCAATAGCCATGAATGAAGTGGAAACAGCTATGAATCAAGCTCAAGAAGAATTTATAGACTTAGAAAATTTGGAAAGACAACTGAATCAAGAGCAGCAACAAATTTATGAAGAGATCAAAAACAAAATTGATCACGGATTTCTACATGTAAAAAAAGAGTGCTCATGCACATCATTTCATCCAATCAGGATGTATGTAAGCGGACAAGCTGGCACTGGAAAAAGTTTCCTAATTAAAGTCATCAGAAGCTACCTAAAGCAAAAAACGGATTCTACGTTGTCTTGTGTGGTTACCGCTCCAACTGGGTTAGCAGCATATAACATAAAAGGAATCACCTTACATCGTTTGCTAATGTTACCAGTGGAGCATGAGAACAAAATACAATTCAACAAGCTAACTGGAGAAGCATCCTTGGAAGTTTCACGAGTATTGAAGAAGATGCAAGTTCTCATTATTGATGAGGTGAGCATGGTATCAAACTTAATGCTTGCCTTTGTGCATTTAAGAATGCAGCAAATTTTGAAGACAGACTATGACGTGTTATTTGGTGGAAAACACGTCATAGTTTTTGGAGATCTTTTGCAACTTACTCCAGTTAAAGGACAACCAGTGTTTAATACTGTGACACATGAAGACACGAAGAAGTCATTGGGAAGCATCGGTAATACAAATATTTGGTCCTTCTTTGAGTACAAGGAACTTACAACTAATATGAGGCAAGCAAACGATGAAGAATATGGAAGTATTCTGAAAGATATCAGGATTGGACTACTCACAGAAGCTGGCAAAAAAGCATTACAGACTCGGCTGCTACATAATTTATTTCCAAAGGAAGAAATAGTTGCAGAGAAGATATACAAGAACATTGCAGAAAACAAAAGTGTCATCTGCTTAATGCCTACTCTACGTGAATGCTCAATATTCAATGAGGAGCTTTTGAAATTGGAAAAGGAAGAGATCAGGAAATTGGAAGCAGTGGACAAAATTGAGGATGGAAGAATTACTGTCACAGTAACAGGCAAACTGAAAAATAAATTGGACTCACTAGAGAAGAACATCTCCAAAACAGCTGGATTAGAAAAAAATCTATATGTTTGCATGAACTGTAGAGTGTTTTTAAGGAGAAATTTGGATGTTGAGAAAGGTTTAGTTAATGGAGCGATGGGAAGAGTTGTGGGTTTTATTAATTATCAGAAAAAAGAAGGAATTGAATGTTTAAAAATAAAATTTGATCAGATAGATGAAGTTAAAGATATTTGTCGTTGTACAGTTCGTTTTATGCTTGTGAAAGACTTATATGTACGTAGGAAGCAGTTTCCGTTTTCTCTAGCATATGCTGTAACTATTCACAAGTCTCAAGGATTGACTGTAGATTGTGCATTTGTGAACATTGGTTCAACTGTGTTCAAAGAAGGTATGGCATATGTTGCTTTGTCACGAGTCAAAACATTATCAGGTTTATTCATGATAGACTTTGAAGAATCAAAAGTTAGTGCTGATACAAATTGTGTAAAGGAGTATAATAGATTAAGAAGAAGCTATGCTCCTCATTTAGGTCAGTATCCTGTGTTGGAGAAACGTGTAGTTTCTCGTAAAAGAAAAAATGAGAATATCTGTAGTGAAGATGTAGAGAAGAGGAAAAAAAAGAGGAGTGATGTAATTGCAAGCAAAAAGAAAAAGGAAAATGAAGAACAGGTTGTAGGATGTCATTTTGAAAATAGCTCTGGTGTCAACTGCTACGCAAATGTAGTGCTGAATGTTGCATTTTATCTGGAAAGTTTGCAAGAGCAGATAATAGTAAATCAGGGAAAAAGATTCTGTTCAGAGCTGAGTCTCCTTTTTCAAAAGTTGAGTAAAGATAAAACTCAAATAGAAAGTGCTACTGACATTAGAAAACTTTTAGATGTATGTTCAGGACGAACACAGTTTTCTCAAAATGAACAGCAAGATGCACATGAATTTTTGATGTATTTTCTTCAGGTAGTGGAAGAAGAAGGAGTTCCCATTGACATTTTTTTTGGTCTCTCTTATAAATGGGAACATAGTTGTGATAATTGTTATAATATATGTGGCTCTATTGTTGATAATGAAAGGTTTATTTATTTGACATTGCCAGAGAGTAAAACAGTCACTTTTGCAAAATTAGTTAAAGATGCTAATCATAGCATGAAATGTGGTGAGTGTAATTCTGACATGTTTTCAACATTAATTTTAAAGGAATACGGACAGTATGTAATTTTAATGATGCAACGATGTCGAGCTGATGGTTCAAAATTGGATACTTTAATAAAGAAGTTTACAGGACAGCAATTATCAATTTCAGGAAAAACTTTTGTAACTGTTGCAATAATTTTCCATGATGGACCTACTGTTACTTCTGGACATTACACAGTTTATCTAAAATGTGAAAAAGGCTGGACACTGTGTAATGATTCCCAATTGATTTTCAAACAACGTTTGCCTTTTGATTTAGCAAATTCCTATCTAATCTTCCTGAAACCTAAATTTTAGAGAGACTTGGCAAGATCTGGACAAAATAATTTTACCATTTTACTGGATTACCATTGCAATTTTGTAAAAAAAAGATTTTTAAAATTATCATTTGGCCTAATGGAAAGATAACCAATTGTAATGTGGACTTTTTTAATTTTTAATGCAATTTTGAAAAACCAATAATTTAGAGATTATCGGTAACTTCTGCACATTTTAAATTTTGGAATGTTATTGGACTGCCATTGGAAATTTTTTCAAAAATGATTTAAAAAATTACTATTTGGCCATGTGGAAAAGTAACCAATTCTATTGTGGACTAAATAAATTATTCAAAAAATTTTCGTGATCCAAAATGTTACAGAGAATCGGTGAGATCTGGACAAATTAAACTTTAGAATTTTATTGGATTTCCGTTGGAAATTTATTCCAAAAAAAAATTAAAATTACTATTTGGCCTAAAGGAAATGAAATCAGATGTATTTTGGAGTTATTTGAGATATAATATTGTGATTATAGTTCTGAAACAAACATATCAGACGGTATTTTAAAGAAATAAGTATTGGTATTAGATGATATTTTTTTACAATATTATGCATTTCTATAATGTTAAGTTTAATTAAAAAAAGAATCAGGGCTTTTTTAATACAATCTTTGTGATTGGTATTTTTTTTTGCCCGCTGTAAAATGATGAATGCAATTGCTTTCACAATTTATAGTGAAATGCAATATATTCTGAAAACAGCAAAAATAAGGCAAAAAGATTTTTTGGTAAAAAATGTAAATATGTGTACTGTATTATAAAATGTTTAAAAAATATTAATACTTTTTTCTTTTTTTCCAGATAGATATAGAAAATTTTCGAAAACTACAAACATTTTTAAAACTATTTTTAAAAAAAAGAAATGAATAAATATTTTTTCAGTGAGTATGGTAAGTCAATAATAATAATTGTAGTCTCTCAAGGACAATGTAATGTGATAAATGATTTTTAGTGTTTTTTTTAAAAAATAAAAAAAAAGTACGCGCACCGTACGCGTACGGTAAAAAAAAAAAAAAAAAAGTTTTTAAAAACATATGTAAAAAAAAGATGAAAGATAAGGTTGGCTCTTAAAAGAACCGTTGTGTTCATGCAGGGACAGAGGAAAGGAAGCATGGGAAAATTATTCAAAGCGACAAATGTGCTGATCTATTTTGTTGTTCACTAGGGAAACACTGGTCTCCCTATGGCAAATTAGATCTTTACAAAATGTGCAATGAATATCAACCTTCCGAAATCGAGGGTTCATTTCCAGAGGGCCAGCAAAAGGAGATTCTCCCCCCACAGATGAAGGGCTCACCTGACCTGCAGAAGAAGGAGTAAGCCCTGCAGGTGATGGTCCAGGCTGAGCTGCTGTGGATGTACTGGCTCGTCTTTCTGAAGAGTTACCTCCAAAAAGATGACCATGTGTCCTTCTGTGTACATCCTGGAGGTGTCTCTTCATGGTGTGATTCCCAAAGGAATACTTCCTGTTAGGATTACCTCTAGAAAGTACACGCTGACACAGCTTGCAAGTAACTAAGGGTGCATTCACCTTTTGCTGGCCTTCTGGAAAAGTAAAATTATCCCAAACATAAGAAGGCTTTTGTTTCCTCGATCTCTGCCTCAAGACAGTGCTGCTAGTGCTAGCCTCACTCTCAGAAGAGCTCTGCTGTTCTGCCATCGTATCCCAAAGACAAACCAGCTCCTTCTCCCAAGGGATCACAAGCAGAAATGAGGGGAATGGGTGTGGTGTAGGAGAGTTCTAGAACTGAAAGTAGTTTCAACCAATCAAAAGTTGTGTTTCAAGATCACATGACCTACCGTACGCTTACGGTACGCTTACGGTACGCTTACGGCAAAAAGTACGCGTGCGCGTAAAAAAGACACGCGCTTGCGCGCATGCGCATAACAGTCACTCCCCGGCACTTCCGCGTAACGTGCGCGTGTGGCGTAAGCGCGCACGCGTCCCACGCGCAGTACGCGCGGCTACGCAAAGTGCGTAACTATACGCAAGCAGTGTAGATAGATTACGGACGTTGCGTAAACCGTACGCTTACCGTGAGCTTACGGTACGCGTACTAAAAAAAAATAAAAAAAAAAAAAAAGAACTGGAAATAAATTTTACATGTTTATTTTAAAAAATATATTAAAAAAAAATATTTAAGGATTTTAAAAATTAAAGCATAGTCTTTATAAAAGGTAAGAAAATTAAATTAAAAATATGTTTGAAAAAATTGAAGAATAAAAAAAAAATTAGCATTTAAAAAACCTTGCAAATTCACTGAAAAAACCATGGGTTTCACACACGTTATAGTTAGGAATTAGCATTTAAAAAACCTTTGAAATTCAGTGAAAAAACCATAGGTTTCACACACGTTATAGTTAGGAATTAGCATTTAAAAAACCTTAGAAATTCAGTGAAAAAACCATAGGTTTCACACATGTTATAGTTAGCTGGACATTTTACTCGTAAAAAACCAATGAAATTGCCCCGTTATAGTTAGTTCAGCTAACTATAACTCGCGCGCCCGCAATGCACTGCTGATGACGTCACATATTACATCACTCATGACATGGTCAGTGACATCACTCATGACATCACTGATGACATCTCAAATGACATCACTGATGACATCACTGATGACATCATCCTTGTGATAGAGTGGCAGACCTCCTCTTCCCTTAATATAACCTTTGACACACACATTCAAAAATAGAAACTACAATGTTCAAAACAATGGACATACCAATACCAGTTAAAACAACCTTTTCAGTAATTCTAAGATCCACATACACATCCACTCATTCACCAACAGTCCAATTCAGTCACTCATACATGTACTCACTCATCATATGTACTCATACACCTATACATCCTGTTACACAATGCCACTCATCCATAGAGTTACTCACACACATAGTCACTCATGCTAACAAAGAATCAAACATACATTTACTTGCATATACAGTTATACACACACCACCACACTTACTTCTACGGAAACTTACACATACTTAGTCTTTTAAACAATCACTTATAGAAACACATACTTATTCATACAGGAACTCTTTCAATCTCTCACTCTCACATATACTCACATATATACACCAATAGTCACATATACTAGTTTAAAACATATGTAGTTACTCATAAAGACAATATTGAGACAGTCATTCACTCACTAACACACCCATACACACACTCATCCACCCATACAGTCCTGCACACATGCTGTGTTCAACCCATACAAACAATGAGTCACTCATTCATGCACCTATGCACTACGTAATACCCCCCACCGAACCATGCAGACACTCAGACTGATACTCAAAAAACCAACTAATAACCTATATAGACACCCATGTAGCTACTCACCAACCCATGCAGCCACTTATACACAAAGTGAGAGACTGATACAGATATTTACATATTTAAACATTACTCACTAAGCCATGTATTCACTATGATACACTTAATCAGTCAGTTACACAATCAATTTTTCAAAAACAAATCATCCATTTAGACACTTATATACCCATTTATTCTTCCATCGACCTTGAGATATACATATATAAAACATATTTAATTTTCAGAAAAACACACATTCACTGGATGATGTCATCAGTGATGTCATCAGTGATGTCATTTGAGATGTCATCAGTGATGTCATGAGTGATGTCACTGACCATGTCATGAGTGATGTAATATGTGACGTCATCAGCAGTGCATTGCGGGCGCGCGAGTTATAGTTAGCTGAACTAACTATAACGGGGCAATTTCATTGGTTTTTTACGAGTAAAATGTCCAGCTAACTATAACATGTGTGAAACCTATGGTTTTTTCACTGAATATATATATAGACAGACATACATACATATTATATATATATATATATATATTAAAAGTACATAGATGTGGAGTTAATCTCTACTTATCTCTACAGTAAAATATACCCCGTCACTCTTAAAAATTTAAGTTCCAAATGTATGACCTTGATAAGTTAGTCAGAAGGACAGGAGTCCAATATGTCACAAGAAAACAACAGAGATGTGTACATACAAAAATTCTTCAATTTATTCTGTACAAAGATTTTGCAAAGCATCTATATAACAAATTCTGACAGGACTGTATGCACCACAATTTTGGAACAGGTACAGATGGAAGGACATTCCCTACAACATAGTGACATAAATCAGTCACTCCTTCTGTTTATATATAAATATATGGGATACATGTCATAACTTACCTTTACGATATTTTGGCCTTCAATTAATATATGTATATATATGAGTGTGTATATATATATGTGTGTGTATCTATATATACATATATATGTGTATATATATATGTATATATATATACATATATATATATATTATCTACTGGCGGTCGCCAGTAGATAGTTATAGTTAGGACCGAGTTTCCATAGGAAATCTCAAAATTCTATTTTGAATAACTTTGGCGCCGATTGACGAATCTTCGCGAAATTTTCAAAACTAATGGGGCGCTCCGCTCCGCTCCTACCCTGAAAGTCTCGGGGTGATTCGTCAAGCGGGGGCCGAGAAAAAGGGGGGGTCCCAAAACACGTTTTCCCCATGGATTTTTCCATAGGGACTTTAGTCGCAGCTACAGCCCGAACGGCTGAACAGAATTACGTGAAATTTGGCAGAGAGGTAGCCATAAGGTCCGTTTGGTGCCTTTTGCAGGTTTGGTGTAAATCTGTTCAGTATTTTCTGAGAAAATAGCATTTAAATCAATATATATATCTATATGCGCGCAGCGTGCGCACAGGGTGCGCGCACTCGGCTGTCCGCGAGCGCACTTCTGATTGGTTGTTACATCTTAGTAAACATTCGAATCGGTCGAAACCAGGAAGTGTCGGCCGCCATTTTGTCTCTCGCACTGAGAGGGGGGTTAAACACAAAGGAGAAAAACATGTAAAGGGGGCACGCTGGACAGTTCCTGACCCCCTAGCAGGGGTCAAGGGGTCCCAGGAGGTCCCCCAAGGGCAATGAAAAAAATTAAAAAAAAATCGGTAAATCGGCGAGTGCGCGAAGCGTGCGCGCACTATAGAAATGAAAAAAAATCCGCGCGGTTCGCGCAGCGTGCGCGCACTGTATAAACGCTTGAAAACCAAATCGCAATGTGAATTCCCCCGTGTGCACATGCTGCGCGCAGCGCAGTGTGTGTTCATGGCTTATCAAACGAGTAACAGTTTATAACAAAACCATTAACATCAAAGCGTATCATGTGTCCTCCTTGTGCGGACGGTGCGCGAAGTGCACCGTGCGTACATGGCCGATTAAGCGTAACGTGGGCGCGCGGTGCGTGTAGCGCACTGCGTGCCCACCGTGCGTGCACGGTGCGCAAAGTGCACCGTGCATGCACGTCACTAACTGCGTAAAGTGGGCGCGAGGTGCACAAAGCGCACCGCGTGCTCACCGTGCGCGCACGGAACGAACTGCGTGAAGTAACTTAGCATTTAAAAAAACGTACAAATTCACTGAAAAAACCATAGGTTTCACACACGTTATAGTTAGGAATTAGCATTTAAAAAACCTTGCAAATTCACTTAAAAAACCATAGGTTTCACACATGTTATAGTTAGCTGGGCATTTTCCTCATGAAAATCCAATGAAATTCCCCCGTTATAGTTAGTGCAGGCAACTATAACTCACGCGACCGTAATCCGCTGCTGATGACGTCAGATATTACATCACTGATGACATATGTGTCTTTCTGAAAAAAAATATATATATATATGTATAGCTAAAAAAAAAAGGAAGAAGACATGGGTATATAAATGTGTAAATACAGTGATGTAATATCTGACGTCATCAGCAGCGGATTACGGTCGCGTGAGTTATAGTTGCCTGCACTAACTATAACGGGGGAATTTCATTGGTTTTTCATGAGGAAAATGCCCAGCTAACTATAACATGTGTGAAACCTATGGTTTTTCAAGTGAATATATATATATATATATATATGCGCTCCACACAGTCTCGTCGTAACGGGAAAGAAGCTCGGACTCCAAAGTTGAATGCAGTTACGTTTATTCACACAAGTGCAAAAACGACGCGTTTCGCCATTACGGCTTGGTCACGCTCGAATACACCGGAAATCATTGTGGTACATATACAAATTCATTAAAAGACGGACTACTACAACTGGAGGAACCTGATTTAACAGTCGCGGCCATCTTGTAATGGTATAATGCGTAAAATACATTAGTCTCGAACCAGTGCATATATCTCTAGTGCAAAATGACATCATGTTGGTACAATAATCAAGAACAAAATAAGTTCATGTAAATAATACAATCATCAAATACAACTCGTGTGTCGCATGTCATTTGCCAAAGTGGGCCCTCCCATAAAGTGGAGACCACCGTGCTAATTCAGTAAAGTTGCATCACATAATGCCGCCCAAGTGGGCTAACGAGCTAAATAGTAAACGTCTGAGGGTCAGTAATGCAAAACAACGACCACATGTTATTGCAGGTAAAGTTGTCACTTGCCCCAGTGGGCCCTGTCACAGACTGGAACACACCGTATAATTTTAAATTCAATAAAGGTGCAATTTGCAATACCGCCCAAGTGGGCTTACGAGCTTACTAGAAAACTATCCGAAGGTCAACAACCCATTAGTGGTTCAAAACACATATGACACCCCGATAAACAGATCCCACCCAATACTTTGTTGAATATAAAAAATTCCCTGTGATGAATGCATCATCCTTCAAACAAAATATTCATGTTGATTAAAGTTGTTACACCGTCTGAAATACAAACAAATATAAAATTCATAAAAACCTTGAAGTTGACTGACTGGACAATATTTTTACATTATTCTTGCAAATGAATAGCTAATTCTTCGCTCATGTTGAGCCCTTTTGGGGCGAGGCTCTCAAAATCCACAATGTAACGGGATTCTAATTTCCTTAATGACAATTCTCTGTTGCCCCCTCTTATCCCCAAATCCACTGAGTCTATTACCACCATGCGTACCTTTGTTTCATCTTGAAAGTGTTGTTCCGAAAAATGTCTAGCTATGGGATACAATTTATTGTTGTTACGTATAGCCCGTAGGTGTTCTAACACACGTTTCTTGGCTGTATGCTTGGTACTCCCAACATACCATTTTGCGCATGGGCAAATTAAAACATATACACAATGTGTCGTGTTGCATGTCAGCTGTCTCCTGATGGTAAATTCCCTTCTAGAATTCGGTACCTGCAGTTTGTTGCAATCCACACTGTTCCTACATGCCTTGCACCTACGGCAACATTTGAAACCCACTTTATCTGGACTGCTGTCATTGGCCATATCTGTGATGTAATTATGGCTTAATACATCACCCAGAGACCGTCCCTTTCTAAACGTAATCTGGGGATTACTACCAAGATCTTTTTTAAGGTGTTCGTCAGTAAGTAGCACATGCCAGTGTTTGCGAAATATATTCCTTACCTCAGTTGCTTGTCCTGAGAAGGTGGTAATGAATCGTACTTTTTCTTCCTTGATTTCTTTTGGTTTAGGGTAAATGAGTTCATTGCGAGTTTTAGTTTCTACTCTGGAGATTGCATCTTTCACAGTTTTAACACTGTAACCCCTTTCAATAAATCTTTGGCACATGGTTGTTTCTTCACTCTTATACGCAGCAACAGTACTACAATTCCTCTTGGCCCGTAGCAGTTCTCCATAGGGGATACTCCGCACCAGATTGTGTGGGTGACTGCTATTGGCATTGAGGATACTATTGCCCGCAGTTTCCTTACGGAATAATCTCGACGTAAGTTGGTTGTCAATTACTTCCAAGCGGACATCTAAGAACTCTATTGAGTTCTTACTGATATTTTCCGTGAACTGTAAGTTGCAGGTATTGATATTCAATTTATTGATAAAGATCCGTACTGAATCTTCATCCCCACACCAAATAAAAAAGATGTCGTCAATGTATCGCAGCCACAGGGCAACGTTGTTAAATTCTTGCATGGTAGCCACCACCTGCTCCTCCCACCAGCCCATGAACAAGTTCGCGTAGCTGGGGGCAAAGCAGGTTCCCATGGCTGTGCCCTGTGACTGCTTGTAAATGGTGTCATTGAAAATGAAAAAGTTGTTTTTGAGACAAGTCTCAATCATTTCCAATATCATTTGGGAGTGGTGAAACAATGAGATCGATCTGGTCCTGAAATAGTGTTGAATGGCTAGTAGCCCCAAATCATGTTGTATACTAGTGTACAAACTACTGACGTCCAAAGAGACCAGAGTGTAATCGGTCTCCCAATGTATGCCATCGATAATAGTCAGAAAATGAGTTGTGTCTCTTAAATAAGAGGGTAAAGCAACCACATATGGTCTGAGAAAATAATCAATGAACCTCGAGGTGTTCTCGTATAATGACCCAATAGAGGACACTATTGGTCGTCCCGGCGGGTTCTGCATGTCCTTATGAATCTTCGGTAGAAGATACAAAATGGGTACTCTGGGATGTGCACAATAAAGATAGCTAAATTCCTCTTGTTCTAACAGTCCTCTATCTTTCCACCCAACCAGCATTTCTCTGTATGTAGTTTTAGATTTCAATACCTCTGCCATATTGGTCTTACAATAACATTTCTCATCCTGTAGTTGTCTCAACCCCTCAAATAGATACTTATTTCTATCCAAGACAACCACATTCCCACCTTTATCCGATTGGCGGATAACTATGCTGCGGTCTGCTTTGAGGTTATCTATGGATGTGATTTGTTTAGCTGTGAGATTTTTCATATTCCCTGATATTTTGTTATATCTCATTCTTTGTAAATCACTTAGTACACCTTTTTCAAATATATCGATTGCTTCACATTGTACATTAGGGAGAAACACAGATTTAGGTTTAAATTTGCTTACAGGGTTTTCATCTAGGTTCTCACCCCATGTATCCCACTCAGGCATAGACTGACTCACATCGACATTTCCTGTCATGTTATGTAAAGCATGCAATAGTTCAATATCCGACATATTAAGATTGCTTTCTTTGTGTTTGTCACTTACAGTTCCTTGTTGACGAGGTTTGGTATTATACCACTTCTTAAGCTTGAGTTTTCTTGAAAACAGGAATAGGTCAATGCGGGTTTGGGCGTAGTTCATATTGGATGATGGGCAAAAGGTCAGGCCAAGAGAGAGGGTCTTGATTTCTTCACTCGAAAGTGACCGTTGTGATAGATTGACAACTGTCATATTTGTTGAGGTTTCTTTCCCCTTGTTGTCATTCCCATTGGGGTTCTGTCTTCGTTTCCTCCTCCTCTTCTTGGCTTGTTTGTTCCTCTTGTTCTTCCTTTGTTGCCTCTTCCTCGCCCCCTCTGAGTTCCACTGTCTTGTTGGAACTCTGTCCTGTTTTGATTTAGTAGCTGGAACTGTAATAAAAAATTGCTCGCTCTTGTTTGTGTATCATTGCTGGTTTCTGGATTGGTGCCGGATGTAGATGCATCCGATACGTTCCCATCCGAGACGTCGCTTTCACTTATTTCCTCCATCGTGCCCACATTGATAGAAGGGATTGACTATAACTCACGCGACCGTAATCCGCTGCTGATGACGTCAGATATTACATCACTGATGACATATGTGTCTTTCTGAAAAAAAAAAAATATATATATGTATAGCTAAAAAAAAAAGGAAGAAGACATGGGTATATAAATGTGTAAATACAGTGATGTAATATCTGACGTCATCAGCAGCGGATTACGGTCGCGTGAGTTATAGTTGCCTGCACTAACTATAACGGGGGAATTTCATTGGTTTTTCATGAGGAAAATGCCCAGCTAACTATAACATGTGTGAAACCTATGGTTTTTCAAGTGAATATATATATATATATATATATATAGATATATATATATATAGATATATATATAGATTAAAAGTAGATAGATGTGGAGTTGATCTATACTTCTCTATATTCAACCACCCTCTCGTTATTTTGGACTTGGTATTTTGGCCATGATACCATGATATTTTGGTTGCGCAAAGCTTTTGTTGTTAGTATTTTCACATACAACTGCAACATAAGTGACTATAGAGAGGGAACATTTGTAAAAATTGCACTACTATCTCAATTGTGTGGCTTCCATAAACACAAGCACCTTCCTGTCCAACACTCCATGACTACTGCCATTGGGTGCTGCCCCAGCTTAAAGTTTGTGCACAGTCATCTAGGTGCTCTTGAGCAATTTACTCTTGTAAGTGCACTGATGAATTTATTTCAAAGTAGAGCATGTTGATTTGTATGGTGACTGCCCTGTGTGTAGCCTGCTCTTCCTGAGCAGGATATGGTTTACCTTAAAGATTGCTTCTAAGCTTTCCCATAATGCACCTGGGTCAGGCTCACTCTTTCCCATCTTAATTCAACACAGTAAGCACTTGGCAATTTGACTAATGGATGGTTTTTGGTACGAGCTTTCCACTCTGTAAAAATCTGCCTTGGAGTGCAGCCAAAGACTATTCCAAAATGAAAGGGTTTTTAGAGTTACTTTGTGTTCACAACTCCACTATTCCAGTTTCCATCCTCAACGCTTCTATGGGTGTCTCTAATCATTACAGAGTTGAGGACACAATGTTGTACTAATGGAGGTGAAGAGATTCCTACTACCCCACTGTGCTTCGTGTTAAAATGCAATGCACCACTTAACATCGCTCCAGCACTTCCCTGCTCTTAGTGCTGTACGCCCTCCAGCAGGGGAAGCAGATAGCTAGATGGGATGGACTCAGGAATAGACCTATCCAGCTTATGGGATTTCTTTAGGAGAAGTAGCTTTATTGAAACCAGATACTTTGACATGAGTATGTTATTACTAGGATGTTAGGCTCGCAGTAAGTACCTACTATTTCACATCGGGGTCCCTGCGTTCCTGGCATTCAGTGTCATATCATCTACTAAGTGTAGTATAGTGATTGGTTTATATTGTTCATATATAAATTGAACAACATAGGCGCAAGAATGAACCCCTTTCATAACTCCCATTGCATACGAAAGGGGCTAGGTAATTGGCGGGAAGTCCCGTATAAGACTTTCTCATTTGCAGCTTCATGAAACTCTTGCATCATGTGTAGAAGAGGACCTCTATTTCCATATATTGTAGTTTCTTTGACAGGAGACCCCTGCTGTCTCATTCAAAAGCCACCCTCCCTTTCCCCAAAAATTCTTGTAGGGGTGGGCTCCCAAGGGCTTCTCGAGACATCGGGGAGGGAGGCCACGCGTACCCCTTTTTTTAAGTTAGCTGCAATTTGTGGCATTATAAAGACGAATACCATTTAAGAGACCTAATTTACTGGAAGGAGTAGCCATGTGGCGTGTTAGACCTACTCCAGGACTGAGCTAGAGTACATTTACTACTGCTTTTGGTCCTTTTTAGCTATAGTAACTTTAGAATTGTAGTTTGTGAATAGGAGTGGGCTTACTCATTTGTAGGAGGATGCAGGGCCCTCCCTACACCCTTCCCTAACACTCTCTTTTCTCCTCCCTAAAGCTCCTCCCAGTTAGTAGTAAATATTCCACATTTTCCAGCAACTCCCCCTCCACCCTCAAACATTGACTACAAAATCAAAGGCATATATGTAAGGAGATCTCTGCTGACAAGGCGGAGTTCTTTGCACATAAAAGAAAAGAGAGGCAGAGAACGCTGCATGTAGGTTAGCGAAGAGCATTTTGGAGTGCATCTTTAGTACTGTTGTAGAACTACTAAATGCACTACGAAATACAATTTGTGCATAGGCCCCTATGATTTAAATAAGGTTCTGCTTTGTCTTAGGCAATGTGAATTGGTGGTTACAGGAGTACTTTTAGATCCTTTTTTGGCTGATAGTTGCCACTCCAGCCACGTATTAATAAGCTTCTCTTATCTTTCCATATAAGTATGGATTGGCAGTAAGTCACAAAATTAGACCTCTCATGGGGACTTCCAGGGTGGAAATACACAGTTCTTAGTCAAGGTGACAGAGGGCACATGGAAAACTGGAGAGTGAACACACAACCATCATGACCCGCACAACATAACAAAGTCTAACATAGGCTCAAGCATATCTCTCAAGCATTTTAATATTGAGACCATTTTTTCCAGTTTGTTTGACTTCACTAACTAAGGAAAGACAAGCTACCATCATCCAAAGATAAAGGGTGTACTATACGAAAGGTAGATTTGAGGATGAATGTAGAAAATTATTATTTGTATTTTTGAATGAGTTGAAGCATTACTGATTACACTGCGGGGTCCAGCTTGTCTTTAGTAGGAAGAATATAGTTTATGATTACATCAATTTTCTCTAAGTGATGCACTTGAAATCTTTGTCTGATGGTGGATATTGATTTGATCCTCAGAATCACTATCTATCTGTAATTTCTTTCTAAAATTGTGTATAGATTGTTTGCAATTTGTAAAACTATTTTACCAGTTCTGTTACTGTGGCAAATATGAATAGGGATTTCGATCGGTGCCTTCAGGATGATGAAAAAAACATTAAATGCTGTAATCATGCAAGGATATGGGGAAAGCTTAAAAACTAAGAAAATAGTCAATACCGTCCACTGATAGAAATACCAACCACAGAAAAAGGTTTTTTTCTGAACAATCTTCACATTGCTCAGTAGTCCTGACAGACAGAATTTAGCCCACTGTAATGTTAGTTTTCGAAAATAAAATGTTTTAGTGATTATTGTTTTTGTGGCTAAAAGTACAAAATATTCATTATAGCCTGCTACTGAGGACTATACCAGTTGTTAAATTACCTGATTCCAAGTTATACACCCAAGCAGCAGGCGAGGGCCTATAACAAGGGTGATGCACTTTAGCAAAAGCTATAGCTTAAGGCAGAAGCGCTATAAGGCTATTAGAACATTCCACCAACTTAAAGCAGAGTGTACTAAATTAAAAAAGGAGAAAGACAAAGACAGGCATTGGAATGTTGGAGCAGAAGGCGTATACCATTTATTATAAAGACGGAGCAACTCTATTGTCTTCAATGGAGCTCTCAAGATTCCAATGTTCTAATATTTGTTATCACAAATGTATGACTTTTCAATTTGCAGCTATTGATAATTGGAAACAACAAACAGAATATTACCTGTACACATAGCCTTAAAAGAATGTTTTCCACTGAGGGGTTAACAGTGGCATCAAAGACAAGTGTGGCAGAAAGTGTGCCTTGTCTCCTGCCATTTTCCCACACTTTTCTCTAGTCCCGACACCATTTATTTTTTATTTATTTTATTTTTTATGTATTGAGCTTTATACAGCATGAACATGAACCTTACAGGTATCAGAGCGCTGTACATCATGGAGGATAACAGAAAAACGTATACAAGTGGCCCTTTCGGGGACCAAGGAGCTCTACATCAGGAAGAAGTAAACACATAGGAGTGTACAATTGCGAGAGAATAATAAAAGGAAGTTTTAGGATGGACATAGGTTGGCGAACGTAGAGTCTTGTTTAAAGTCATCATAGAGAGTAACCAAGAGTTTATAATGTGACCCTAATAGCTTGTAGATGAGCAGGACGGAAAAAGTCTATGGAAGGTTACTTCTTCAAAGGGGATGGAATCTGGTCATTAGAAGATGTTTACCACTTTGTTTGAATAGGGCAGTTGAAGGACTGGATATGGTCTCGGGAGGAAATGAGTTTCACATTTCGGGGGCAATTCCAGAGAAGGAGCATTTGTAAGTTTTCTTTTTTTTTATTTGAAGGGTTTCAGTAGAAGGCAGCCTGTGCTTCTTAAGGATCAATTTTTGCCTGTTAGGACAAGTTTCTTGGCAAGGTAAGTTGGAGTGTTGTGATGAAGTGCTTTATGAGTTAAGCAGGTAATTTGTAGGTGTATCTTTGCTTCACGAGGTAGCCAGTTCAGAGTTTTGTGATCTGAGGTGATATGATCACTTGTTTTGAGCATATGATGAGTTGGGCTGCTGCGTTAATAGTTGCCTTCAGAGGAGGCAATTTTGCTTTAGAAAGACCCACAAGGGTATCACTACCATAATCTAGTTTGGAGATCACTAGCGCTTGAACTGCTGTCTTGAGATCAGTAGTCGGAATGAAAGGTTTTAATTTCCTTTGAACCTGCAGTTGGTAGTTGGCACCTCTAGAGGTGCTGCTGATGTGATCCTGCATGGAGAGGTGATTGTCCCTGATTAGTCCTAGCAATTTGGCTGAAGTTAGGATGTGTGGGGTACAGTTCAAGGCTGTTAGATCGTCGAGCCGTTCTTTGATGTTTGAAGTGTGGTTGGGAGGAGAGATTAGGAGGAATTCAGTTTTGAAGGCGTTAAGTTTGAGGTGGTTACGTGCCAGCCAGTGTTGAGTTTTTGTGAGTGTGTCGTTGAAAATGCTGGTGTCTTCAGAAGTGCGAATTTTAGGTGGAGTTGCGTGTCTTCAGCATACATATGGTATGAGATGTTAGAGAGTTGAAGGATTTCAGTCAGGAGTTCCATGTGCAAGTTGAAGAAGGTGGGGGACAGTGAGGAGCCTTGGAGGACACCAGTCGTGAACGGAGTCTGGATGGATAGAGCATGGATGAACTTAACTTTCCGAGTTCTGTTGTATAAAAATGAAGAGAACCACTGTAACACAATCTCAGATAAGCTAATTTTGCATTCTAATAGGTTCAAAAGGTTCTTATGTTTAATTCATTTGATTCATTTCTGGTCAAGAAGTCTCAGGGCATCATCAACTATATACAAAGGTACCCTAGTTTTGACTCCACCTCTTTCTCCCAGCATCCTACACTTCCTTTTTCTTTATCTGGCTCCTGCAGGTTACTTCTCATCCCTTATTTCACCTTTTGTCAATGTGTTTCTATCTTGGCCTCCTTCTCCCTTTTCATCCCTTCTCTCTCTCTTGCTCTTGGTCAAAGCCAGATGATGTAAAATAAGTCTCAGACTCCAAAGAGGAATGCTGGTGCCTACCGCCTGCGACCATTTCCACTGATTAAATAAGAGAGATGGCAGGAGAAGTGGTGTGCTTTTGGGGTCTGCTGAAGCATTAGAATATAACTAGATGCCTTAAAAAAGTCAGTACCTAGACCAATCTAGAAAACAGGTTATTATTAGAAGTAGGATTATTATTACTATTAATTATAATGATTGTGGTAGTATTTGTACTATTTTTGTTATCGTTGTTGTTATTGTTTTTATTTCTCAATTCACCCTTGTTGCTGTATTTACTCTTTATTTCTAAACCCCCCAGCCATTTTTTGCTTGTAAAAGGACTCAATTATAGTTTCCAATATGTAATGGCGCGTTAAAAATATTTAAATTAAAATATTAAAAATGATTGTTAATGAACTTTGATTTCAAGTACAAAGAGGCAAGAGCCCTTTCAGGACACTAAACATGACTGGAAAAACACCCTGAAACAGAGTCCATCGTGGTGCAGTTCTTTGAAACACATTGGAAGTCTACAATGGCTTTCAGCACATTCTTATGAGACTAGTTGTATCTGTACTACATGTGTTAACACTAAGTGCAAGGTATGTTTTTATTCTCAAGCGCCAGAAGTGGTGTAGGCCCGTATAAATCAAGTGAGCTGCATTCTCTGTCAGGCTGCAAATGTAAAACAGTCCCTTCCCTAAGGATGCATATCTCAGAGCGATGTTCCTTTTAAAAGATGTAAATGCAGAGATTCTCAATTAGAGCCCGTGGAACTGGAAATATGTTTTTATAATGGAAACCAAGGCCTCTGTGCCTTCCCTGTGCTTTATGTTTGCAATTATCTTATGAAAATGATTCTCTGTGTATAATTTCTACATTTTCTTCCATTTCTTTCAGTGCTCTTACATACCCAAGTGTAGAAAGAACTATGAGGAATCCATGTCACTTGTGAATATTATCATAGAGAACTTCAGAAAATACCAACACTTCCCTTGTTTTTATGACCCGGAAGGAGTTCAGAAGAATGTCATTCTCACTAAACTTTACAGCTCCAATGTGTTGTTCCACTCGCTCTTTTGGCCCACCTGTATGATGATTGGGGGCGTGGCCATTGTCGCCATGGTGAAGCTGACGCAGTACCTCGCCTTCCTCTGCGAAAGAGTCCATCGGATCAGCAGATAAAACAAACTAATTGATTTTCAACAAAATACTGTTTTTCATTCTTCACCAAAGAACCTTAAGTATGTAACGTGCAAGTCTGTTTCTAAGTTCCTTAAAATATTCTTATTCTTATAAGTAGAGCAATAATTACAAAAGCTGTTCTTTATGCAAACATGATGTCATTATTATGCAGAAGAAACGGATACTTGTTTTCATGATATTGTTTCTTGCGGAAACTAGTACTAATTTGTGTTTTTAGCCACTCTTGGGCTCAGTTTGCCATGCTTGTTTTTCACTGGATGCAGTGACAGCCTCTGTACCTGACTGCTATACAGCATACTGTGTTCTATCCTTTATAGGGATTGCTTGAGCTGCTGTTTTGAAGACATTGGCACTGCTTCACAATAAACAGGCATCCATGCTGCACATCCTGTGCCATCCATCCGCCCTCCTGATGTTAACACTGTTGTCTCCTCAAAATGCACTTTACAAGGAAGGATGGAAAAATGAAAGGAATGAAGGGAAAAGAAAGACAAAGGGAGGAAGAATGAATGAGAAAAAGAACGAGAGATGAAAAGAAGGAAGGGAAAGAAAGAAAGAAAGAAAGAAAGAAAGAAAGAAAGAAAGAAAGAAAGAAAGAAAGAAAGAAAGAAAGAAAGAAAGAAAGAAAGAAAGAAAGAAAGAAAATAGAAAGGGAGAATGGATGAATGCAGGAGTAGATAAGGAAGGAATGATGGTTGAATGTATGAATGTTAGGGAATGAGGGAGAATGAGTGGAATGAAAAAAAGAAAGAAAGGAAGAAAATAGAAAGGGATAATGGATGAATGCAGGAGCAGATAAGGAGGTAATGATGGTTGTATGGATGTTAGAGAAGGAGGGAGAATGGGTGGAATGGGAAAAAGAAAGAAAGAAAGAAAGAAAGAAAGAAAGAAAGAAAGAAAGAAAGAAAGAAAGAAAGAAACAAGAAAGAAAGAAAGAAAGAAAGAAAAGATACAGATTGGTATAAAAACAGAATGTAATTCAAAATTCAGAAAACTTATAAGTTGCCACTGCCACAAATTGATTTCAAAGGAAATGTCTTTAAAGCATTTGCAATATATTTCCTTACATATTGTTTACTAAAGCTATAGCCAAAAACATTTAATTTATTAATCAAACTGAGCCCTACACAGTCGAAAGAGATGGGACCAGAGTGCTATTATGTGTTTGGTATAACATTTGTCCTTTAGTGCTACCATATCACTGTAAAGAAGAAAAAACACTGTCAGCTTTTTTTATTTTCTTTTTTTTTACTTGCAAAGTTTTCTATTTTTTACTGGATTAAAAAGCTCTCCGATATATAGTCAAGTATTGTAATTTTAAATGTTTTCTTTATACAACGGACAGCGAGCATCGTAGCAATGTATAACACTTTTATCTGGATAAGATCATAGTATCAATTGATACAGAGCAACGTCTGCCCCAAGAAGCTTCGACGTGTGGTCCTCAACCTGATCAGACCTTTGGTGTTGCATCATCGGACTGAAACCCATTGCTGCTGTATATATGACTCATGGAAATATTAGGGAATATGAACTTTTATACACTTTCTGATCTTACTCAGTGTGCAGGGCTGCTGAATTGTGTAAATTCACAGGGGTGATGGGATCGAAGGTGATCAGCCAATGAGAAACTGAGAACATCAAATGTAGACTGCTACATTACCTTGTTTGCTATGGACACAACCACCGTAGAGGGATTACTGTTGTTTTTTGTAAACCATAGGAATATGGTAAATTCAGTTTTAAGTTACAGTTTAAGACATTCTGGAGATTTCACATCTTGCACTTAAAAAAGAAGGAACATTTTTAGGAAGTCTCGCAGAGTACCCCACTTTTTTAGTTTTATCTGCTCAAAGGGAATGTTGCCATACTCCTCACAGAAGCAAAGGCCATGATTTCCAGATGACAGAAAATATAGTTTTTTTTTCTTGTTCCTCCACATGTACTATTTAATCACCTTTTCATTTGGTGAAGTTGTGAATGTTAAGATGTTCCAAGATTTCACAGATCCTGAGAGCCTCATTTGGACTGCATCAATGAATTTACAGACTGATTAATCAAATGAACTTCCTGGACAGAATGATGCCTGGGATGTAACCAGGCTTCCAAGTATGTAATAGCAGTTTTACAGCTTATCAAATAAATCCTCAAGATTTCAATATTTTTTTTAATCAGAACTGCTTGTTTTGACAGTAGTTGCGTCTATTCTAATTGTCTTGTCAACTGCTCTTATACTGTTTTAGGTTTTTCTGTTCTTTTTTTTATAAAAAAATAAATTGTGTAAAGTTTCCTAAAAGAAAGGAGACTGCATCAATGTTTCCTGTGCAAAATGATCTGACATGATGATATGTCCTGTTTTAAAAAGTAGCAAGTATTTGCAAAGACAAAAGGTATGCATTTAATGTGCTAGTGTATGAAAACAAAGTCATGCAAAGACTAAAAAGGAGAAATTGTGTTTGTATACATTAGTGCATTAAAGCCAGATCTATTGCCTTAGACAGTACGTGCTTAGAAGCGGAATGACCAAAACTGTGAAAGAAAGACAAACAAAACTATGAACCAAATATTTATGTATGTTTAAAGCACATGCATGTATTAAAGAGTGAAGGGTGTATTTAGAAATGCAGGATCAAAGGAAACAAACATAAAAGGAAAGAAATTGTATATGGGGCAGTATTATGTTCCACAGTACATTTTCCATACTTAAGGTGTGAAAATGCTGCCATCTCATGTGTTAACAATGTTTGCAGGAGTTTGATCTGAAATGTAACGCTGTATGCGTACGGCTGTAATAGACAAATGCAAGGAGCATTGACTTCAATTACATCACATATCTGTGTGGCAAGGGTTGGACTGGCACAAAAAATAGGCACAGGAACCAAAATAAAAGTGGTCCCAATGAGCAAATCAGATAGCTAAAAAAGTGGCCCACATTTGCAAACCAGACCAGTTTGGGATTTGTAAAGACATGTGATAAAGGTATTTTGCAGGGTATGGGAGACTGCATTCAATTGTGATTGCTACAGGCTATGTCTGTGGTAATATCAGCAAAATCATCAGTTAAAATGGGTCCAAGAAACTATAAAACAAGCCAGCAAACTGTAACAAAAACAGCCCATACGCTGATCTGTCAGACCAACACATTGGGCACTACCTGATTGCCCTGTAGGCCAATCCGATGCTGTGTGTGGCCCAGCGGCAGGAGGCGAAAAGTAAGTGGTACCAGGGACAGTGAGCCACTGGGGAGGTGAAATTTAACGTGAACATCCTGGCACTAGAAGGAGGAAATGTGGGGGCAGCAGAACCAGACAGAAAGCCATTGGGTGCCTGAAATGTAAAGAAGTAGGGCTGCAAGTGGATTTTCAGTCTCAGGTCAGATGGCCTGACTTCAAGAGGGCCACTTACATTTCACAAGATGGAGGCTTTCATTGTAGATCTCACAAGACTTTGGACAGCCATCTTGGGGTCACTGTGACCTGATCAACAAAAGCAAAAATCCAGTAAGGCGGACACCATAGGGTCAGGCTCACACTCAAATCTTGACAAATCATTAAAAAAGCCTGCTGCGGTAATAATAAATGATTGCATTCTGTGTAAAGTTCATGTGTGCAGTAAGCGGTTGAATGTTGTAAAACGTGTGATGATTGATTGTACTTTTCAGATGTCAAATATCTCTTATGCATTGCAATCAAAGCCACTTCAAGTGGGCGGAATAATACATTGACCGGCACATACCATGAGGTGTAAGATTTTTAGTCCTCTGAAGTCTGCTCTTACAGAAGAGCATTAGAAAAAACATTAAATGACTGCTCCGCTATCAGTCCAAATCTGAATATAAGAGTTGAGATGCATTCACACCCATGAGCATGTGACATTTTAATAAAATCACAGCATTGGCAATCTGAAAAATATTATTTGGAATGCACACCTACACACTGGAATCTCGCATTTAGAAATCCAAGGTCCTATTGTGCATTGCTCTGGACACCCAAAATGGTACCTCAATCCTGGATGTCACACACTGTCCTTGCTATCCCAACACTTGCTATCATCGAATTAAAGCAACTAAAAGCCTAATATAAATGTTGGCAGAGAGGGGACTCCATCGAAACTGTGACGTAGTTCCCTCCCTCCCAACATGATGGTCCGCCAGCCCGATTTAAAATCCGGCGGATGACAGGTCTACCCTTGGTTGACTACTCTGTCTCCACTGTGGTCAAACCCCTCCGATAGCCCGACGGAGTAAGGGTCATCGGAGTTTTGGCTGAATGTCCACCCATCTAATTTAGATGGGCAGGGATAGAGCTGATTTTCTATGCCCATCATCGCCAGGAAAAAAACAGACGGAAAGCGACATTGAAAAGTGCTCAATGCCACTCTCACCCATGGCGAGGGAGGCATTTTATTTTCTTCAATAAGGAAATCCTGCTTTGTGAGTTTCTTTTTGAAAATAAAAGCATTGTAAATTTGCCGTACGGCTCCATCATGTTGATGGAGCTGTCTGTCAAACTTACAATGCATCGACAGAAACCGCCATGACAGCAGTTCTAGCCAATGCTAGAAATGTCTGCTGGGCCAGTGAAGATTTCTAAATTTGGCAGGCGGCAGCTCGCCAGGGTGACGGACTAATGATTAAATAAGACCCTGAGGGACTATCAGTTATCACTAATTCCTCCACCTCTCACCCCTGGAATCTTCTACTGCTCCCTCATGCCTTTCCTCATGATGCGGCTTCCCAAATAGGGGGAACAACTTTTCTAAGGTTACGTAGACTTACAAATGTTTTCTCCAAAGGTAGAAGTTTGCCAGCCATCAAGAATGTCTCTAACGACAGTGGTTTGTGTGTGGGAGAAAGAAAATCCTATACATAATGTTTATTGATGTTTATGGCATTGCAACACTAGCTTCCATTGGAGAGGACTGTGTGATACAACAGTCATTTGTGTACAGCCACATGTTTGAGATATGATATAAAGTGCTCTGATTCTACAGTATAATAATATTGTAAGTCACTGAGGAGTTCCATAACCATGTAGAAGAATGAGGCTGAAGGCGGAGTCCTTTGTGAGGTTATGTAAATTCAAGGTGACTTGAAGTATCCATTTAATATACTACAAAGGGTCATTTTTATTTTTTATAAAACGTTGTTGACCCTTTCACTCATCCATCAGAGCACTTAAATCCTTGGTGTCATGTTTATTGCACTCAAGAAGACTTAAAGAAGAATCTGTAGTGTAAAATCAAACAACAAACGTCCGTTAGTATGTTTTGTAAAAAGCTATTAGTATCCATTTAAAATGTAAGTCAGATTTATAAAATGTAGTACCTCAGAATGTGTAGAAACATGCAGGGATTCTAGTTTTCATATAAGGATTTATTTTGCCATAAATATTTCCATTCAACTGATCACATTTTCCCTTTGGAAAAAGATATCTGAAGAAGGAAAAGCCAGTTCCCATTTTCCTTGTTTAAACTGCAGCTGTATTTGTCCTCTCTGAAGGAAAATGTTGATACTTAGAGGTTTACTGTATAAAGAATTGTGATTTCATTAAAGACAAGGAGCTAGTATTATGCATAACATATTATTCACCTCCTTCTGAGCAGCAACCATTAAATGTTCCAAGCAACAGAATGCAAACTACATCCCAATAAACCAGAACTCTCAAGCCCACATACATATCCCTGTCCTTCATGTTCTTCCTCTTTTGTTTTTCTTCTCCGAACTCTCCTCTTCTTTCATGTTTTTGTACCATCCTTTTTTTCTGGTCTAAAAAAAAGCAAAAACAAGTGTATCTTTCTTCCCCATCTTAATCTGTACATCAATTTAACACTCAAGTACTCTTTTTCTCTAATCTATTTTATCAACATTGGAAAAAACCCACTTCCTCCAAGTAATCTGGGAGGGTGTGGTAGGATAATGCTAGCTTGTATTTAATGAAATTGGGATTCTTTATAATGGAAACCTTTCAGAAGTGACATTGTATGGCAAGACAGGAGGCTAGCATTATGCATGTTCAAGGCTTCTTAAAGTGCAGTGTGAAACATGCTCTATTAGTCTAATATAACATTTCCAAAATGTATCTACGTTAGATCAGTCCACTGCCTTCATAATTTCATCTAACCTCCTCCTTACCGAATGTGCTGTAAACTTAGTCAAGTCAATACCTGCTTCTTTCATTGCAGACTTCACCCACCCTGCAATGGATGCATTTGTAACCCTGTGAAAGGTTTCATTTATGAAATCAATAACAGATCCACTCCAGTACTTTTTTTCCCAAATTTCTAGACTCATATTCTTTAATACATTTAACCACATATAACTTTGACAAATTATATAAATTTGTCAATATAGTTTTTGTCCTTTTCCAAGTCTAAAACAATACTCCAGTTGGTTGGCAAAATCTGTTTGACACCTCCGATGCTCCCATATCTGAAACTCTTCTAAAAGCTATTAAACACAACAAATTCGCTAATTTCCAGGATAACTCTCCTACGCCCAGATACTTATAACCAGGCCATTCATGAAAGAATCACGGGGCATATCAACAAGCGGCAACGATAATTATCGCTGGCCGCTCTTAGCGTGAGGAATTTTATCGCCGGCTAGCGCAGATAATTATCGCCATGCTAGCACTGTATTAACAACGCATAGCGCAATGGCGATAGTTATTCCAGTGATAGCGATGTTTTCCATGGAACATCGCTGGTTTTCCAGCGATGTTCCATGGAAAACGGCGATATCCTTGGTGATAGGGCCTGTGGTCTTAGCCACACAATCTACCTCCCATGTTAAGTATGTCTTAGTCAGGAATTTAACAGACGTTAAATTCCTGCATAAAGGCATACTTACCGTGATTTTAAATATCGCTAACCCTCGGTGTTAATATGAGAAAGCTGACATAGCGATATTTACCCAAGGCAGTCTGGTCAGGCACGCCTCCTTTGCATCTCATTAGCGATGCGATGCGATGGGAGGCGTGCTGACAAGGGGTGCTAATGCAAGGATACACGCGCTAGCGTGTCCTTGTTGATAATGCGATAATATTATCGCCGCTTTTCGCCCGAAAACGGGCTCTAAAGTGGCGATAATATTATCGCCGCACCTTGGTAATATGCCCCGTCATCACTAAATCTATGTTCCAAAGTGACTGATGCTTAGGGTTCAGACTTCGTTTCAGCCTTATCCCTTTCATCACGCTAGAAATTAAAGAGCTCTTTCCTACTGAAATTCCATGAAACAAAGAAGACCTGCCACTACTGCTGATCAATAATGATTAACTGCTCTGTAAGTAAATCCTCTATCAAATACTTCTGTTAAAAAATAAACTACCTTAATTTCATCAGCCTCAACGGGATTCCAATCCCATGCCACGCACCAGCGTAACCACATTTCTCATGCACTCCTGTATCTTTTCTTAGTTCCTGGGGCCCATGATTCATTGAGCAACCCTGCAGCAGACTCCGAAAGTTTTGTGAATCTCTCTGTTTTCCTGAAATTTTCCAAACTAGAAGGTTAAGCAAACCTGAAAGAGTTAACAGAAACTTTTTCTCTTCTGCTAATCTTAACAAACCACTTGTGGACCTGATAAAGTAAGGACATTACTTAGCCATTTTCAAAGCAGTTAGAAACCATGCCTGAGTCTTTCGAAAAGGTGTCACTAAGGCAATCCAACAATTCTGTCTCCTGCACTTTAACAAAACTCTCTGTATCATAGAGGAAGGAGGGAATCCATACGCTTTCATCCCTGACCACTCCTGCATAAATGCATCCACTGCTATAGCACCCGAATCTGGTCTGTGGCTGACATTGTTTTTTAACTGAAAGGTCAACCTGGAGGCAAAAATATCTACCTACAACGGACCCATCTGATTCTGAGTTTTTGTAAAATAACCGATCTCTAATTTCCAATTGTTGAATTCTGTTTGATGCCTCGAAATCCAGTCTGCTACTACATTGCGCATCCCCTCGAAAATATTCTGCTTTAAACCAATCTTGTGTTCCAAACAGAAATTTCACATTTTTTTTGCTGTCACTAAGTCTTCTAATCTCTTTGATCTACTCCCACCTAGTTTGTTGATTTAAGTCCTCGCTGTCACATTATCCATTTTCCAACAATACTGACATTCCTTGCAAATGTTTGAAAATGGGAAGGGCAAACAATCCTGCTTTCATCTCTAGACAATTGATATGTCCCTTTCTCTCTAACATTCTCCAGATGTTACCTATCTCTTGATCTGAAAAGGTTTCTCCCCATCCTTACCTACTGGCATCGTTTTCCAGAACAAAGTCTGGTCTTGTCCCACAAATTGCACGCCCATTCCATGCTTCTAAATTCTCCATCCGCCATCTCAATTCTTCTTTTACCTCCATACTCAGAGCTACTCTGTCCCCATACCATAAACCTCCTGCTAAAGCAGCTCTCTTTAGTCTCTACAAAGCTCTGTAATGTAAGGGACCCAGAAACACTGCCTGAATTGACGATGAAAGAAGTCAAATCACCCGTGCTAAATCACTTAGGTCTTTATCCTCTTTGTTCATTACTTTTTTTATCCCCTCTCTTGTTTTCTTTATCTTCCGTACCTGAAGTTGCAATTGACTCTTTATTATATCTCCAACAAAACCTAAAAATGTTTAAGTCTGGCTCGGAATTAAAACAGACTTCTCTATGTTGACTTTGAATCCAAACGACTCCAGTAAATTCCTTACCATCGTCAAATGTTTCTTCAACACTTCCCCACATTGATTAATTATCAAAATGTCATCCAGATAAATGATCAATCGTACAACCTCTCTCTCAATTAATCTACTACTGGCCTCAATAGCTTTGTAAAACACCAACGAGCTGACAATAGACCAAAGTGAAGACATTGAAATCAGTACAACTGACCTTTCCATCCGAATTGTAACACCATTTGACTCTTCAGAGGAATTGGACTGGTGAAATAGGCATCCTTGCGCTCCAACTCCACCATCTAGTCTCGTTCTGACAAAATGTCTCTTAACAGATGGATACCCTCCAACTTGAAATGTCTGTATATACTGAATTTGTTTAATCCTCTCAAATGTATCACTGGACTCCACTCACTGTCTTTCTTCTCCACTAGAAAAAGTGTACTGACATAACCTATCATATACTCCTCTATTTCAACTATTGCATTTTTCGATGACATCTGCACCAATTCCTCTGTCACAGTCTCCTCCAAATTTCGTTGAAAACGTAAATCTCTCGGTTCCTTCACTTGACAGGGTTCCATATCCAATTCTATCAGTTAACCTACACTGTTGATATAATCCATGGATCGTCTGTGATCTTTTCCCATTGTTCTACAAACAATTTTAGTCTTCCACCAACTTCTTCTTGTGTAGAACTAAAAACTATCCTCGTACTCACCTTGACCTGTAGATTAGCTCTGGCCTTGACCTCTGGCTCTTGAAGCTCTAGGACTATTTCCTGTTCCTCTTTGGGGATAAAAACCTGATGGCTGTCTACAGAAACGTCCTCCTTGGTAATCGTTTCCTTGGTTCCCCGAGTAATGGATCTTATAGAACCCTCTGCTGGGAGGTTGCCCTCTCCTCCCAGCCCGTCCATAAAAACTGTTCCTTAAGAGCACTCTCTTCATTGAATACTGAGCCTTATCTAGGCTGGTAAAAGTCTGAACATATTTTCCATTGTTCTTTACCATGCCATCCCAAAATATTAGCCCGTTTGCCTTATCATTGGACTCTTATACACAAAGGTCCACCAGTTTTGGGTTGATTTGCATCAGAATAGTTTTGTGCCTCTCGGCCAATAAACAGCATCTGCATTGCCTAAAAACAAATAGCCCTTTGGCACCATCCCCGTAACAGGTGGATATTTTCATCTGTCCCTTTTATATATGCCTCCTCTACTAGATCAAAAATCCTTGCCATCGTACCAATAATGTCCAAACTTTTATCTTGGCATGACTTGAGGGATTTCTCCAACCCCTTTCTTGGGCCTTTGCCCATCTAAGTTAAATACATGATCATCTCAGGATCAATTCTAGGGGTCACAGTAACCTTTTCATAAATATTAGGATGTGAGCTTTCTGCTCTCAATACGTTTTATCCTCCTTCTGCGGCTGATCTCGGGGCCACCATATTCTTTCCTTTATACACATTTTTATTTAGTTCTTCATCTAAACCATCCTATAGTCTAAGTACAAAATATTTGCGGCAATATCCAGACGCTCATCAGTCTGCTCAAACACATACAGTTTGTCTTCCTCAAGTGCAGTGCTAGACTGCCCATCCTGGTTGTCGTTTAGAACATTTAATCTCTTTTAGCAGCTAGGGACTAATCTCTCAAAACCACCTGTTAAGTGCTTTCTCTTTTTCACACATTTACCTCCTGGACCCCTGCAGATTTCTCCTTCTCCATCTTAGATCGAGAAAAACTCCTCTTCATCCTGACCCCTACCTGTTCTCTTAGTTTCAAGACCTCCTGTACTGTCTCCTTAACTGCTAGTTGCAGTTTTTGTGAGACAATATTTCTAATTAGATCTTCCTGTGAAGCCTGCACTGACGCCTGCTCAGACATGTTGCCAAATCTTTATAATATAAATCACTCCTTGCTGTATTCTTTTTTGTATAACTATTTCTTAAATAGTTATCAAAATTAATTACATTTCCCACCATACTCTGTAACCTGCGATCACACCAACAAACTAACTGCCGGCACTGAGTGTCGCTAGGAAACCAAGCAGCTGATCCCAACATACGTGCACTGCTCGAGTGCGTTTTATAATTCTAAGAGAAAGGTTGTAATGCATTTAGAAACAGGTGTGCTATCGCGGCAAGCCTTCATCTATTTCCATTTACAAAAAGCTGAACTGCTCTGGTTTTTGTTATATAGCAGCCAAGAAAAATGCCAATACTGATACCATTCAAACTCAAGCAATTATCTCACACACCAGATGACCTAAACACTCTGGTTGAAAAAATTGAATTTTCTTTTTCTTTTTCAGATGCTTTTTAAAACTTATTAATTATCTTTTTTGTTGATGAATCATTGTTTGTGAATTTCAACAATACAAACCAAGAAATAATCTTGGACATACACCGAAGACACACCAACACTAGACACACAAGGACACCCAAATGTGATACAGATAAAATTACTAAAATATATATACAATCTACAAATTGTCTATACAGCTCATGTTCTAAACAGATTTTCTCACATTTCAAAACAAGTAGTGCCTCTGCAAACTTTTGATTATTTACGTAGTCTTTTTACTCAGTAATTCAGAGGACAATTCCAAATGGTGGACCTACTGGGCTCACTCAATGCTTTCAAACATTTTTTACACTTGATCAGTGGTGAGCACCCTTTGGTCTCCCCATCTGCATGGTCACCTATTTGGCTCAAAATGAAAATAGTCGGTTCTTGTTATGGCATACGCGATGTGTTGCCCATGCACAAGATGGTGGCGCATCGCAAGAACCCGTTCTAGTCTTTCAAACAACGATCAGCAGTGATGGGACTGATTTGATAGCCTCCACGAGCCGACACACAAGCTTGTTACCAACTGTAAAGTATGACTTCCTTCAGTGTTTAAAACCGTACTGGGAGAATTAGTTCTACCTATACAGTTTTGTAAAATATAATTTCTTTTAACCTAAAAACTCGCTGAGCCACTGATCCAGCACATCAAACTCTTATTTTTCGCAATTGCTGATACCATAAACACACTGGATATGACATTTAAATTCACTTAAAATTAACTTATTCTCCTCGAATAAACCCCTAAAACACATAAATTGAGTTTATAAATAGAAACAATTTAACAAGCTCTGCAATCCTTTCTAAATGTAACATCTAAACGTAATAAATAAACAGTCTTGAGTAATACTTATCTGCTGAGAAGCAGCAAACAAAAGAGGAGGAACATGAAGGACAGGGAGATGTATATGGACTTGAGAGTTCTGTTTTATTGTGATATAGATTGCCCTCTGTTGCTTGGAACTTGTAATGGTTCCTGCTCTGAAAAAAGTGTATGCATAGTGCTAGCTTCTTGTCTTACTATAAAATCAAAGTGTATAAATGTAAGCATAATTTCAACAGATTGCATGTTGTGTTTGTAGGATTATTTATACGTCGAAGTAAATGTCCCATTAAAAGCAATTGCAGCAGAACAGTACTGAGGTGTTGCAAGGGTGCCATGGACCAAGCAAGGAAAGTTGGCTCACCTGACCACTGGAACAGTAGTAAAAACAACTACAATTTGGGTATAGTGTGCCTTGCGGAACCATTTTAACTTGTTGGCATAGCACAAGATTTAGCATTGGTAAGCATGCTCTTGGCAGTGTATGTCCTTGAAATGAGACCATGGAAAAGATGCAGCATATTCAGAAACTTGAGTATTTCAGAGAGTGAGGGGTATTTGATAACGTGACTATGGAGAAATGAGCAAAACCAAAGGGGATGATGGACGGAGTGTTGAACATTGCAAGCACTCACCCCCAGTCAACTGATCGGGATTTAATCCATCATCATTCTTAAGCTCACTCCGCCACCCCAGTTCAGACATGGCCATATGCAAATCAGTCTGACCCTGTGCCTCATGGGAACAGTCCATCCCGAACTGCCAAGTCATGTCTTTCCTGGACCAGAAACAAGCATCCTGGGACCAGTTTCTGGTTAATCAGCTGTCATCAGCCAGGCTAGCTTGAATCCAGTGGCAAAGTGAGCAAGGGACCCACGTCTGGGCATACCCTGCCAACTTAGGGCGAACAAAGCAAAACCAAAGTGGATGATGGACAGAGTGTTGAACATTGCAAACACTCACCCCCAGTCAACTGATCTGGGTTTAATCCATCATCATTCTTTAGCTCACTCCATCACCCCAGTTCAAACATGGCCATATGCAAATCAGTCTGACCCTGTGCTTCTTGGGAACAGTCCAGCCCGAACTGCCAAGCCATGTCTTCCCTGGACAGGAAACAAGCATCCTGGGACGGTTTCTGGCTAATTAGCCGTCATCAGCCAGGCTAGCTTGAATCCAGTGGCAAAGTGAGCAAGGGACCCATGTCTGGGCATACCCTGCCAACTTAGGGCGAACAAAGCAAAACCAAAGGGGATGATGGACGGAGTGTTGAACATTGCAAGCACTCACCCCCAGTCAACTGATCTGGGTTTAATCCATCATCATTCTTTAGCTCACGCCGCCACCCCAGTTCAGACATGACCATTTGCAAATCAGTCTGACCCTGTGCCTCATGGGAACAGTCCAGCCCGAACTGCCAAGCCATGTCTTCCCTGGACCGGAAACAAGTATCCTGGGACCGGTTTCTGGCTAATCAGCCGTCATCAGCCAGGCTAGCTTGAATCCAGTGGCAAAGTGAGCAAGGGACCCACGTCTGGCCATACCCTGCCAACTTAGGGCGAACAAAGCAAAACTAAAGGGGATGATGGACGGAGTGTTGAACATTGCAAGCACTCACCCCCAGTTAACTGATCTGGGTTTAATGAATCATCATTCTTTGGCTCACTCCGCCACCCCAGTTCACACATGGCTATATGCAAATCAGTCTGACCCTGTGCCTCATGGGAACAGTCCAGCCCGAACTGCGAAGCCATGTCTTCCCTGGATCGGAAACAAGCATTCTGGGACCGGATTCTGGCTAATCAGCCATAATCAGCCAGGCTAGCTTGAATCCAGTGGCAAAGTGAGCAAGGGACCCACGTCTGGGCATACGCTACCAACTTAGGGTGAACCAAGCAAAACCAATGGGGATGATGGACGTAGTGTTGAACATTGCAAACACTCACTGCCAGTCAACTGATCTGGGTTTAATCCATCATCGTGCTTTAGCTCACTCCGCCACCCCAGTTAAGACATGGCCATATGCAAATTAGTCTGGCCCTGTGCCTCATGGGAACAGTCCAGCCCAAACTGCCAAGCCATGTCTTCCCTGGACCGGAAGAAAAGCATCCTGGGACCGTTTTCTGGCTAATCAGCCGTCATCAGCCAGGCTAGCTTGAATCCAGTGGCAAAGTGAGCAAGGGACCCACATCTGGGCATACCCTGCCAACTTAGGGCGAACAAAGCACAACCAAAGGGGATGATGTACGGAGTGTTGAACATTGCAAGCACTCACCCCCAGTCAACTGATCTGGGTTTAATCTATCATCATTCTTTAGCTCACTCCGCCACCCTAGTTCAGACATGGCCATATGCAAATCAGTCTGATAAGGGTTGAGGTAGTGAGACCACTGATTCTCACATCACCAGGTTTCAACTTGGAATATCAATTACTGTTTATCTGATCATGCAATAACGTTTTGTGCTTATCAAATAGATGACTCAGAACAAAATGCACAAACTGGCAATGAGAGGGGAGACATTGTTTAGTTCGCATGCGATACATCGCATGCCATTACATCGCGGTCGTTACAACGACCGTGTTGTTAAATCGCATACACGACTTGCTGTATGGGGCAGAAGGTGTTGGATTTACAATCCAACACCTTCCCTGCTGTTGCACAAACTGGAGTAGGAATAGTAAATTATACTATTCCTAAATCCAGCGCGCCCCCTACAGCAAGTCGTTGTAACGACTTGCGATGTAATCGTATGCGATGTAACAACGCGGCCATTGTAATGACCGCGTTGTAATGGCATTCGATGTATTGCATGCGAACTAACGACATATATTGCAATAAAAGCCAGTTTCGACAACTCTGAAGCTTGTGATATAATAATGCTAGCCACTCAGAATGTGACACATCTTATTTTCCTCCACATTCCTCCAATTTTACCTCTATTTGTGGATACCTTAACCGTTGTTTTCAACCAGTCTTTTAATCAAGCCACATTCCCCCGAAGATGGAAACAGGCACAGGTGAAGCCCATTCTTAAAAAACCCTCGGCTGACCCTAGCTTGCCAGCCAACTATCGTCCTATCTCTTTGCTCCCCTACTTTGGGAAGGTCCTGGAGCTCTTAGTCAATAAACGTCTCACGACCTATCTAGAGACCCACAGGCTCCTCGATCCTTCCCAATCAGGCTTCCGTGCGGCTCATAGCACGGAGACCGCAGTTATTGAGGTAGTGGACAATATCAGACTGGCCCTGGATCGCCGAGAGTCGGCAATCCTGGTCCTTTTGGACCTGTCGGCAGCATTCAACGCAATCTCCCACAGTATTCTCAAACATCGTTTGTGGGAGATTGGTGTCAGAGGGAGGGCCCTGGACTGGTTTGCGAGCTATCTGGCGGATCGTTTTACTAAGGTTTCTGTGGACGGGATTACCTCCCGTTCCTACCCAGTAACGGTCGGGGTCCCGCAGGGCTCGATCCTCAGCCCAATGCTGTTTAATGTTTACCTAGCCCCGTTGGCTGACATCATCAGGTCTTATGGTTTTGACACCCTATCATATGCCGATGATACTCAGCTGTTAGTGACTTGTGATCCTGACCAGTCTGATGTCCAAACACGTTTCAAGAGCTGTTTAATTAAGATCAATGACTGGATGCATTTAAACAGGCTTCAGCTTAACGGTGGGAAGACCGAGGTAATCCTATTCGGGAAGGCTGAAAAGTTCTGGACCTGTGACTGGTGGCCTCCAGAGCTGGGTACCTGCCCTACGCCCAAGCTCGCAGTCCGTAACCTGGGTATCACAATTGATAATTCTTTATCTCTGAAAACCCACGTAAATCAAGTGCTGGGGACCTGTTTTGGCATCATGCGTCTGCTACGCAAGATTTTTAAATGGCTACCCATAGAGGCCAGGAAACCTCTGGTCCAGGGTCTAATCATCAGTCGTTTAGATTATGGCAATGCCTTATTTACAGCACTCAACCAGGATCAACTCTGCAAACTACAGATTCTCCAGAACACGGCCGCGAGGCTTGTTCTGGACCTCCCTCCACGCACTCCCTCTGCCCCCATTTTGAATACCCTACATTGGTTGTCAATTCGCCAAAGAGGGCGCTTTAAAATCCTATGCCTTACGCATAAGCTGATGCAAGGCACCGGCCCTCTATACTTGGCAAAAAAACTTCAAAGGTACGTCCCAGGACGCTCGCTGCGGTCCAGCGCTAGACCTCTGCTGCAAGTCGATGTAAAGACTTGCGTTGTAAAGACTTGCGTTGTCACAGCATTTGCGTTGTAAAAAATTTGTTGTAACAGCATGCGTTGTAAAAGCATGCGTTGTAACATCATACATCCGTTAGAAATTGTTTCCCCCAAATTACTCCTAATTACACAAGCAGGTGTAATCTTATTATTATAATTTCGTGTCACACAGTAACGCGAGATTACCAAAATTGGGGGCAAATCAACAACAACCGGCGATAATTATCGCTAAGCACACTTAGAGCTCGGATAATTATCGCCGGCTAGCGCCGATTTTTATCGCTGAGATAGCGTGCTATTAGCAACGCTTATCTCATCGGCGATAAAAATCCTAGCGCTAACTGGCTAACGTGAGATTATCGCTGGAAAACCAGCGATAATCTCACGTTAGCTAGTTGATAGGGACTCACAAACTTAGCCACGATATCCACCTTCCATAGGATATCATGGCTAAGTCAGTCCTGAAGCAGGTGTTAGGAAAGTAGCGATAACAGGTGTTATCGCTACATTTCCTGACGCTATGCTTCATAGCGTGGGGCTTGATGATAGGAGAAATGTCACTTAGCGACATTTCTCCTATCATGTCAGGTCAGGAACGTCCACTTTGCATCTCATTAGAGATGCAAAGCTGGGCGTTAGAAATCCCCACGCTAAAGCAAGGTATCGCGCGTTAGCGTGACCTTGCTAAAGCGGCGATCATTTTTTATCGCCTCGTTGTAAATATGCCCCTTAATCCCAATACTTCAGCGTAAATAAAATGACTCCCAGGCCTATTATTAAGCTGTGTTCATACATAAACTCCAAACAATATTTTGTTTACCTGGATTTAGGTGATAGAGGTGGATTTCAGTTATAGGTTAAAGCAAACCTTTTTCCTGAATGACCTTTAAATTGTGTTTACGTTTCTAGTGCATGCCTGGAGGAAATACATCAAACTGTTCAAGTTCGTTCTGATTAATGTGCTAGTAGCTGTATCTGAGAGCTACTAGAGAGAGGAGGCACCTGGGGCCTGGAGATAGCAATCACAACACAGATAGCCACACATTGCAGCTCAACTTAAAAATACATTATTTTTTTGCATACAACGGTGAATTATGTCGGCATTCAGGAAGGACTACAGATATGAAAAGCTGTTTTGTTTTTTACATGCTGCGGTCTTTTGGCCTCTCTGCCATCCTCTAGAAGTTCATAGTCATTTGCATATGTGAACATGTTCACTACATCCCATACCGCTTATAATGGCATGGCAGGTGACTTTATGTGGTAGATGAGCAACAGTGCATCATGGTACCTATAGGAATTGTCAGCAAGAATCTTAACAAGTTGACCTTTGCCCTTTCACTCTAGCCCCTGCTCCTAAGGTTTACTGCCTTTCTTGCTGGCTTGAATTGAAAAATAACATTAGCAGTTTTTCACTCCCTGCATTGATTTTTCCATTCCATTGCTGACTTAATGTTGATGGAGTCTTTAGTAGACAGAAGGTGGGAAGTGAGATTAAAAGGGTTGGTTTTAGTCTCTTAACTGAGTATTAGCTGTGGTGTTGCCCAAGGGGGATTGGTTAGTTAAAAATACAATCTTATATTCACCTATTGAAGATTGGTGAATGAATGTGTAGCCTCACTACAGGAATGGCAATACAATCGTTCAAAAGAAATACAAGCTTAGAAGGAAATAATTGTGCATAAGCATTAAAGCCGAGTCGATGGCGAGGGCCTTTAAAAAGGGAGTGGAACTTTAATAGCCGGTATAGCCCAGCTGTAAAGGGCTGTGAGGCTATTAGAACATTCTGCCACTAGAAGACAGAACGTTCCAACAAATAAAACAAAGGCCTCTCGAGGGGTTTAATTTACCTCGGACTCCGAGAGGCCTTTGAAAACAACATTGGAATGTTGCTTTGCGGGCCTTTACCGGCTCGTAAAAGCATGGAGCACTACATTGCCTTGAATGGAGCTCTCAGCATTCCAATGTTCTAATACAGAAGTAAAGTAGTACAAAAGGCAATTGGGAAAAGAGGACAGGAGTTGGCAAGGACGGAGCATTGTGGTTTTACAGCCAGTGATCACGTGAGACTGAGATCTTGTGTACGCTACACCTCCTACAGAGGAGGAGCAGGATGAACGCGATAGATTGGGGCTTGGGATGCTCTTGATTAAAGGAACAGTTTGATAGGGAATTGCTCGACCATCAGGGATGTAACACCAAAAGGAAGCGGCCCTAAATATGGTCGTGACAGAATATTAAATGATAGAGGTGAAAGGGATTTGAATGGACAGATATTCCAAAGGAAACCCCATTGCCAGGAGAAAGGATTTGAAGATTTCAAAAGGTACACGAAGAGCTCGTGTGAGAAAAATTAAATGAAAAAGTGGCATTTTTGGGCTAATGAAAGAGAAGTTGAAAAAGGGGTGTGGATTTGTATATAATGTGATATTACTAGTAGCGGAAAGGATGAAATCGCATCATGGCCCTCCGGGTCAGAGCAATATCACCAGAGATGGTTCCAGTCATAGTAGTGATGTACAACTATTTCACGATCAATTATATCGACCATCCAATATTTTGTTATGTAAGTCTAGGTAGCTCGACCTGGAGGTAAATCTTGGCAGCTACATACTTCCTAGCAATATAGGGGTAAGGACAATGTTGCAGATGCAATATTTTGATGGGTCAATATTTTGAACACAATATAGTAGCACACACACATTTTGAATTTATCAACCAGAAAATTGTAGAATAATATTGCAATAAGCCATACTTAACGAGATTATTATATGAGTAAACTAGGGCCTTCGACCTCGGACCTGGGGAATTGGGTTCGAGTCTCGGTGATGACGCTGAATATCCTGTGATTCTGGTCAAATCACTTAATCTCTCTGTGCCTAACAAAAAAATGAATGTGTTTCCTCATGTAACGTAACTGGTGCTATGTAAAGCACTCTGATACCTGATTGGATTCGGGTCAAGTTCGCGCTATATAAAACTGCAATAAAAAAAAAAAGTCCATACAAGAGGAGCAGCAATACACAAACAAATAAAAACACGATGATAATGTAAACAATAAGATAAAATACAAAAATAATTCGTGAATAGCGATTCGCAGATAACCTGATATTTTATGCAAGCCAAGTATAAAAAGATTATAAAATAGCAGTTTAAAACAAGGCAAAATGCACAGAGGCATGTCATGGCTAGCTGTTTGACAGTATCCTGGTATATCTTTGAATCCTGAGGGATTGACGAATAAAGCCAATAATAGCATGACAGACATATTCAGACATGAGGCACTGCAAGAGTTTAAACCTTCGCTAGCAGACCTGCCGTTCATAGAATGTAGAATAGGACAGAGAAATTGATTCCTAGGAACTATATAAAACCTACAGAAAAACATAGACGAAAACCAACAGCCTAGATGAGGAAACGCAACCAAGAAATATACGACACAACCTAAAGTGTGTTTAATAAAATATGCGGTCCTGGTTAGGGATCCAGACTAGATATGGTTTAGCCTGTTCAGGTGCTGAGATCTCCAAGTGGTGATATGCGCAGTAGGCCCAGAACTTGTAAGACCTTTTTAGAAAACTGTTTGTGTGAAAGAGGGACCAGATCATGGACTTTGTGCTACTATTCGTCCTGGTAGGGGAATGAAAATGATTTGGAATGCCCAGGTCTTAGAATGTTTTTCTAATGTACGCTAGACAAGTGATGTCCTTTCAACACAGTCGGCTAGAGCAAGATGGGAGAAGTTAGTAAAAGGGGAACTCCAGATTTTAGCCCAGAATAAGAGTGGTGCCAGTTCGAATCTTAAGTGTATGGAAGACCAACTTCAGTGTGGGTAAGAGTGTTAGCTGTACTTTTAGAACCTGCCAGCAATCTGGAGAGAAATTTGTTTTCGGTGGCTTGCAGGTTGCCGCAGATCCCTAAATAATTAAAAGTTAGAACTTTCGTGATCACGATGTTATCCAGAATGAACCTGCGTGAGTGAGTATTTCTAGGACCAAATTTCATGATAAATAATTTCTTGTGGTTGACCCTTAGCTTTAGGTTCATCGTGAAGTCACTAAAAGAAGCTAACAGCTAGTTGCAGCCAAATTAGAGTACGCAACTGTAGCACAACATCGCCAGCGTAGAGGAGTACGGGCATGGGCCACTCCCTTACCCGGGCCAATTTTTTTCCCCTTAAGTTGAAGGGTAAGATCAAGGGAATTAATATAGAATAGAAAAGGGAAGGAGGCTAAAATGCACAACTGCCTAACACCCTTGTCTACCCTCAAAGTGGAAGTAAACCCCCCATCTGTGCCAAAATGCACCTGAGCTAGGGTATCACAATACAGGCGCTTGAGGCGCTCAATCAGGCCTGTTTCGACCCCGGCTTGGTGCATTAGTTCCCACAACCTGCCCCTGTCCACGAGGTCGAACGCAATAGACAGGTCCATGAAGGAAAGATGTAATGAGCCTCCCTTGGCCTTGGAGTACTCCCCAGTGATCAGGAGCAGGTTGAGGGACTGCTCCACCATGTCCACACCCAGTCGGAAGCCATACTGAACCTCAGTATGGCTTCCGACTGGCCTCCAGATTCCTGAGGCTCCCTCCACCCATGATTTTGGCAGAGGAGTTCAACAGTGAGATTGGTCAGTAGCATGAAGGATCTCCTCTATTGCTCTTTTTAAAAGCAAACTATCTATGTGGTGGGTTGGCCCTTAATAATAGCCATCTGCAATATGGTATGATCATCCTGGAAAGGTTTGCTCACAAAGATTTAAGGAGAGTTTCCCGACAATAGCATTGCATCAGCATTGATTCCTAAGTCAATACCAAACCACCTACAACAGTGTAGAATGACATATTATGAGATTCAGATTCACTCCTTATAGACAATTTAACAGGAGTATAAACAGGGTTTCAAGTTTTTAAGTTAAATCGATTTTTACCCATTAAACATCACCAAAGGGAATATTTGCTTTTCGGTAGATACTCGAGAACACTGGTGTTTGATGCACTTTTACTGCTTTAGTCTCTTCTGTTGTCAAAGATGTATACGTGGAGCCTATACATAAATATTTGACTCAAGGGAGCATTTCATTGAAAAAAAAGGGCAAGAAACACAAGTGGCATGAGCTACAGCCACTCACGTTCTGCTTTAAATTTTACCTGGGCATAGTCTCAGTCCAAGTCGAGAAACCACCTTGATGTAATTCTCCTTCACTGAGGATGTGAGGGAGCTCTGCTTCCTGAAAGCTCAGGTATCATGTTTGTGGAAACAAAGATCACTGTGCCTACAGATGTTTCTAAAATCAATGTCCTCCATTTCAGTGCTAAACCCAACATCCCTGTTCTTGGTTTAACATTGTGATGGAATGTAAAGCATGCCTATGGTAGCCGCATCCTTTCATACAGAAGGACAAGGAGATCGTCTGCAACCATTCACTGCCCTTGAAAGGGTGCATGCATAGGTTTTGCTGTAACTATGCTGCCTGCATTGCAAAAACTAACTCAGAAAATCAATGCAGCTCAGAAACACAAAGAAAGAGCCACTGCTCTGCTTTTTCTAGTATGTGATGCAGGCAGCTCAATTTGAGCAAACACTAGGCCTGGGTGGAGTTTGCGGAACTCCGCGAAGTGACCAAAAAACTCCGCCGCGCTACCCCGAGTTCAGCAAGAGGTAGTGTGCAAAGGGCGTGCCATTCGCACTGATTTTTAGCTCCGGGTTTTTGTCTCACACTGGAAAATTAGTGGGAACAGCACCATGTGAAGCGCAAGAGGGCGCTGCTCCTTCGCTCGAGTAGATTTTCTACTCGAGCGGCAGCTTCCTCAAGGCAAACGGATGGTTTCTCAACACGAGTGGACGCATCCCTCTGCGACCGCCCATGTTGAGAAATCTCGCTGGGAGGTGGTCTAGCATTGGATTTTCCTCGCTTGCACTCGCCAACTTAATGGAGGTAAAGCAAATTATGAGAAGTTACTTGTAGGAGTGAAATCAGGGTCATTGTACAAAAAAGGCAGAATGGGAACAAGAAAGAAGGAAGGATGTACGGAAATGGGAATGAAAGAGGGAAACAAGGAAATCCAAGCCAAACTCTTCATAAGCACTGGAAAAACACCATCTCCATGTTTTATTACACAGAAGATGAGAGTACACACTGATAACAACTGATTTTCAAAATTTTTGAGAACAGTGGAAAACACTGGAAAAAACACTAGTAGATTTATACCAAATAGACACTGAAACCCAAAACTCCTAATTATAAGTAAATAAAACTGCAGAGACCCAAACGGTAGCGTGACATCAGGAGGGTCGGAGAGAGCTAAACAACTAGGCTTGTTATAAGGCAGGGTAATGGTACTGTCAGCTACAGAAGGGTAAGGGTGAGCTAGACACCTGGAGAATTGTTATGAACAAAATGGATTGATGAAGAATTGCAGGATTCTGAACGTACAGAACTGTAAAGGGACTGATAGGGCAGACAGGATTATAAACTTTCAGGAGAGCATGGAGTATTTTCAAAAGGAGGCAGGAAGTCACCAGTAGCAACATGTTGGTCCAGTACAACAGAAAAGGCAGTGGAGGAGAAATCTGTGGAAGGGGATAAAGTAAGGTTAGATGGTAAAGGGCATATATATCTTTATCAAAGGTTGTTGCCTCCTACATCCGGATTGAAACCCAAGTTTACGACAGAAGGAGGAGTTACTCACAGATTTTAGCCTGACAAGGATTCGTCAAGTCATATGGATGGTATTGTATTGCAATTGCAGTCATATGTTTTCTTTTTTAAACTTTCTTAATGTTTCTATTGTAAAACAAAGGTCATATAACACAGCAACGGGATGTATTACACGAAGCACAGCCATCAACCTCCCCCACAGCGGCTCACCTTACCACCCCACTATTCATTCATAGTAATATTGAGTATATGTTTATCCTCATTGTTGAGTGCATCACTTTGAGCCCCATGGTCAAAATTCAGTTCCTCCATCCATCTGGCCAACATTTACGGCCACTTATGCAGGCACTCAGCCACCCCCTCATCTTATTGCATATCGCCTCCACTGTTGCCCACTCTTGGACATCTGTGTCCCGTGCTTTGAACCCTGGGGCCTGTGAGCATGCAATCATATTGTTCTTACTACCAGTGAGGAGGTATTGAGGCACTACATAGAGTATAGCATCCAGAAAGGAGCTTGACATTTTGTTCCGGATATTTGTATATTTGTGTTATGCGGGATACATGGGCTGTGGATTTGTTACACCCAACAGAATGTGTAAGTAATTTGTAACACAGAATGAAATGAAAAATGGGCTGAAAATAAGACAAAAGGGAAACATACCTGTTAAAAGATTTTTTATATGTGAATGCCAGGAGTGGACAGTGTGGATCCAAAAATGGATAATGAATGCTGCTGTCTATATTCTGATGACCTGAGATTCATGGTCGTGGAAAAAGGACATACTTGTGTTTGTGTCAGAGGTGTTCGCAATTCAACACTGGCCAGAATAGAATTTGAATACAGACTTTTAAAGTTTATAAATGTCTTGAAAGCATGGAAAATACAACTGTGGCCAAGATGTAGTTGATGTTTGGTCTTCATTAAGAAGGAAGATAAAACATTGCCCTTTGGATGACAACTGGCTCTTTTGCACGAAAAAATAAGAAATAAGGATCTACTGGACAATTAGGGCCTCATTACGATGTCGGGCGTAATTTCTGCCCGACACTGTCTTGGAATCATGTCTCGCCCTCCGATTACGATGCGACCGAACACTGTTCGTCAGAGTCTCATTGTCCCCTATGGGAGCCCGTGTTCTGCCCGACAACACAGGCTCCTCCTATGGGGAAATGGGGGATGTGTGTAAAACACTGCACCCTGTCGCAGGCACCTCATTGTGCCTGCCGCAGAATGCAGGGTTTAATAGGGGGGTTCCCAACCGGAGGCCGCAGGATGAAGAAGGCCCTGATAGGGACCCCTAAGTCACTTTCTGACAGCCTTTTCGTGTCGGGCAGGCTGACTCAGAACGGCTGTTGGAAATCGTCATCGTAATCGGTCGGTCAGTAACGCTGTCCATAGAGGTGCACGATGCGATTCCGACTGACACGGATACTCTGAGAGCCAGTCGGAACTGATTCGGAATCACCGTGCGGTTCAATTTACAACAGCAAACATCGTAATTCGTCAGGCGGATTGTGAGCCGAACAAGTCAGTCGGAAGGGTTCCGACGCAGTTTAGGGAATTTCGCTGAGGCTTTCTGCCTGACATCGTAATGCTGCCCTTAATGTTTGCCAAAATTATATGCGAGGGGCTGAGATTTGAAAATGTCATTTCAATCAGGGACCTGTTGTCCAATTTTTGACAAATGTTTTGAAAAATACTCCACCAAATACTAATGACTTGGCTGTGGCAGGAAGTAACTGAGTCTTAAGACAATGCACTAGCAGTGAAGCAGAATGCGTTCGATCTCCTCGAGGCCACTGCCTATATTCTTGCAGAAACCCGAACTGATCTGAAAGTGGAGAAGTTACCTGCATTTACTCCTGTGAGTCAGAAAGATTCCAGGCGAACACTCTCCTGTCAAAGGATAAAATATAACCGAGTAAGGAAAATGGCAGAAGAAAAACTTCACTAAAATGCAGTAATAAACCAGCCCTTTTGAATAGCTGGAAATCTCCATGTAAAGTGGCTTATTAAAAGTGTCAGATCAACGGGTTATTCAGAGATGTTCATAAGGGAAAAGAGGCGAAATGAGCTTTAATTAGGCAAGGAATAGAGAATTACAGAAAATGAAGATAAAATCAAAATTCAATGTCCATCAAATGATAGAAAAAGGATAAGAAAAACAGCTCGCAAATCCCTTAGGGGTTTTTGATTGGGAAAGCCAGTTAGCAGACCTATCAAAAGATGTTTGGGGGCCAGGCACCCTACGTCATGTGAAGCCCTCCCTGGTGCATGAGACCTCGATCAAAAGGAAAAACAAAAAACAATAATCGTGGACAAAATTCCAGGACGTCCAGTAATTGCTGCCATCTAGTGGTGGGAGGGGGAACCTGCGTCATTATGAATACATAACAAAATAATCCTTTTATTGTATGTAAATACATTATATCATTGGCATGGCGGGCCCATGCGAAGAGCTGAGTTTAGTGCAGTCAGCCCCGGCTGCTTTCCTCCTGTGCAGTTTGCAGCACTGTATTTGGATAAAAGGACAGTTGAAGAAAGCAAGGGCTGCAGAAAGGCGAGTTATCCAAGCCTTCTAGGTAGGTCTCTTTACATACATTACAGAAATGACGTAGGGTGATGCTTTGGGGCAGATTTACAAGCCCCTTGCGCCACTTTTGCGTCACCTTTCCCATGATAAAAGTGACGCAAAAGTGGCGCAAGGGGCTTGTAAATCTGCCCCTTTGTTTCCTATTTGCAACAAGGCACTGTTTAGCATTGTATTTCATATTTCAATTCATGTTCTGTTTTGCCCCACTTCTTTCTGAAAAGGGCTGTTTTTCAGCAGAAAAAAACACTCTTTTTATTATTATGTACACTATGCGAAAGAGCCAGCTTTCTGGAATTTTGCTCCAAATTGTTAATATTTGAAACAATTTGTCCCATCCATCCAATTAGTCAACAAATACACGTGTTCACCTTTCCTTACTGTAATGTTGGTTCTCACTCATAAATGTTGACGTTGTTACTGGCACCATCCCCAAAATTCCTCCCACCCACCCACCCAACAACATAGTCATGTGGGGGATGGGACAGATCCCAAGAACTTGGCCAGCAGAAATGAATGACGGACTGTTAATTTTAACACTGCTGCTTCACTTGTAAAAGTAAGTGGAGTGGCTCATAGATTTCCTTTGGAGTCTGCCTCCAGTGCTTCCAAATGTCGAAGCTGCTGAATGCCCAGGCTGCCCAGTCTTGATTCCACCTCTCGCCTCTTTTTCCCACTACCAGACACTCCCTCTCTCTTTTCTCACTCATGCAGGTTCATTTTCGTCCATGCTTTCTGCTCTTGTCAGTTTTTCTATTTTAGCTTCATCTTTTATCCTTCATTTTCTGAATTTTTGGATTAGATCTGGCACAAGCTATGATGATCGTCGGTGCCAACTATCTACAAACACCCAGTAGCAGCTGCTACTGGATTCGGGTGGTGGGGCGGGGGTTTTGAGAGACAGGGGACAAGGATGAAGAAAAAATAAAAAATGAACCACTTACCTGAAACGTCCGGCAGCCGTTGCCATTTTTTGATACCCGTCCCAAGCCCAATGCTGTCCAGGTTTCAGCCCAAATTCAGCCCAACGCAGACCAGTTGCAGCCCAAAGACCAGCCCAAAGTTGCCAACCTCAATTTATGCAAAATCAGCCTTCAGTAAACATTTTACGTATAATCCTAATTTCTGTTCAATATGCTTATAGTGGGAGGGGGTTCAATGGGCACCTATGCACTTCTACAATCATATTCCAATCCGATTCGTAACTACTGATTTTGAAGATCGGTCCCATTAGGACCTGTTCCTTTATTCACCACAAATCCAAACCTGAACCTGGCATTGATGAGCCAACTTTCCAAGAGCAGACTGTAACCCATTTTAGTGAAGTCCAAATACTGAAAAGTTGAAACTCTATGTCAAATAGCTCCTCTAACAGGACATTTAATGCATTTCATGGATCTCGCAGGATTACCAACACACAATGATGCACATGTAAAGTAACCACCTTGGCATTAAAGCAATGTCAGCACAACTTTTTTGGCAAACTGCGATTAGAGGCCCACTCTCTCTAGTTAAAATGTACAAAGGCTAAACAGGAGAGTCACTTACTCTGATTACTGCCTGCCCTCTGCTTCAAAGTCTTTCACCATGGCCCTCTACCGTGACACTAAAAGTTAAACAGAACCTATGCCATTGCCTTGTGTGACTAAAGGCCCCAGCCTTGGCAAGAAGCAGATGGGTTTGTGTGGGGTCCTCATGAAGTCAACTAGAGTGGACAGGAAAATTACTTCTTTCCCCAAACCTTAGGCAATACCCTTCCAACATCTCAACACTAACGCTCCCTCAAGTCGGATGTCACTGTCATCACTCCTCTTGTCCCATTTAGTTCCATTCCCATTCATCATTCGCACTGTCGGTCTCTCATATCACCATTGATTAGTGAAATCTCATTAGGCTGTGCAACTCCTTTCAACCACTCATGGCTTTAAGCAGAGAGGCTCCTAGAATTGACTTTGCAATGGATCACTAAAAGGCTCTATATTCAGGTCCTAAATTGCAAGGCAAAAGCATGGATCAATTTCTCAATAATGCTCAAAGTGTGAACAAACAAATATATACCCCTCCCTCTCAATAATGGCCATAAAATAAAACCCTAAGGTAATCCATGCCAGCAACGCAGTTCATGTTTACAGTACAAAGCACCGCGTCAATGACTTAGATGTTTACAGTTTATCTTCATTACATCTTTCAGTACCTAAGAGTATTTTCAATTTTGCGATTTATGAGCTATATTTCTCCTAGACAACAAATTTCCTTTTATTCAAATAAGAAGGTGTCCTGTACCTTTCTTCTGACTAATAGAATTGAGTCTACACACATTTGTTTTTAAATAAGATTTAAGGACAATATTTAAATTTGTCTCATAGGACTATTGTTGGAATATAACACAATTACCCTGGTTCTTGTGGGCATATAGGGTTCTCTTTGTTATGTCTAAATTCAAGCAGAATGGGGGCGGCTCTGGGGAGTATAGAGTTGCATACTGCTTATGGTGCATGTTTTACATGAGATCCTCATCATTTAGAATATATAGAATACTACTGGCAAAGCTCAGAGACACCCCTGCCAGATACGGTACTGGGAGAAAGATAGGGCAAACAGAATGGGGCCAGCTCTAGGGAGTACGGTGTGTGCATACTACTTATGGGGCATGTTCTACAGGAGGTCTCTCAAAGCAAGGGTACCATTTAGTGGGAATGGAAGAATGCTACTGGCTAAGCTCTGAGACACTCCCGCTTGCTGCTGCCCTTGGAGAAAGAAGGTTCAAACAGAATGGGAGCAGCACCGGAGAGAACTGCGCGTATATACGCCATAGGGTGCATGCCTCTACATAAGAGTGTCAAGGTATAGGTACCATCTAGTATGTATGGGATAATGCAATTGGCAAGGCTGAGAGACATCTGTAACTATTACTGCCCTGAGACAAAGAAGATGGAAACAGAAAGGCACCTCATTGGGGAGGTGTGTGTGTGGCATATGGTGCCCGCCTCGACATGAGTTCTCACAGCAGAGGTGCCATCTGGTATGTATGACATCTCATACATTATTGCGCTTCATACATCATCAAGCATTCATTCGAAATTTATAATATTAAACTTTCTCAAGTGCATTTTCAACACCCTACCCTTTGTCATGGTCCCACCTTCTTTGCATGCGCTGTCCTACCACGCTTGGTCTCTTCAACAAACAAGGTGCCTCAAATGCAGATCAGAATTAAAGGCAGTATAACATAGTGTGCCTAAAGGGGAATCTTGTGTGAAACATACCTCATCAGCAACAAACATCTATTCTAACAGCCAGAATGTCCAAAGGCATGAATGCTCGCTTTACAAAGGCAAGTTGTTACAGTCCACATTTAAAAATTACTCCATTAATCACTGGTCCTAAAGCAAAACTTTCCACATTTTTAAAGTCCAAGAGACAATGAATCATACGTTTGTAAATCAGTGTATAGAAAATGTTACGTATGGTAAAGGAGAACAAAAGATGTCAAATTCACATGCCACCCAAACTTGTAGGCACTTTTTAAGAGTGCTTGGTCTGGAGAAGGACAAACTCAGGACTCAGAACATAACACAGTGGTTACAGTTGACTTTAATAGAATTTATTTCTACAAAAGCAAACCTTTCTTAGCAACATCAAGATAGAAAGACTGGTAAAAAACATAACTTTCTAACCTGTACGATGCAGCTCTTAGATGGCAGTTCATAACTCGCTGTGCTAGATTACGAATGTAACATATGAGCTGCACAGTAACAGCAAGCAGTAACCCACTGAGCTGTGCATATAAAATATTGTTCTCTGATGTGCATGGCACAGGTCCTTTGCAGCAGGCATATTACAGTCCTGCCAAGAACCACTCATCAGGGGTTGGACTAAAGCTTTTCTGTACTGATGTACGCATCAATGCACTAAAATCAGCTAGTCACACATACTATAGCTCCTGAGAGAATCACAATATGGCGCGTCATATTATAACAAACGCAGCCACTGTCAGCACCTGTTGTGCTACTGGGTTATCCAGCCCTGCAATTAGGAGCGTATAACTGATCCTCGCTCTGGCTGGTAGGGAGCAGCGTCGTGACCTATAGTGTCAAAACATCTCTGAAAACACACATGACTTCCGCACTGCAGCTACAATAAATTTGCACCAGGCCGGGCCCTCCACATGGTCATCTGGTGTCACTGCTGGACATAAACAACAGCCAGGATCTGGCTCTTCTGTACCATCACCAGAAAGCCTGCAACGATTATCCCAGCCAGTGGCTGAATTTTGATTTCCTGTTACCAAGCTCGCCCCGCAAACGGCATTGTGTGACTCTCACAGTGTGCTCTCTATGGTCGTGCTGCTGGCAGGCAGCTGGCACTGGCACAGCATAGGGAGATTTGTCTGATGTGCACAGTCCAGATTCTGCCCCTTGGACAGTTCAGCCTAAAAATAGCCGCAACTTAGCCCTCACCTGCTCCTGGCCTTAGATCACGGACGGGTCCCTGTAGACCGTCCAGTGAGTGGTGGCAAGCACAGGTTAAAGGTGGCACTGCTAACCAGCACTTAGGTGCACCTAGTGTAACAGCAAGGGACCGTGACTAAGGAGGTCACAGAGTAGCCTTGTCTGGCAGACTTCTGGTCTGTAGGTAACCTCAGCAATGTCTGCAGCCCAGTCCACCACACTGGGTTTGACCACGCGCTCTGCAGGCTTCGCCTGGCAGCACCTTCAGGATACCACAGTTGAGTCCAACGCACTTGATCACTCTGCAAACTTAAGTGCTGCCGTGGGGGCAGTACCAGGCCGGAAGAGGGTTGGGAGGGGCAGGAACTTAAATACGTAGCTGAAAGGTCAAAATATGTTTATTCAGTCAGTTATGATTGTTTTCACCTTCAGGTAACAATAAAGGCGCACCGCCTGTTTAAAATATAAGATAAATCCAAGTTAAAGTAATCAGTAGGAAATTTGTTTGCATTACGAAACCTTACTGTTTAATTCAGTCACTGCAGATGTCTAAGAGTGTAATCAGACAGTAAAGGAATAGAGGGGCATGGAGTGGTGGTTAATGACTTCTGTATTTATAGTGCAACGAGGTCCCAGCCTATGACTTAAAGCATAATGAATATGCAACTCATTATTTTAACATATTATAAAATGTTTTTCGACATGTCATATTTTGCTGTGGAATGTTACTCATAAGTCACTGCAAAAATGGAAATTTGAACACTTGGAAGCTATTATATTAACCCTCTGGGCCACCTTACACAAGTGAAAGTTGCCACAGACAAAACTCCCATCTCTCTCCAGCAGGTACATTTATCACCAGAGTTAACTTGAGAATTTATTTGTTGCCCGAAAACAGCTCAATATACAAGGAACTCTGTAGTGCTTTTAAAAAGAGCTGTACTGTTACAAAACTGCAAAATAAAAGTTCCAGCACAGAAGAGAAAAATATTTAGAAGTGAAGGCCCATTTAATACACTGTATCTGTTACTGTGCTTGTTTGTTCTCACGTCCAAGGGCAAGGCCAGAGCCTGCAACATACTCCCTCTACACATAACAGAGGAAGCACTTGGTGCTGTGTCCTTTTCCTAACTTCACCCCCCAGAGTGACGCGCGTCTAGTTAGTTTCTGAAGTGCCACCATCAAAAACAGTAAACCAACAATGGAGAAAACGTACTTGTTGCTTCAATTTCCCAAAGATTACTCAAAAACGACCTGTGCGGGCCCGGCGCCAGAGGTCCAACCGACTCACTCAGTCAGAGTGACAAGTGAAACAAGTCACTCACTCATGGCCCGAAACTAGGAATCAGTTGTGTTCCTGTTAGTCACTGCAGACATGCACACCACCACGCTAAACTCTGGAAGATAACGTTTGCAGGGCGGTAATTGGTAGCGCTTTCGAGCGCTACCAGATTGACGGCCCTGGGACCCAAACAAGCTAGTAACACATAATGTCATCCTGAAGTGGTGCGTGCAGTGTGGTTGCACTCACACACACTTGCCAATCAGGCCCAGTCATGCTGTGCACTTCGTTGTCCATTCACGGCTGGCTGCCAATGTTGATCGTGGTTAAGCCGACACTGCTGAGGCACCAGCCCTGCTTGTAAAAATGCGCACAAGGGTCCAATAAATGCCAAAAAAGTAGCACCCCGCAATTTAGGTTTTTTTCGCACAAGTGGGGAAAATGTCACCATTTGAGCGGGAAATAGCCCAACACTGCCGGCAGCCACCTCTCCTCCGTTCTCTGTCCTCCACATTCTTCCTGTCCCAGCCAGCAGAAGGAAGCATCCGGCTCCCAGGTTCCCTCGAGCCAATCACAAAGCTGCAATGCATCATTGTGACTGGTTTGAGCGCTGTTGATCGGCGCTCAGATGGGGAATGGGATACTTTTCAAGTTCCTCACCAGGCTGCGTAATGCAGCCTGGTGGAGAAGATGCAAAGTGCGCATGACTGCGCATGACTGTTTGGCTGGCCCAAGAGTGCCGGTCAAGCAGTCATGCCCACTTAAGGAGTGCAAATCACTCCACTCCCCTGCTGTGCCCAGCCCCACCCCGAGAGCCACTGATTGCAAATGAATACTAAAATGAAAATAACAATAGTTATTATCATTTTAGTATTACTTCTGTTCAGTGGGGCGATGTTCTTCCACCATAGCGGAGGAGCCGCCACTGCAAACACCTGCACAACTTAAGCACTGCTTCGTACCACAGAGTAGTGCAGCAGAAAGCACGAGTGACCAGCAAGGAGACTTTTCTCCCACAGGCAGCCGCCTCATAGCAGTTTCACCCTCCTTAGCAATCACCCACACTGGTACGTTTCTACAACCCTGGAGCTAGGAAAGGTACTTTGTATGTAGACTTCGTCGCCAATGGCAAAAATAGCATCTCTAGTGACCTTTGAGAGGAACAGAATAAGGACAAGTTCATTGTGTTTGTATTTGAAAGTCAACTTCACTTTATATACAGCGCTGTTTAAATGGTATTGTCAGCTGCGCAGTCCAATTACATTAATGGACATTAAATCTGTGAGTGAGGACATTGGATCTGATGGGCTGCTGCACCTCTGTGAACTGCTAAACAAACACCAGTACACCAGTGCTACTTCAGAAGCACCGGTCCTTGTCGCTTTTGGTTTCCTTTTTTTGTTTGGAGCCTTGTTTACTTCCGGTGGTTCATTCCTGTCACAGTTGAGTTAGCTGAGTTACATTGCCTCCTGCAATCTAGAACACATCAAATACAAATGCACTCTGGGGAAAACTGAGCTGATTAAGCGTTTTAAATGCAACAATAGGATTTTAACAGCCTCCAAATGCATGCATGCCTGCATAATCAACCCTCTATTTGCAATGTGCCAACTCTAAACAGCCAAAGAAACTGTGGGCCTTATTTATGAGAAGTGTCGCATCGCTGCGTGAAAGCAGCAATGCAACACTTCTCAGTGCACCCTCCTTGAGACATGATGGATGCGTCATATTTCCTGTATGAGGCATCATGTCACAAGGCATGACAGATACGTCAGGATTACTGACGAATCTGTCGGCACAAAAGTGGCGCATTGCTGGGGTGTGTCTGAAAACAGACGCAACTCCAGCAGTGAGTCCTTTCACATGTGGCAAACTCCATGTGAAAGGGCCTGCGGCACCCTTACGCCTGCCAGGAGGCAGGCGTAAGGTTTTGACGCATTGGCGTCCTAGAAGTGGCGCAGTAAAATCTTATAGATTTGACTGCACCACTCATTCAACCCTTTCTTGTGGGGAACTTCCACCCTACATACATTATACCTGATGCAGGTATAATGTAGCACAGAGGTTTACGAAGTGACGCATCTGCCTTGATGTGTCACTTCATAAATATGGTGCAACATGGCACATTATTTACAACACCGCAACATCACAAAAAGTGACACAGCAGCGGCGTAAATGTGACACAGGCCTTCATAAATAATCCCTGTATTTTCATTGATAAGGGCAGGTGTTGCCCGTCATTAAGGGCAGAAGGGCCCGGCCCTGTACTCTTTTGCAAAGCATGGAGAGTGTCTGTCAAGCTGAGCAAAGATCAGGCAGACATACACTCATCATGTTTGGGTCAGGCAATCAGGCGCTGACAAGTGAGAGATGGTCCTCCTTTCATTAGCCTGCAAATGACAAAGTCAAGCACAGAATAGGTGATGAGAGGAATGCTTGCAATAAATTTAACCACTGACAATCGCTCGGGTAGCATTTTAACCCATTGTTCTTTTGGCTTTCATTACCTATCAGTTTGGACCCAGGCATATATAAATCAACCCTGAACCTGCACCAATTGGAAAAGTCCAGCCTGAAATGCCAGGCTAGGTCCTCCTTAACTGGAACACAAGCAACCCAAGACTGATATCAACTTGATTGGGGCTCTTCAGTCAGGTGTAGCTGCGTTCCAGTGCCACAGTGAGCACAGGATCCACATCTGGGCGCGCCTTTGGCCACTTCAGACTTGACATCAAACACACAAAAGGTGATGGGAGGAATGCTTGCAATAAGTGTAACCCATAATGCCATGGTTAGACATGAGGCCAAAATGGATAGTGATTATTTTCGCACCGCAGGCGGGGACAATGGCAACCTGGCTACTGAAAGAAATTGACCCCCCACACCTTCGAATTAGACATTTGCGTGCTAAGAGAGTTGATGCCTTGCTCTTTCAACAGATCCATTTATAGTCTTTGGGGCGCATACGTCTTTACTCTTCGACTATTTCACAGAGATTAATGTAATTTTGTATATGATTTCGTTTTTACCTCCTGTGAATCGGTCCCACTCCCTATTTCTTTATTTTTGGCTACAACTCACTTGGAAGCTAAGTGGGATTTCAACCATACAAGGCTTCACTTTACCTCTGTTGATGAATTTCAAGTAATAGTTAGGACGTACTTTTATGTTTTGCATGTCCTGATAGTGATAAATAGTTACATTTCTTTTTCCCTGCTGTGAGTCCTGCTACTCCCATAGGTTAACATTGGGAATTACTTAATACACTTTTTACTTGTAATATCTGATTAGAAAGAAGTAGCAGTTTCATATTTTATATCTTTGGAATGGTATTGATAAATCCTGCTTACTAGTGAAGTTGGATTTAACAATATTCTTTTAGAAATGCCACTTTTAGAAAGTGGACAGTTCTCTGCACTTATAGATCTGTGTGCCTTGCAGCCTGCCTCTAATACACATCTGGGGTGTGTGACAGCTACACTTTGTGCATTACCTTTAGATAGCTACAAACACAGGAAGACAAGGTGTGTCTGAGTACCCATCTACATACATCTGATTCCTGAGGTACAAGGGAAGCAGAGACTCACACTTCAATAGGAAGTGGCCTGACCCCACATAAAGGGCTGATTACCCCACAGGTAGTCTGGGGACAGGGCTGAAATTAGAGGATACTTTTGCACTTCGATGACTCTTCGTTCAAGTCACCCCCACTTCAAAGGCACATTTGGGTGTAAATACTGGGTCTCTGACCTCACCAAATCAGACCCTTCTGGATCTACTAATAAAACTCTGTCAAAAGAACTGCTGTGCTGCTTAAAGAAGTCTTTGCTGGACTGCTGAACTGGAAGGCCTGCTTTTCTTTTTTTCCTTCCCTGCTACATGCTGCTCACTGACTCTGGTCAAGGAGAGCTGGACTCTGCCTTCCCACCCAAGTGTGCTGCAAGGGCTAGTTGGCTTGCCTACTGTGCCTGAGACTCAGGGAAATCAAAGTCTCTACACCTGCTCCTGTGCTTGGTTCACTGGAAGTGGACCCAGATACTTGCAACAGTGTAATCGACGCATCTCCTGTCTACTGGAAGCTGAATTGCCACATCGACCCTGTTGCAGGAGCAGAATTGGTGCATTGCACTTGGGGCCCAAGCAGCATCGCCAGATCCACTGCATTGAAAACGCATCACTGCCACCACAGAAGAACAATCCTCGCATCCATTCCACAGGTACGGAGAAACCGGCGCATTGGGGCAGCACTCAGATCATCGCATCGCCCCATCACTGAAGGAAGAGCTGCACATCCCGTCGACAAGCATGGAGAAACCCATCGCATCGGCTTCAGAATCAAGCAATGTGACTTCGATGCTCATCTACAAAAACCAAAACATCGCCATTGTGTGTGTGAAATCAACGCATCCCCTTGACTGCGGGAGTAACAGCGACGCATCAACCCCACATCTTGTGTCTGTGTCTGCAACCAGGATCAAGGTACTCCTGGGACTGGGTGGCTCCTGTACCGGCCCACCCTCCATCGCAGTTAGCTTGAACTGCTTACTTTGCCTAACTCAAGTGTTAGCTTAAGTAACCCCTAAAGCGCTATGTGCTTCTAAGCTCTATTTTTACACTTATTCTTTAAAATTCATATCTCGACTTGAACTGATTGCATTTTTTTCATTTTGGTCTTCTTTTGTTCAGAATAAAATAACCTATTTTACCGAACCTGTGTGGAGTCTTTTTGTGCTGTTTTCATTGGGTTACTGTGTGTTTGTGTGTGTGTGTGTTGCACAAATACTTTACACATTGCCTATTTAGATAAGCCTAACTGCTCTGTGCCAAGCTACTAGAGGGTGACCACAGGTTATCTTTTAGTGTGTATCTAGCTCACCCTGACTCAATTGGTGGTTCTTGCTTGGATAGGGTGCATTCCTGTGCCAACCAGAAACCCAATTTCTAACATAAGTATTCAAAAGTAAAAATCTGTAGGGTAGCAGAGTGCTGCAGCTGAGGACAACTAGAGGGCTGCACATCCACACCAGTGCAAAAAATAAATATTTTTTTAACCAAGTTCAGATGTCCTGGTTTTTGTTTTAGTTCAACTCCCCCAAAAATTTGATAGTTACATAATCTTTTTTTTTTACGAGTTAGAAGTTAAAACCAGCTTACTTGATTAAGAACTTGATAAAGTGGGGTGGCTGGCTGAGCATTATGGCAGATGTGTAGCCACAGTGCTTCCATATTATTGCTTGAATATCCTGTAGCATCCTGTCTAAACTACCTGTGTCCTCGTATGCCAACCCCCTCAGATTGTTGGAGATCCGCCTTGGTGTCAAGGGTAGCTCATGGAGAAGACCGGGGCCACTAAGCCACAGCAGTATGTGCCTGGGAAGATCCTGGTCCCAGGAAAGATGGAGGCCACAATGATCTATCTGTCTCTGTCCGACACCTGGCGGCCCTAGGTGCCTGTGGGAGAACCAGGCCAGCAGTACTGAAGGACTGATTCCTTGCAGCTTCGACAGGGAAGACCCTTGGCCAGAGCTCCACTTCTCCTGTGCCCCAAGTGTCTCTGAGCAGCCCAATGAAGTCTGACGGGCCATAGGGCCTAGTGTGTGTGGACTCCCCCCAGCAACAGCGAAGCAGGATTGGGCATGGGGGTCTTTTGAGGTGTGTCAAGCATGTCCCTCCTATACAAAGGTCCTAGAGTGAGATGTTCCTGTCCTGAGCTGTGTTCGGTGGCAGTGAAGAACATAGGCTGGTGGGGCTTTTCACCCCTGCCCAAGAATCACAGGAGACAGGGAGGATTCATATGCTTTGGGGTTCCTGTGGTTCTCGGTTGGGGGGCTGAGGCCACTCACTGCTTTTGATAGCTCTGTGGTACCCTGTAACAAAATGAAGACAGTGAGTTGTACCATCTGGAGCCTTCAGACTTTCAAGGGTAGGGCAGCTGGAGCCTCTCTTACACCAAATTTACTGCTGAGATTGAGTGGTAATTGCTCTATCATGATAGAAGCCCCACAGCCCTACAAGACATTGGCACCTGCTGCAGTGTACAATCGGAAGGTGGACCCTAGTCCCCTCCCCCAATGGATGGGTTGTGCTGCCCTCAATACTCCATCCGTGAACTCTCTGGTGAAGCTAAGGGAAGCGTTTAAGGCAATGATAAGGGGCAAGCCCCTCTTAATGATCCATTGAAAAGCACAAGATAGGGAGTGTGTGATCACAGAGTTAGAGGGTAAGATACTTCTTATCAACACACACTTACATCTAGACAGAAAAGTGCAAACCATACATCTCTGGAGGAGCTACATGCGACCCTCTGACATAAGTTGAGTGACACAGCCAATCTCACTTGATATAGGATTTACAAATATGGTAAAAAATACTGGTAAGCTGCTTTATTGGCTAGCACAAAAAGAAGAAGAAGCAATATTATTCCCCTCCTAGGTTCCAAGGAGTGGCGATTGATGTCCAGATCTATGAAATTGGAGAAGCCTTCGCAGACCCCTATTGTGAGCTTTCTAGAGCATGTATCCCTCCATGACTGGAACAGTTATACCCCACTGTGAATAATCTCCCAATGTAGTCCCTCTCCGGAGGGACCAGGAGACTTTGGACGCACCTCTGATGCTGGAGGAGATACAGGCAGCAGTGACTGCCTCGCCCTCCGGGAAGATGCCAGATCCAAATGGATTTCTCATTGAATTCTTTAAAAAGTTCTTGGTTCTACAGGCTTTCAGGACTTTGTGCACTTTACCACTGCTAATCAATGCTAAAGTGTTTGTGCTCTCTTCTTTAAACATGGTGACATTGGCTAACATTCACTACTATTACTAGTGGGTCTGGGCCTGCAGCACTGGTTGTGCCACCCACTTAAATAGCCTTTTAAACATGTCCCAGGCTCCCATTGCAGTCTGTGTGTGCAGTTTTAAACCGCCGTTTTGACCTGGAAAAATTAACCTTTTGCCTGGCCTAAGCCTTCCTTTTTACTGCATATAAGGCCCTCAACAGCCTATAGAGCAGGGTGCAGTGTATTTAAAAAGTCAGACATGTACTTTCAGGTTTTACATATCCTGGTATGCAAAAAACTCTTAAATTCCTGTTTCACTACAACAAGGCCTACCTCTCCCACAGGATTACATTGGGTTCCCTAATTACATTTAACAAATGCCAACTTTTCATTGGGTGTTACAGCAAACAAATGATGGACGGAATGCTGACACTGCAAACATTCTCCCCCAGTCAAAAGATCTGGGTTAAATCCATTGTTCTTTTGCCCACTACGCCACCCCACTTTGGACACAGCCATATGCAAATCTTGACCATGTGCCCCATGGGAACAGTCCAGACCGAACTGCCAGGCCAGGTCTTCCCTGGACCGAAAACAAGCATCTTGGGACCAGTTTCAGGGTATGTCGCCCTTCTTCAGCCGGGTTAGCTTGAATCCAGTGGTACAGTGAGCAAGGGACCCACGTCTGGGCATACCCATCCCACTTAGGGCGAAAAGTGTTCCAGCAAACAAATGATGGACGGAATGCTGACACTGCAAACATTCTCCCCCAGTCAAAAGATCTGATTTAAATCCATCGTTCTTTTGCCCACTACGCCACCCCAGTTTGGACCCAGCCATATGCAAATCCGTCTTGACCCTGTGCCCCATGGGAACAGAACAGACCGAACTGCAAAAGAACTATGGATTTAACCCAGATCTTTTGACTGGGGGAGAATGTTTGCATTTTCAGCATTCCGTCCATCATTTGTTTGCTGTAACACATGGGAGGGCGCTTCGGGCTGGCAAAGTAGGGACCAAGAGTGGGAGCAGAAGCTGGATCACAAGTACACAATGTCTCAGAACATGTAGTTCAAATACACACAGTTAAATTATCTCCGTATGACGTATCCTACGCCCTATAGGCTGAATATGAATACGCAAACACAGTTTTTGCTTTGTTCCTGAAAGGTAGTGAACCAACAGTGACAGTATAATGTGTTTAGGTGCTAATAATCTATAGTAGCATTAACACCTGAACAAGGCGAGTTATTGGAACAGGATATACCTGACCATACTCAGGAGATATATATGTTTTTTATAAAAATACAATAAAAACTTATTGAAAAGGTATTGCAGCTGAACCTGCTAAATATTTGACTGAATAGTCAGCAAACTTGGAATACTCATTGTGAATAAAAGAGGTATTTAAACAGTAGCCTAAGGTTAATTTTGCTGCCACACAGTAGAACAAACTACCGGGCCAAGGAATGGATAAATCAGCTTTAATTGGGGTGTGCTGATTAGGTCATACTGTAATTGTTCTGCGTGGTTTCTAAATGTTACTACTGTTAAACTACAATTGTGGTAGAAAATGGTTCTAGATGAAAAAGCCTAACAATCAATCTGTTCAAAGTTCATGCTTTCTTTTATCTTATGCATGTAAGGAAGACTGTAAGCAAATTGTAAATCCATGAAATTGCTTTTTGCTCCTAAATCTAATAATAAATGTTCTGTGACTTAGATTTCTTTCTCTTGTCTTGTTTATCTTTAGCTAGAGTTTTTTTTCTTCAATCCATCTGTATAGGTTGGGTTCCTTCTGTGTCCTTAGTTTTTTCAGTTGTCCCTTAACTTGAGCGCAAAATCACTATCTTGGCCCCAGCTTTAGTTTTATCTAATTTTCATTCCATCAATTAATAATCTAGTTTAACCAGAAGATTGATTCATATATCACAAGATCCCTCATCAAAACAAGGGAGCTCTCTTTTTCTCCAGCCATTCTGCTTCAAGGAGCAAAGGCATGAAGGTAGCTTTGTAGGTTAAGTGATCCTGAGAACCTTCTTGTGTTCACAATTGCGTGTCCAACTCTAAAAAATGGGTTTTCCTCATATGCTTATCATATCCTCCTGCTGGCAAATACTGCTATGAGTCTCCAGAAATTTGTTGGTGCTTTTTACGGATTTTATGACATCACTTGATTTAAAAGTTAATTTTAAGAAATCATATATCATGGTACATGGTCCCAAGTCTACAAAAACTTTCATTATGCATGGAATAGAAATAGAAAAAGTAAAAAAGAATTCATATTTGGGTAACCTTTTTACTACTCAGTTGACTTTGGGTTCCTTGTTGACCTTAAGAGAGCAGCAGACAGTTAGAGCCTCGGATGAACTTTTCCGAGGTGCTGTCAAATTGGGTCAGAAACCTGTTATATAACTATTAGTTCTCTATAAAGCAAAATGCCTATCCATCGCCACTCATGGGGCATGAGTTTGTGGCTATAGCAGGAGTAATAAGCTTCAAGTTGTAGAGAATAATTTTATCAGAAGACTATTGATGGGACCGAAAAGTGCACCCTAAAACTTCTGCCACTCTGAATTAGGGCTGGAGCATGTAGAGGACCGTGTTGGCCTTGTCCCTCTGTTATTATGTGTAAAGATTTGGCGATCTGAAGATTTAGCCTTCTCAAGAGATATCATCAGGGACTATCTGGCCGTCTCTACTGTGGATAAGATTCCCTGGTTTCATTACCTGAAATGTACACTGCTGGAGATTGGCTTACGGGACTTTTATGAAAACCCCCAGAATATGACCTCAAAAGCCAAAGACAGCATTAAAATGGCCTTTTCTATCAGGGCTAACAATCATCACCGGCAGTTGAAGGAACATTTTGGAATGATGTGTCCTGTAGGGGACAGTCATATGGCTAATCAGTTACAATTTTACTTAGTTTTTAGTACCAACTCACAATATAGATTTTACATGACAAGGTTTTATTTAGGCACAGTCAGAACAACTCATTCCATGTCCCTTTGACAACTTGTCCAAACAAAGCACTTTGCACTTTATATTATTTTGTGCACTTTACCAAACAACAAGTGCAAGATTTTTGCTGCCCCATTGAGAAAGCAATGTCCCTGTACATATAAAAAAAGGCATGAGATATTTGTATTCATTGGCTTCCATTGACATCTGCTCTGCTGTTATGAATTTTATTAGGGTGGCCCTCGTCATTAGAAAACGCTATGGGCAAGATTGTTAGGGCAATGATGATCAAACCCCCTGCTGCACAATGTTACAAGGTCTACAACAAGGACCGTTCTATACAACCCTCTTAAGGTTGTGTCTCCCTTTTATATTCCTGTGTACATGAATGGTTTGAATGCTGGGTTTAAATCTCTGGTACGAGGACTCTCATTGTCAGACGGTTTTACCAAAACATTTTCATGATGATTGGGATCAATGAGAGATACTCAACAGTCTAAAGTTCCATAGTACAAAAAATTCATTTGTTCTGTATAAAGACCGAAGGAGCATAATTTTATTTTAGACATCCCATAAAGTAGCTGAGCTACCCTCATTAGAAAATAATATAGAAAGTAGGTATCTCTTGTTGAAGATTTTGTCCCGCTGGTTCTGATCTTAGTATTTGGGGGAGCATATTCTTAATTGATGTATTATGACTGGAGTTTTCCTTTTTATATTTTATACTGCCATTGGGATGTGTTGTATATCTATGAAATTTACGTATTCAACATATCTTTGTACTGTGCACTTTTATGGTTCGTCAAACCAAAATAAAGTTGACTGACTGACTAGCATGAGTTTTCCTTTCAAATATCTTTTACATCTCCTTAAAAGTATTCTCAAAACTGTAAAGTAATGCATTGTTTTTCTCAGCAATAGTAAATGATGAGCTTGCTGCATTTTCACCAAACACAATGAAGGCTCTTTTCATTTGATCATCTGGAAATGTATGGGTTGGCAATTTAAATGTAAATTGCACTGATTCATAAAAAACAAAAACAAATCTGAATTTCTATAAAGGCTCTCAGGTAATGTAAATGCAATGTAAATGTGCTATTATAGAGCACATTAAACCATAGGCATCAAAGCGCTGTAACCAGCAAGAGCATACAAGGGACACCAGCAAGCCATTAAGACTGGGAAAAAGGCAGGTTTTCACGTTCTTGTGAAAGGCAGCGTATGAAATAATGCAGCAATATGTACCGGGAGAGTGTTCCATAGCCTAGCAGCTGCCGCTGAGAATGCACACTCACCCAACCTCGCCTTTCTAAAGGGGGGCAGTAACTTTCTCTGACCAGCCAATCTTAACTGTCTCCTAGGACAATACTAGTTAAAGACGGTTCTTAAATAGTAAGAACCCTGATGATGTTGGCTTTGAAGATCAAGCACAGCGCTTTGAATGACAGTCTTTTCCTCAATGGAAGCCAATGAAGAGCCCTCGGGCCCCTCCTTCACCGATTGAAGTTTAGGAACTGAAGTGTGTAGTAATCCAAGGAGTCAAACTGGTGAGTAAAAGTAGTTTATTTCCAATTTCCAAAACACCCACAGCCAGGCGCTCCCACTGCGTACCAGGATCTCCACCAACTGATTAACGTTGGTGGAATCCTGGAACGCATCGCCCAGCACCGGACTGTGGAACGGAGTTCAAATAACTACATAAACACGAGTCACTCTTGCGCCGGTTGCACGAGAGAGCTCGATAAATACATGCATCAATTTACAACTTCTCTCCTTCCACAAAATAAACGAGAAACAGTTATAATGAAAAATAGAGGAGAGTAGTTGTAATGTGATGCATGTATTTATCAATCTCCACCAACTGATTAACGTTGGTGGAATCCTGGCACGCATCATCCAGCACCGGACCGTGGAACGGAGTTCAAATTAATACATAAACACGAGTCACTCTCGCACCCGTGGCACGAGAGCACTCAATAAATACATGCATCACATTACAGGAACTTCCGAAACCAGTCGTGCTGCTGTATTCTGAATATCCTGAAGTTTATTCAGGGAATACTTGTTGGCGTTCAAAAACAGAGCATTACAGTAGTCAAGGCGAGATGGGACACGCGCAATGACCACTAATATTCTTAGCTCATCGGGGAGGAAGGGAAAGATCTTTTTCAGACACTTGATAATCCAAAAACAGGAGCTCACGGTACTCTTGAACTGGAGGTCAAATGTCAAAGTGCTATTCAAAAACACACCTAGGTTTTTAGCAGAGGTTCCTAGGAGTTGGTCTCTGGACACCAGCGATCAGACCAGACTGAGTTCTTTGCCCCAAAAATCACAATCTCCATCTTATCGGCAGTTAACTTGAGCCAATTTTCTTGCATCCAGGTGCTGACTTGCCCCATGCACAACCTGAACGTATTGGCTATGCCTTCCCAGTCATCTGCTATAGAGACAATGATGTATCATCCACATAGGACACTTCCAGAAAGCCACAAAAACAGACCAGTTTAGCCAGATCGGCCACATAAAGGTTAAACATTGTGGGGCTGAAGGAGGACCCCTGCGGGACTCCAAAAGAAGGTTTAAATGCTTTAGCTCTGACGACACCGCAGCTCACTTTTGGGGTCCTATTTGTCATGAAGGATTCTAGAAGATTAAGGTCCGAACCCCTCAGTCCACCCTGGTGCAGTCTTAGGATAAATCTAACATGACCCGAATAGCTGCGCCCCCCTGATCTACTTGGTGGCATATAGAGTCTGCTGCTGCGATAAGTGCCGATTCTGTGCTGTGATTCCTCCTAAAGCTGTTCTGTGAGGAATCTCATAGATCAGAATCTGTAAAAAACTGTTCTACTTCCTGATTTACATGCCTCTCAAGGATTTTGGCAAGTACAGGTAACAGGGAGATGGTACTACTGATGCCTGCACCTGTTGAGAATCAGTTTTACCTGTACTAAAATGATTGGATTTTCCTCCAGACAGCAGTGGCAAAGTTTAAGAAGAATCAATGAGTTGTGTTGTTTTATAAAAATCTCATGTTATACTCTTCAATGTCAAAGATGCAACTTCTTTGTGGACTGCCACTACTTCATCTAGTAGTTTCTGACATTCAGTTCTTGAAGCAACCATCTCCAGTTTAATAGCAGATATGGACTTCACAATTGTGTTCAGGAAGAGACTTGTGTCCATCGGTTTGGCTGGGAAGATGCGTCAGATAGAATATATGTCAAAGTCAACTCCACTAACCTTAAGGTATGTTCCAACTCTGCAGAAGCAATGATAAACCACTCAATCCTTCTCAAGAATACTACAAAAGCCACCCTTCTGAAAACTGAGGGCCTCATTTATGAAAAGTGACGCATCACTGCGTGAAAACAGTGATGCGCCACTTTTCACTGCGCCCTCCCTGCGACTCCAGTGATGCGTCATATTTACAGTATGACGCATCATGTCGCAAGGAGTCACAGATACGTCAGTATTTCTGACGTATCTGTAGGCGCAAAAGTGACGCATCGCTGGAGTGTGTCACAAAAGTGACGCAACTCCAGCAATGTGTCCTTTCACATGGGGCAAGCCCCATGTGAAAGGGCCTGCGTCAGTCTTACGCCTGCTGTGAGGCAGGCGCAAGAAATTGACGCATTTGCACCCTAGAAGTGGCGCAGTGAAATCTCGTAGATTTCACTGCGTCACTTCTACGACCCTTTGTTGCGTCAAAATGCCCCCCTTGCATACATTATACCTGGCGCAGGTATAATGTGACGCAGGGGTTTACAAAGTGACGCATCTACCTAGATGCGTCCCTTTGTAAATATGGCACAACATGGCACATGTTTTACGCCACTGGTGCGTCACAAAAAGTGACGCACCGGCGGCGCAAAAGTGACGCAGGGGCTCATAAATGAGCCCCTGAGTTTCTTGAGGCATCAAAAGGTAGATGGAGGAACGGGAACCGGCCAGACAAGATTGCTCTGATGCTGGCTAGTTCCTCTCATGATCAACTTGATCCTTCGTCTCAGTCTGGCATCAGTACTTCCCTCCTCTGTCTGTAAACCTCTGAGTGAGAGCACAGCAAAGATTACAAATAAAAGAGTTACATCTGTGATGTTCAATTTCTCACTAGTGCTTGTTTCTGTTACTCTCGTATGCCTGAGCAGGCCTCAGTTTTCTGCTTGATTTTCAGCCTTCTCTGAATACTATTTCACTAGGTTGTGTTCCACAAAAATTTTATACATACTTCATGTCACAGTCCATTCACTAGCTTGCCCTTGCCATTGATGTCTCTTTGTGCATCATTGTTGGACTTGGCTCTTTCTCCAGGGTCATCCCCAAACTTTTTTCCTTCCCCCTCCTATTTTCTGAACCCGTTTTTGTTGGCTTTTAGGACTCTGCGTACTTTAATCACTGCTAACCAGTTCTAAAATGCTTGTGTTCTCCTCTAAATACAGTAACATTGGCTTAGACCCAATCGGCACATTTAATTTACTTTTAAGTCCTAGTGAGGTGTAGCCAGGGCCTTTAAATTAAATGGCACTAATGTGTCTGCAGCACTGATTGACCCACCCTCTTAAGTGGTCCGTTAAACATGTCTCAGGCCTTCCATTGTATCCTGTGTGTGCATTTTTAAACTGCAATTTCAACTTGGCAAAATAGACCTTTGGCCAGGCCAAAACCTTCCTTTTTAATACATCTAAGTCAATGCTAGGTTCCCTAAATAGCCTATGGGAAATGGTGCAGGGTGTTTAAAAAGTTGGACATTTACTTTTAACTTTAACAGGTCCTGGAAGTGAAAAACTTCTAAATTCATTTTTCACTAGTGCAAGGCCTATCTCCCCCATGGGATAAGATTAGGTTACCTTTGCATTTATGACGAGTTTGGTGTCTATAGAATTGTAATTTAAAACCCTCTTTAATTGTAAAGTCAGATTTTAAGCCACAATTCTGTAAATGCCACTTTTAGAAAGTTGCCATTTTCGTGTCTTAACCATTTGGTGCCTGCAACTTATATCCTGTATCACATAACTAGGTGTAGCTGCAGTTGGACTATGGTTATGCTCACAGACAGTGAGTCAAAGGAGAATAGGTGTTTGTTGGATTGGCCATCTCTGACTTGATGAGAGGAGAGGAGCTGTCACCTACACACTTACACATAACAAAGGCTGTGCATTAGAACGCTCACAAAGGGTTTGACACTAGTTTTTGTTTCCCTGGGGGCTAGGGCATAGAAGCAGTAAATTCCAGACACGTCTGAGGAAGGAAACTTCCTGAACCATCTCCAACTTCAAAGTGAGCATCAGGTATAAATATTGGATCCTCAGAACCAACTCTTCAGTAAACCTCTGGACCTGTGGAAAACTAAGTACTGTTGTGTTGCTCTGCAAGAAAGACTGCTACTCTGCTGCCTTGCTGCCTGAGTGAAATGTATTGGACCTTTATCTTGAACCAAGGACCAAAAGAGTATTCCTAGGTCTAGTTGGCTGGCCTCCTCAACAGAACCTCAGTTACAGAAAAGGCTCAAACCACCTTGAACCCAGCACCTTGACTCTGTTGTGAGTTATACCCTCCCAAGTGGTGCCACCCGAGTCCTGGTTGCTTGGAAGGGGACTTGAAGGTGCTCTGCCAACCCAGCTGTGGTTCGGTGGGCAGAATCAATGCAGTGTGACGCATCTCCTTGCAGCACCGCATCGGAATCGCTGCTGCACAATGCAGCCCGGACTCTCAAGTTTGCATCGCAAGCCCCTTGTCGAAGGCATCCGCAACAACAATGCAGAACTTTGCACTGTAGCCTCGCAGCTTCCTCTGAACCACCACTGCCCGACCCATCCTCGACAGCACTTAACCCACAAGCCCTTCGTCGATAACATCCTTGAATATGACGCAAGACTCTGCATTACAACTCCACAGCTTCTTTGGAACAGCCACTGCGCATCGCATTCTCAATGCAGGATTACTCAAACTCCACAAACCTGGATTTAAAGTACTTTTTTCAGCGGGCCTTACATGGTTCCTGTATCTGGCCAGAGCTCCATCATGGTCAGCCTGAACTTTGACTTTGTCACGGTCCGTTGGCAGTTTGTGCTTCTAGGCATTTTGTGATTTTTCTTGAGTTGTGTTTTCACTTTATTACTGAATGAAGTTCTACATACCCTTCGTCACACATTGCCTTGAAGTTAAGCCTGACTGCTTTTGTGCAAAGCTACCAGATAGTTAATCGCATGTTAATTTTGGGTTTGCGTGTGTTTCACTCTGACCCTTTCACCCTGACAGATTGTGGTTGCTGCTTGGGTAGGGTTTCATCCCCCTCAACCAGTAAACCAATTTTCTACATTCACTGTACTGGCCCAGGGTTGAGCCCTGAAAGTTCTGTTACAACCAGAATCTGGAATTAAACTGCATATTATTGAGTGATTTCTTGCTCACTGCTGTTCCTGCATAGTAAGCAATTTTAATCTGTCATTTGCTCTCTACAGTTCTCTACAATTTTATGCACAGATGCACATACTTTTCTAACGGCTTTTCTTTTATATTATATTGTGTATTGCACAGATGTGTAAATTATCTCAAACGTATTGCTTTCAAAAACATCCCAATCAATTGCAGACCTGGGTGGAATTTAAATTACATCAGAGAAATTGGAGCAACTTTAGTAATTCCGCCTTACTCCTTGATGCGGAATTGCCTATAATCATGCAATTACTTCTCCTTGAGTAATTTTGGGGGGGAAATTCTAGCTCAAGCAGCAGATTTAGCGAATGACTGCTTGCTATCGTGTTCTGTTGCATTTAGCGCTATTTCTTGATGCAAAAATGCATCTTCCTACCCAGTTTGGACACAAAGGTGCATTTTGCATTAAGAAAATAGCCTTAAATGCTGGAAGTAAGCTGAGGTAAAATCCTACCCCAAGAACACATTTAGCTGCAACTCTCACTCGCTATTTCTAATCTGTTGCGTTTAGCGCTTTTTTCTCTACTGCGAAAAACACAGACTTACTGCTAGCAGGGTAAAAAAAAAATCATAGTAAGCCTTGGTTTATTATTATTTTTTTTTATTTCCTGGAGTCTTGGGGGCGGGGCCATGGGAATAACAGGCACCCACGGGGAGTGGTATGCACTACTGTTATCAGTGTGTATGACGCTTTGGCCGGCTCTCTCAGGCCAGCCAAACCATCATACGCACTGAAGCTCTCTCCAACCCAGCTGCGTTAGAGACAGCAAAGCACAGGCTCCAAGTCTCTGGGGGAGCGCAAATCATTGGCGCTCAGGACAATACTGAAGTTTCTCTCAAGTATGACAGCAGCTTCAGGATTGGCCGCATGGGAGTCCGAGAGCCTCTGCCTGCAGTGTAGCCACCGGAGGAACAGAAGAAGGCAATGCGGCGGGCTGTAGGCAAGTTTTTTATTTTTTCATTGTCTTTCTCCCTGCCCCTCTCCTCTGACACAGGCTGCTACTGTGAATATGCTACTTGAAATTACACAAGCTACACACACCCCTAATCAACTATATTGTCAATGACCTGTACCTATTGACAAACAGGTTCCCCACCTTTTCTTCTAGGACTTGGCAGCCTGCTACCACAATAAAGGCTTGATTTCTTCAGGACTGCTCAGGTAAATTCACTGAGTGAATCTTCTTCAACAATATCCTGGAAAGCTCCCTGAGCTTCTTCAAAAAACGCCCCAGTTGCCTAGCAAACCACATGGCCACCAGACATGATTTGTTTAGAGGAAGCATACAAAATGGCCACCAAGACTTCAGAAGTCTTGCAGGCTCTCAGGCAGATCTGTGAAACCTCTGCAAGTCCTCCCATAAGAAAGGTTCTGTGAGACCCCCGGAAAACTACAGAAGCTGGTACCAAATTTCCCCTTTTATGCTTACACTGATCCTGAAAACACTTTATTTGGTGTTCACATCCACCCTTTGATATAGTGCAACACGTCTCAAATTCCAACACTCTCCATTGTTTAGGATGACGCAATGATCAAGAACTTTTTTGACAGTGAAGGGACCTTTACATTTCGAAAGGCCTCTCCCCACTCTGCCACTCTTGATCTTGACTTGGTCACCCACCTTGAAGCGACAGGGAAAATCCACAGTTTCAAGTTGGGTGGCCCGCCCTCCTTGTAAGGTGACCAGCAGTTTCATCCACAGGGGAACAAGTTTTGAGCCTGGGGCCCTGCCTCTCATCAACTCGAAGGGCAAACTCTCACCGTCGACAAGGGGAGTGATCCGGTAGGCCCAGAGCAACTCATTAACCATCCTACACACCACTGAACCATTGGCCGAGGCCATTTGAATGATCCCCTTCACCACTCTATTGGCCCTCTCACACAGACCATTGCCTTGAGGATTATAGAGGGAGGTGCGGTGGTGAGAGATTCCACAATCCCTCAAGAAGGTCAGCATCTCCCTCAACACTAACTGTGTGCCGTTGTCCGTAATGAGGACGGAGGGTATGCCTTCATCCCTGAACAACCTGCCCCAAAACTTGATGGTACTCTCAGTGGTGACGTCATTAGTGAACTCCACCACAAACCATTTGGAAAAAACATCTACTACTACAATGCCAAACCTGTCTTTTTCGTGCAGTTCCCCCATGGGGGCAATGAAATCCAAGCAACTGCTTTGCCAGGGCAAACCTGGATTATGGATGTGAGCGCTGTTGCACTTGCAACCCACCTTCAGTCTCTTCTCACCTTCTTTGCATACTGGGCAGTTTTCCATCCACTGCAGTACCTGGGCATCTAGTTCAGGCCAGCAGAAATGACTTTTTAGGTGATGTTGTGGGAGGGTTTGGCCTGGATGACCTTCATGAGCTAAGGCCAAGAGCTTCCTCCTGATGCCAGAGGGAGTAACACATTTCTCTCCTTTGACCAAGACATTGTTGTTGCCTATTGAAAGTTCATCAAGGATCTTAACATAGGGACGGACAGAGACTGGGAGGCAATTTACTCTCCTAGGACCGGACTTTAACTGTTTGGCCAATTCCTGTAAGGTGTGGTCATTCATCATCTCACACTCCCAATCATTGGCATCAAACACACCTTCACCCACAAAGTCTACATCCTCTATGGAAGCCACAGCGATGTCGTCATCATATTCAGAGGTGCAGGAATCCAGAACAGACCGCCAATCAAGTGACATTCTGGAGAGACAGTTGACTTGGATGTTCCTCCACCCTTGAATGTACTCCCCCTGATATTGGAACTCTAGGAGTTTGGATGCTAATTTGGCAAGTCTCGCGGACCCTTTCCCGGTACCCCAGGGGAGAGGACTTTGATCAAGGGCTTGTGATCAGTTCTGAGGAGGAATTTGGTACCCCACAAGTAGGTCCGAAAGTATTCTACGGCCCAAGACACAGCCAGTGCCTCCCTTTCGATGACCGAATAGTTATTTTCGCCATCGGTTAATGTCTTGGAGGCAAAGGCTACGGTCCTCTCTGACCCGTTCTTACATTGGGATAACATTACCCCCAAGCCCATGGCGCTGGCATCCACTGTAAGAATGGATTTTTTGTTGACATCAAAGGGGGGCTAGGACATTGGCATTACAAATCTTCTTCTTGATGAGATTAAAGCACTCTTGGTGTTGGGTATCCCAAATGAAACGCGCACCCTTCTTAAGCAAGGAACGCATACATACAGTTTTGTCAGAGAAGTTCTTAACAAATTTCGAATAATATTCTATGAGACCCATGAAGGAACGCAGCTCATCTTTGTCAGTAGGGGGTGGGGCCTGATCAATGGCATTGCACAAGTCTCTCTTGGGTTTAACACCTGAAGCATTGATAGTGTATCCCAGGTAGTCGATCTGATCGACAAGAAACTTACACTTATCTTTACGGAAGGTAAGCCCTGCTTCAGATAACCTGTCTAAGACTATCTTGAGGGTAGTGTTGTGTTGTTCTACTGACTGGCCGTATACTAAGATGTCACCTTGGAAGTAGATGGTGTTGTCCACCCCTTTGAAGATGCTGGTGACCATACGTTGAAAAACGCTGGTGGCCGAATTAAGACCAAAAGGCAGGCGTGTGAACTGGTAAGTGCCCTTTGGGGTGATAAAAGCAGTGAGGTGTTTGGAATCTTTGTGCAAGTTTATTTGATGGTTAGCACTTTCGAGGTCGAGTTTGGAGAAGACCCTGGTGCCCCTGAGGGTGGTGACTAGCTCACTGATGTTATGTTATTAAGTTATGTTATTAAAAATTTATAAAGCGCACGTACGCCCGAGGGCTTCTTGGCGCTGGAAAGATAAAAAACATAACAAAGGGTGAGTCTACCGGAAGCGTTATTTCAAGTAAGCTTTTGTGAAGAGGTGAGTCTTGAATGCCTTTCTGAAGGCAGGGAGGTCTTTACTCTGTCTGAGGGCTAGTGGCAGTGAATTCCATAGGGTAGCTGCTAGGAAATGGAAGCTGCTGCCGCCTTGTCGTTTTTTCTTAAAGCGAGGTACTTCAAGAAGGTCTTTGTGGGCAGATCTTAGGTTCCGTGAGGGAACATATCTTCCGATCAGCTGTCTGATGAATAGAGGTCCCTTGCCTTGCAGAGCCTTAAAGATGATGCACCCGGATTTGAATTCGGCTCTTTGAGCCACGGGTAGCCAGTGCAGGCTCTCTAGGCCTGGTTTAATCGATTCCCATTTGGGTACTTTGCAGATCAGCTTAGCGGCCTGATTCTGCAAGTACTGCAGTCTTCTGAGTTGTCCTACGGGTAGGCCTAGGTATAGGCTGTTTGAGAAGTCGATGTGGGAGAGGACTAGGGCCATGACAACCTGAATTAAGGCGGAGGGAGTGAGGAAATGGGCGATTTTCCTAATTTTCCTCAATTGGAAAAATCCAGAAGAAACCACGGTTCCAATTTGAGATTTTAGCGAGAGGTCCTCATTGATGGTTATCCCCAGACTTTTTACAGTCAGAGATTTCTTAGGGGGGCGGCCCATATCAGTCGGCCAGAAGTTAGGGCTCCAACTGATTTCGCTCTTGCCGGGCAGGATCAACTCAGTTTTCCCTGGGTTTAATTTAAGGTGATTTGAGGACATCCAACTTTGGATTAGAGTCATAGTGGCTTGGAAGTCCTCCACCGCATTTGGGGAGTTGAGAACAAAAACGAGCTGCAAGTCATCTGCATAGTTATATACAGTGACTTTGTGCATTCTCAGGGCAAAAAGAAGGGGCCGCATGTACAAATTGAATAACAAGGGGGATAATGAAGAGCCTTGGGGCACCCCACAGAAAGACTTGACTTTGTCGGCAGAAAAGGAGCCTAAGCGGACAGACTGAGTACGTTCGGAGATGAACGATTTCAACCAGGCTAGGGCAGAGTCTCTGAGACCCGCCTGTTCGACACGGTTGACCAGAATGGAATAGTCAACCGTGTCGAATGCAGCGGACAAGTCAAGAAGTACTAGGGCTTGATGAAGGTTGTTGTCAGCGTTGGACCTCAAGGTGTTCTGGACGGCCAATATTACTGCCTCAGTGGAGTGACCAGGCCGGAAACCTGCTTGGTTGGGTTGGAGATATTCCGTTTCCTCCACGAAATTAGAGAGGCAGTTGGTAACATGCGCCTCCAGCATTTTCGATAGGAAGGGCAGCAAGGATATGGGCCGATAGTTCGTGAGGTCCAGCGGGTCGATACCAGGTTTCTTAGTGAGGGGAATCAATAAGGCCTGCTTGAAGCTGCTAGGCACTGTCCCTGAAATGAGAGAGTCGTTGAGCAAGGGTATCATGCTGTTGGGCATAGCTCGACCAATTTCTTTCATGATTTGGGGGGGGCAGACATCCATAGGGGAGCCTGATTTGACTCTGGACAGTAGTGCCAAGAAAGTTTTCAAATCGATAAGGGGAAAAGAATGTAAAGTTGAGGGATTGAGATAGATGTCATCCACTGGGGCGCAAGCTGGAAGTGTGGAAATGTTCTGCTTAATCATTAAGATCTTATCGCGGAAAAAGTCATTCAGGGAATTGCATAGCGCTTGTGTGGGAACTACCGGAGGGGAAGTTCTATCGTCATTGCAAAGGTCGTTCACTATCCTGAAAATTTCTTTTGACTTATTGGTGGAGTTTAGGATTTTGGATGAGTAATAGGTTGTTTTATGGTTTTGTAGAGTTTTTTGGTATGTCTTCCTGACTGAGCAGTATGTGGCCTTGGCCAGTGGGCAGTACTGGGAGCGCCAGGTTCTTTCCTTTTGCCTCACTTCCAGTTTCAGTTTTTTTAGTTCAGGTGTAAACCATTTGTGTGCGTCCGGGCTCCTAGAGCTGCTGAGATGCGTAGGAGGAGCATAGATGTTAATCGCTGCAGTAAGCCATTCATTGAACCGGCCATCGGCCTCCTCCACATTAGTGCTGTCAAGGGGAAAGGAGTCACCCAAAAATTTAAGAAAGGCTGGCATATCCATAGAGGTCCATTTCCTAATGGTTTTGCTGGTTTGTAGCTTGAAGTGGGTTGTCTTATCTAACTGGAAGGAGAAACTTATGCTGTGGTGATCAGACCAGCAGCAAGGTTTTATGTCTAATGCGGATAGTGACAAGTTCAGAGACCAGATTTGGTCGAGGCTATGGCCCTTCTGGTGAGTCTCAGTGTGGATGTGTTGTGTCAGGTTGAGATCACAGAAAAGTTCACTCATCTCTGCAGCCTGGGGGTCCAATGATAAGTTGTCAAACCAGAAGTTTAAATCCCCAACCAGAAGTAGTTTAGGATGGTTAGTGACCAACGGTGCCAGTAGCTGAGCTAGAGTGGAAGGGAATGTGGCCATGGTTTGGGGAGGGCGATATAGTAGGACCAGTACAAGTGAGCCATTGGGAGTATCTATTTTGGCGACTATGTTTTCAGTATTAGGTAGAGGCAGAGAGGGGAGCTGTCTAATTTGGAATTTTTTATTGACGATTATAGCTGCTCCTCCCCCAGTTTTTCCGCCTGGGCGGAGTGCTGATAGAATGTAGTAATCTGCAGGTAGGGCAGCTAAAATGTCCGGTAGTGAGTCCGGAGTGAGCCAGGTCTCTGTCAATAGCAGCATGTCAGGTTGTTTATCCATGAGTAGCAGAAAAATATCTGATTGGTGTTTAATCATGGAGCGGGTATTGAAATATATACACCTGAACGTGTAGGTAGAGCAGGGTGTGGTCGTGAGCATAGAGTACTCAGGAGCAGGGGCATTTGTGAGGGTGGCGGGGTTGCCTATGCCTAAGTAAGATATACGTTTCGCCGCGTTATGGGGAACAGGTGGACACGTCGTGGCGGTTGGGCGCAGCGCTAGTAGTTCAGCAGAAGTATAAGTGTAGTAGCCCACAGGGTCCTTGGCCCCTGGTCCCGGACGCTCGCGGACGAGCGCAGACGAGCTTGCCTTAAGCGCGCCTTCGGCGCGCAATCGTCGCGCCCGCTGCGCTCGTCCGCTGCGCTTCCAACCAAGGCACATAATTTATGCAGAATGATCAAAGCGTTGGAAGGGGCGTGTCCAACCGAGGGGGCGTGTCTGGTGACGCACCTCGCTCTCGGGAAATGGCGATCAAGGGTAGTGGTGGTCGTTGCAGCGTGAGCCCGCTGTTCCAGGAAGTGTCAGGTAGGTTTTAAAAAGCACAGAATCACACCAATATTTACAAATGCTAAAAATACGCTCTCCCGGCTTTCCGCCTCAGGAGTCCTATGTTAGTGTCAAGCCTCAGAGTCAGCGCGCACTATATAGGCATATGGCGAGGGGGCGTGTCCAACCGAGGGGGCGTGTCTGGTGACGCACCTCGCTCTCGGGAAATGGCGATCAAGGGTAGTGGTGGTCGTTGCAGCGTGAGCCCGCTGTTCCAGGAAGTGTCAGGTAGGTTTTAAAAAGCACAGAATCACACCAATATTTACAAATGCTAAAAATACGCTCTCCCGGCTTTCCGCCTCAGGAGTCCTATGTTAGGGGATGTTGCGGAGGGGAAATGTGTTGGCTGCTATGCACTGGTTTAGAGATCTCAAGTCGACACAGAATATCAGCTTGCCGTCTGCTTTTTTAGTGATAATGACGGGAGAAATCCATGGAGAAGATTCTACAGGCTCAATTACTCCCGCTGTGAGCATTTCTTTTTAATAAGGCCTTTCACTTCCTCCTTGACTACTATGGGCACACCCATAACTTTATGTTGGACAGGGACGGAGCCCTTCTTGATGAGTATGCGATGTACATAACCCTTGAGTTGGCCACACTCTTCCCTGAAAACGTTGCTGGTCTCCCTGGGGATGTTGTCTAAGCCCGCATCTTCAATGACCATGACTTGCATGGGCGCACTTGGATTGACAATGATATGCCAATCATTTTGGTGCACCCACCCAAATATGGCTGGACCATGTTCTGCCACATAAACTTTCCCTTGGATATTTCTGTGAGAGAAGGTGATGTGTGCTTCGGAATGTCTATTGACTCCCCTTGGTAACCACCCAGAGAAATGTATTTTGGGAAGAGCTGCCTTGTACCCCACTTCTCATGAAAAAGATATTCTGGGATGATGGTGAACTCTGAGCCAGTATCAACCATCAGACATACTTCTTGCCCATCGATCGAAAACATAGCCTTAGGTCTGTTCCTTCTCCTGTCATCCTCTTGTGAGGCCTCATCAGACTGAATGACTAAAATTTTATTACTATCAGTGTCATCAACTTCTACGGTATTCTGAACACTGGCTACACCTGAGCGAAATTCGCTTCTACACACACAGGCGTAATGCCCCATACGACCACATTTTAAACATTCTTGTTTGGAAGCAAAACAAAACTTAGAGTCTGAGGTGTGTGCTGCACTCCCACACCTATTGCACATTTTAACACTCGTAGGCCTGGTGTTGAAGGGTTTCTTCTGAAACTTCTCCCTATTTTTAAGGGTGGCAATGGCGCTCGATTCATCCTCGCACTGATCAATGTCTTGTGACTCCTGTGTGGAAACTTCATTCACATCATGGTTGAGAGTTCTCTTTTCAAGTTCCTTCAAGCAACCTTCCCACTGCTCCATGACTTTAGCTAGATCTATAGTTGTCTTGAGATTGGGATTCCTAGCTGCCCATAGTCGCTCTTGTATATTTTTGTTGTTGCACTGGACGATGAGCTGGTCTCTAATCAGCTCGTCTGTCATTGCTCCGAATTTGAGTTGATTGACATTTCTCTAAGCCTGGAAATACACTGGGATGAGTAGTGCATTGAAAGAATTAATAAATAAATTAGTAAGTGCCATTTAATTGGTGATTTATGTAATCACTCAAACACACAGATACCTCTGGCCTTCTTACAGTGCAAGCACATCTCTTACATAGAGGGGGGTTGAACAAAGTTAAAAACCTGCCCACCAATTTGTGGTTTCTCTTAAGTACTTGTGTAGTGATAACAAGCTGTGTTTTATTCTTATCCATTGCCATCTAGGCGCTAGGTTCTCAATGCCTCCAGCCAGGATGATACTCACACAAAAGGAGAGAGGGTGATCCTTTTACAAGCTCTGCTGGAATGTGTCCCAGTGTCGGAAAATGACAGGAGGACAAATTCAGCATAATTCACTGAGTTGGACGGATCCCAGATCAAGCGCATTTCCTGGCACTACTAGTCAGAGGCTCTGCGAAAATGAACCGGCTGTCAATATTCTATTTGAAAATTCTTGGAAGAAGGCTGGTGCGTCCTTTCAAATAACGTAGACCTAGAAGGAATTATGCATAGTTTTTAAAGAACCATCATAGAAGAATGTACATCTTTCCATAGTTCATTCCTTGATCAAATGCACCCATCAAATGCAGAACAGTGGGATCAACACCTGGCAGTGGTGAAACATGAATACCTGAGCAGCCAGGGCCTGGTGCAATCATGTCAGAGTTTCAAGGAAAATAATGGCGAATTAGCAGACTGTTTGGGATCATAAATCATTTTGGACTGGCGCAAGTATATGTGCTTGGTGGTAAGTAAAACACACAAGATGATGGACGGAATGTTGCACATTGGCAAAACATTCACCCCCAGTCACAGATCTGGGTTTAATCCATCGTTATTTTGCTCACCACGCCACCCCAGTTCAGACATGGCCATTTGCAAATCAGTCTTGACCCTGTACCTCATGGGAACAGTCCAGCCCAAACTGCCAAGCCAGGTCCTCCCTGGACTGGAATCAAGCATCCTAGGACCGGTTTCGAGGTTTCATCCCTCTTCAGCCAGGATAGCTTGACTCCAGTGGCGTAGTGAGCACGGGACCCATGTCTGGGCATACCTGGCTCACTTAGGGCGAGAAAGTAAAAGACACACAATTGATGGATGGAATGCAGAATGGTGGTAAGTAAGGCAGTTCTTGGTGCAAACATCTACAGCTATGTAGAGGATGAGTAGCCTAACGGCCAATGCTGACCACTTTGCACCTAGAAAACCGGGTTCGAGTCCCGGCGTCGACTCAACATCCTATGATTCTGGGCAAACTGCTTTATCTCCCGTTCCAAAAAACAAATTTAAAAAAAGTTGACCTTGTTTAATATAATCTTGTGCTTATATAAAGCTCTTTAGTGTCCTTGGGCCAAGTTTCAACTACAGAAAAGCGCAAAAAAACGAGTTTTATGAAAAAAAATGTTTAGATGGTAATGTGTGACCAGAATATATACACTTGATTGCTAAATAGCATTTTGTTGTGGTGGTGATATGTCTTTTTTGTGCTGCTTTGCTTTAGTGGTCCATTATTGCATTGAGTTTTAGCGTTGCACATTGGCTGTTGTGTTGCAGTTAGATTTGGTTGTTTGTCTTGTGCCCTGATATGTGTTTTTATTTTGATTTTTTGTTATATCATTGTGTTGGATTCTGTTGTTTAAATGTGTCAATGAATGCAGCTAGAATTGCAGCCTAAAGCAGCACTTTCTTTTAAACTTTTTACCTATTTAAGGTACTATTAAACTTTTTAACTATTTAAGGTACCATCTACCGAACTGTAGACCTGTTGCGTAGACCTCCCATAAATTAGCACTGTCATGTATTCACTTTATGTGTAGCTCGGTACCCAATTCAATGGCAGAAACCACAAAATAAAAAAATAGAACTGATATTGTATGGCTATAAATTAAACGATGCCTCTAAATGTGATGTCTAAATACACACTTCCTCGACTTGGTAAGAATCTAACACAGGTTTCATAATGGACGCCAAGACAGAAGAGCCAGGGCACACTGTGGGCCACAATGATCACCTTGCCTCAATGGAGTTTGAACATGATGGGCATCACCAATAACTTGGCTCCCATTTTTGATGTCAATATGTCAAACAAGGCTAGGCACCAAAGAGGGGTATAAATTTTAGCTAAGGACCCAAAACTGCTTAGAGAGAAAACAATTTTTCTTCTGCTACTGGTATTCTTATCCAGAAATTTTTTAGTCCAGCCGCCCTCAATTTATCAAACTACAAACAACAAACAGCCCTCCACTAACCATCACCTTCACAGAGAAAAATTCAAAGTATTTAAGGAAAAAAGAAAGTGAAACATGAGTGGGCCCCTCACGTACGCACCACCAGGGAGGCTACCAGCCGGTTCTCGCTAGTATGCCCACGTTTTCTCATCATCGGGTGCCCACTCATGAGAAATAGAAATTATAGTCCAGTGAAGAGAAAGAGGGAGCAGGTCGCAAGAGAATGCTGTGTTCCTGTTCCCAACAGAAAGAGAAAAGACACAAAACCCGTGTATTGCAAGGAACGACTGTTCAAAGCAATCTTTAAAATTGAGTTGTAGACTCACGTCACAATCACCCTCTTTATTCAAGTCAGTGAGCCCACTCAAACTAAAAACACTTGATGTTGTTACCCTTTTCAAGGAAGGCCAACATGTTTCATTGCCACTTAACTTTGTTCTGGCAAATTCATCAGGGCAAGGGTTTCAAGGATTTCAATCACCTCACTGGAAATGTAATTTTGAGGTTGCAGGAGGGCTGTTTAAGAAATAAAAACAAAACCGAAACAGAATCGGAGGTTCCCGTTTCATCGTCAATTGGCACACAACAACCTATCGTGGTTCTAATCAAAGAATTCAACACATAGGATAGTATATTATATTTACCATGTAGAGGCGGAGGGCATTCGTACCTGCCTCCACTATGCCAAAGGGGGTTATATTGAATACTATCCCCCGGGTTAAATGGCAACACTATTATTTGCTCATAAAACACCTGTGGAAAAAAGAAAGATACAGCAGTCAGGCTGCACGTAACTCAATATTACGTTATATATCTCAACCCATGTTTGTCACACTACAATCATACCTCGATACTTGCTCTCTCGACCAAGCCAGTAAAAACTGCATTTAAAACAATTGGCACTGCTTTAAAATGGTCTGTTGTAAGCAACAACCCCAACCGTACATAGAAGACCACGTACTACGAGGCTGTGTCTGCTAGTACTAGGGTCATCACATCGCCCTTCCCGAAATTATTCGAGATCAGCATACACCTAACGTGAGCCCAGGCTTATGCACACATACGCACTTCTCACCGCAACCATAGGCTGCCACAACTTGCTCTCTCTCGAGCAAAACATTCACGACTTCATTAAAAACGAGTGGCACTGATATAAAGTTGTCTGCTATATATATCAAACCCAACAGAGTGTCCCCCGTGTCACCCTGTCTCGGGTCGCTGTGTCTGCCATTCAGAGGGTCATAAATTCTCCCTTCCCGGAGTAAATCAAAATATCAATGCCCCCAACGTGAGCCCACGCATATGCACACATCCGCACTTCTCACCGCAACCGTAGGCTGACAGAGCCGTGTCTCGTCCCCGCTTCACTGTTCGCGTGTGGAACGGGAGCTCATATTCACCGTGCCGGTGACACGCCCCTCTTTTTTCAATTGGAGAAAGTAACGCGACTCAATACAGGGTGTATTGAAACCCCGGCGGCCATCTTAGAGTGTGTAAATCCCTGTTTTTTTTAATATACCTAATCACCAGCAGCATTAAAAACTACACAGTGTCAACCAAAGATCGCTTTTGTATATATCTAAATTTCAAAAAGATAAAAAAGGGAGATACAAAAAGAAAAGTGTGGCAGTGCAAACTCACAACTTTTTGGATGCATGTATTGTACGGGTAATTTATCAAAGTTGTGAACAGCGCCTATTCTACAGGGACCTATAATGCACTACAGTCAGAATATTAACGACGTGTGTTTCCACACACATATAATCAGCCCCGATAAGGTTATGACCACGGGGTGACCCATTCCCATGGCTATCTCACAGTGTATATACCTGCCATGCGAGTTCAGTGACTTACAAAGTTATCTTTTGGCTGGATGTAAACGCCCTGACATTCCTATACTGTACTCCAACGTGCTTTGTTGCCAGGTCTTTCAAGGGATATTGTATTAATACCTGATTTTGTTCCACTCTATACGATCATTTAACCCCTTCTGGTCCACTTTTTCTGAGAAAATCCAGCGTGCCTCCTTAGTGGCTAGGACTTGATCAATACAGTCACTGCTAGCCACTACCTTTTCTAGGACCACCCATTTTAAGGATTGTAAGTCATGTCTAGTTTCACAGAAGTGTTGTACTAAGCGTGTGGACAATTTACCAGCTTTAATCGTGCTCAGATGCTCCTGGACCCGGATCTTTATTTTCCTTGTCGTAAGACCCACGTATTGTAGTCCACATTGACACGTGAGTCTGTAGATAACGTTTGTGGTGTTACAATTCGAGAACTTGTTCAAGTGCCAAGTTTTACCGCTATTCAATGTTACGGATTTAGTTTTGTCAGTCAAATAACAGACCGAACAACTGCCACACGGGTAGTGTCCGGCCGGGATCGAAGAACTCCCTTGTGTCACTTGTAGGCGCGAGTGTACCAACTTGTCTTTCAAGTTGGTAGCACGTTTAAATGCAAATCTGGGTTGGGGCATTTTAAAATCAGCGGTGGACAACAATGGCCAGTGCCTCCTGATTAGTTGTCGTATTTTAGTTGCCAAGGGATCATACGTCATCATTACTGTTAGACACTCATCTGTCTTTTTATGGCTCCTCTCTAGAAGAGCCTCTCGTGGTGTATTTAAGGCCCTCTTACGTGCCCTGCTAACGATCTTCTTAGGGTATGATCTCTGAATTAACCTCCCCGTGAGTTCGTCTGCCTGATGAGAGAAACTCTCAGCAGTAGAGCAATTGCGGCGATACCTAAAAAACTGACCAACCGGTAAGTTATCCCGCAAAGCTCTGGGATGGTATGATTGATAGAGTAAAGAGTTCCTGTCAGACCCTTTTTGATGAACCGTAGTGATCAACTGGTTGCCCTGTACCTTAATATCAAGGTCTAAGTACACTGCATGATCATTACTCACTGTCCAGGTGAATTTAAGACAGGGGTCAAGATTGTTAAGCCACTGCAGAAATTGCAGAAGGACCACCTCAGTGCCCTCCCAAATGCATAGAACATCGTCAATATATCTTTTCCAGAGACAAATATGTCTCTGGAAAGGATTAGATGACTGGTACAAAAAAAGCTCCTCAAACTGGCCTACATAAATGCAGGCCAGGCTCGGCGCAAAGGTAGCGCCCATAGATGTACCAGACACCTGCAGAAATAACTCGTCTTTGTAGCAGAAGTAATTGCGAGTAAGGGCAAGTTCGATGCATTGTAGCACAAATGTTTGGGGCGTGTCATAAAACCAATCCTGCTCCCCCAGGGCCCTCGCTGCTGCCACCAGCGTGGCTTCCTGGGGGATGTTGGTGTATAAGGATTCGATATCGATGGTCAGTAGAAATTGTTGTGTGGCATCAAACTCCAAGGTACTCAAGATGTTCAATACATCTGTAGTGTCCTGTACATAGGATTGTTGTTTGAGGACTGATTCTCTTAGAAAGAAGTCTGCGAATTGGGAAAGGGGCTCAAGAATGGAGGATATGCCCGAAACTATCGGACGGCCCGGGGGGGGCCGTTGGGCTTTATGTACTTTGGGGAGTACATAAAACGCCGGTATTCTGGGTTTTGGTGTTTACAAGGAATTCAGCCTCCTTACTCGTGATCCAGTTCTTACTCCGAGCCTCCGCTACCATGGTTGTAATTATGTTCAAAAGCTCGGGCGTAGGATCTCTGGCGAGGGGATGGTAATTCTTCCGTTCGCCCAAGAGTCTACGTACTTCAAGGTCATAATCTGAAGTGTTCATCACCACAACAGCCCCACCTTTAGCGGCACTCTTTATGGTTATCAAGGTGTTATCCTGAAGTGATTTAAGAGCCACCCAGTCGTCCTTGCTCATATTGCTAAAGGCCCGTCGCTGTTGATCAAGTTGTTCCAGGGTAGAGATTTCCTCCAGAACCTTTTGTTCAAAAACTATGACCTCAGGACTGTAGTGAGTTCTCTCTGAATACGTACAGGCATTGTTAAGTTAGCATAACCACGTTAGATGTTAGAAAGCCATCTTTTTGCTTTTGCACACGGCACTGCGTTTACATGTTATTTCTTAAAACAAACTGCTGACTCGAGACTTGCTTCACACAAGAGCAATCTGTTGTTACTATCCCAAGCTCTGCGCAGCGACCTTGGTCTGTACATGGTGTGACAAACAGTCTGGGTTATTACACAATGCATGTTTTTCACTCTAGGTTGATCGGCCCACTATTTAGCCATAACACACGCGCAGCTGCAAATGCCTGAAAATTAGTGCTTTTAGTATCACAGACATCATGTTTATTATTCAGACCGAAGACGAGCCTTCCTGCGAGAAGACTCCTGATGCTCCTGTGATGTGATTTCACTAAGCTGATCTTTGAGGTATGGGGTCCCCTATTCAAGCCTAAGAGACCTTCTATTAGCATAATAATAATATTAGCTTCTTAGTAAAGGGAAGGTGGTAGTATCCACTGTCATTATAATATGATCACCCCTTTTATATTCTATGGTATTGTAACTATGTTGCTGGTTTTGATATTAATCATTTGTCTGCTTGTATTAGCCAAAGTACTGCATCTTAGGACACGTGGTCTATAAAAATAAACCCCTTTTATTTACAACGTGTCTCTGTTGATTATTGTTGTGGACTGATGTGAGAATAATATACGAACAGGTATTTCCGATTCCCACCATTCCTGAGTATGTACTGAGTCGCTTGTTCTGGGTTGTCTATTCATTGGGACCGCCGAGCTAAATCTCGGATAACGAATGGGACACTTATGCTAGCCGGATACTGGGTTCTGGGTTCTGAGGTGAGTTTCTGGTACACCACAATTCACTGAGGTCCTGGGGTTCTTCGCATAGTTCTGTGTATCAGCAGAATCCCTGCAACATGGCGCACCTAACGTTTGGTCTATGAGTTGAAACGCCTTAGTAGTGCTTACATTTAGTCCACAGCACCCTCATTCTTGTTTCCGGATAACAAGTCTGACGGATTTAAACCTACCTAGTTCTATTGATATAGGTTCCTTCAAGCTTGATCATTAAAAAGGTTATTGAACCCTTGTGCTACTAAATACGTGAAGTATAGCTCGTCCTTATGGCAGTAGACATTGCGGCGCACAGCCGTGCAGCTCTGAAACGTCATTTGACGCAGTATGGGGTGCCGGACACGGGCATGGACGTCATCTTTGTGGTGGGAGCCGATGCGGCTCACCCGTTTGAGTTGTTCTATTCCTGGGTGACGATTCCGGCAGTCAGTGGGGATGACGATACCTTTCATTCTTACACTGCTACTGCCGTGCCTGCTAACTATGCGCCGTATAGGACACAGGAGATACCAATATCTGCTTGGCAACATCAGATTTGGTTTAATGGCGCCCTCCCCCATGTGGTTATACCGCCGAGAATGGGCCCTTTATCAATTGCAGGGGCCACTTGGCCGGTACTAGCCGGATTTACGCCTCATCCCCGTTACCTCACGGTGACGGTGGCTGAATTGCGTGTACTACACACTGCCCTTATATCAGTATATAGGGCGTTGGTGCAGTATGTGTCGCGCACTGTACAGGCGGGGGCGCCTGTTAGTGCGGGACAACCTAGTGATCGTCACGCGGTGGTCATTAGTCCTGTTATGGTCAATTCTGTTGTGGGCAAGCGCCCCCTCACAAGGGATGATTATCCTTTTTGGCTTGCTGAAAAATTTGACCAAATAGAGGCGGTTTATCCGCATACAACTCCTGTGGAAAAACACAGGATCCTCACCATTAGTTTGCCTAAAGACTTAGTTCCCCATATAGATGATTGTGTTTCCTGGGGTAAGATTTTTGCTGCGACGTACGCGCAGTGCTTCGGCACTCCGTCTATGTTACAGCTGCCCTCCATAATTAAACAGGTTCAAGAGGACCATGGAGCGGAGTCTGCGATAGAATTGGGGATGCGGCTCCTCGGAGATTTTGGCCTGGTGGCTACCATGATAATGGGAAACCTTAAGGGTGATGCGTTGCACTTTCAGGTTCGTAATGAACTGAAGAAAGTTGCTGAAGAGGACAAGCCGCAGGAATTTTCAAAAATAATTTCAGAAGCATATCGCGATTTGGGTCGTAGCTCTTTAGGAGTTAAGCCTGTGATCAAAAATCCCGATTCTAAGCAGCAGGGTAAGGCAGAAACTTTTGGTAAGGATGGTCGGACAATTTTTCCAAAACAACCTTGGCGGACTAAACAACAGGGAAAGCAGCAGCAGAAACAGGGCTCTCGGCCTGCCTCTCCCGTTCAGTCAAGTAGTGAACGCACTTATGATCTGCGAGATCGTGCTACTATTAAGTCTACTGATAGATTTCAGGTTTCTGAACCGCGCTCTCCTCGTTCTTCACAGGAAACATCGGCTACACAGTCTGGTGGCGGAGGCGGTGGCAAAGGTCGGGGTGCTCCACAACAGCGTGACCAACCCCGACAGACTGAGGGTAAAGGCAAGCAGGACGAGTTTGCTCGACAAAGACCCCCGTTTCAGAAGAAGAAAGTGGCGGCTCTGACGGCAAAATATGCCTCAGATAGTGCGGACACAGCTTCAGAACCGGACATGGGCGCTGACGCTACTGGACAGCGCGGCAGAAATTACCATAGTCCGTCAAGCTCTGCGTCCATTTCTGGCGGCGACAGCAACTGATGTATTGGTTACTGTTGAGACAGCTGACACCAGAGTGGCTCCCCCTGATAGACTTTATGAAATAGTCTTATTAATAGAGGGTGACATACAACGTACTATAAAAGGGATTTTTTGGGATAATCTGACCACCACCTATGATATCCTCTTAGCGGAGGCAGATTGGCCCCCAGCCTTCATTTTGGAAGCTCCTAGAGGGGAGGAGAAAATCCTCCCGTCCTTTGCACACACGGTGCCTAAGGACCAAGCTGAAATGTACGCTGGTGAGTGGGCGCTGGCGCTTGCGCCAGCGGTATATCGTACTCAAGTGGGTTGGGACCGGTTGTCCCCCTGCCATGAGATTCCATTGCGGTCTATGCCCCAGCCTCAGCCCCAATATCCCATGCGTCGTGAAGCTAGACCTCACGTCGCGGCGATCCTTGAACAATTGGAATATCAGGGTGTAATTGAAACATGTGTGTCCCCTATGAATAACCCTTTATTCACTGTAACGAAGCCTGACGGCTCGTACCGTTTAGTTTTGGATTACCGGCACCTAAACTCCCATTGCCGGACCTGCGCGGTACAAAATACACATAGCTCGGCTCTAGTCGACAGTCTCGTGCGTAAACGGTTTAAAACGACACTTGACATTTCCAATGGCTTTTTTAGCCATAACCTGTCCACACTGAGTAGCCAGTGGACAGCGTTTACTTCGGGCGGAAAACAAAAACAGTTTACGAGATTAGCCATGGGCTACAAAAATAGCCCTGGCGTCTTTTCCGCTCGCGTGGTTTCTCTCTTAGAAAGAATAGACCCCGAGGCATACTCCTATGTTGACGATATCTACCTCACGGATGACGAGCTGTTGCCGCATCTGTCTCGAGTCGACAATATTGTAGTGAGTTTTGCTGACTATGGCTACAAATTCAATTTTGCGAAGTCTCACATCGCGGAATATACAGTGTTGTTTTTGGGCTACGAGCTCAATAATGAAGGTAAGGGGTTAGCTCCCCACTTTCTGGAGAAGTGCGCATGCTTGAGTGCGCCAACGACACTAAAGAAATTACAATCTCTGCTGGGTTTTCTGAATTTCGGCCGTACGTACATTCCTGATTATGCCCAGCGTATCAAGCCGCTTTACGCCTTGGTACAACCCACATTTTCGAAGTCTAGCTGGCAGCTGGAACATTCTAAAATTTTACAGTCTTTACAGGCTGACCTTCTTGCTTCACAATATTTGCTGACACGTGATAACCGCACCAACCTGGTAATAAGAATAGTGCCAGGCGCCGTGGGTTTCACGTATTTGACGTTTAATGAGGGCGATACAGTCCCCATTGCGTACAAATCCCACTTGTACACCTCTGCTGAATTACGTTTTTCCGCGGTCGAAAAAGTTCTGACTGCTGTACAGATGGCGATCCTTAAAGAACGCGCACTGTCACATGGGAAACAGATTCTGGTTGTGACACCCTATCCCGCCTTAGAAGCGGTGACAAAGGCAAGTGTACCAAATTCTAAAGCTTTGCATCCTCGGTGGATACAATGGGCCACGACACTGACGTCGCCAGACGTCACCTACATCTTTGATGCCTCATTACAGACTCAAGAGTTCTTGCAGTATGAATTCGTTCATCCGGCTCCTCTGTCTTTGCGCCCGCTCGAAGAATACCATTGTGTCATATACACTGACGGGTCTGCGCAGCCCGCAATTGGATCAAAGCACGCCTACTCAGCGGCTTGCGCAATTGTCGTAGGTACTTTCGTAAATGGTGAATTCCAATCTGATGCAGTGCATACGCAGTCATTGGGCGATTGTACCGCGCAATTGGCGGAGCTTCGGGCTCTAGTGCTTGCGCTGGAGTTTGCTGATCCCCGAGTCACTACTCTAATTGTGAGTGATTCTTTCTACTGTGTCCAGTCCTATAATGACAATTTACACTTCTGGTCTCAGAATGATTATCGAGACACAAAAGGTGGCACAATTAAGCATAAAACGCTTTGGGTTCGAGTGGCAGACTTTACAGGACGTCTCCCACTCGTGAATGTAATTCACACTCTTGGTCACCAACGACTTGGTGTCCATGCTGTCGGCAACAGCTTGGCTGACGAGGCAGCAAAAACAGCAGTGGCTACATACTTAGTGGCAGCAGTAACCAGATCAAAGAGTAAGATTGATGATGACATCTTGGCAGCTATTGCTGCTACAGAAAAGGGAGGCGTTTACCCGAAGGGTTTTCCTTCTCGTTACATTTACCATTTAAGTCCTGATAATGTCCCATTAGTGAGGATTAACGACGTTGGAGACAGAATTATTCCCAACGCGGACTGCAGACCCGCACTGATTCTGGCTGCTCATGAGGGGTTGGCGTCAGCCCACGCCGGAGTGTCAGCCACTATATCTCTGCTACAACAACGTTACTGGTGGTTTGGTTTATATAAACAAGCGCGCGCTTATGTTCTTGATTGTGACATTTGCCAACAGATTAAACCTTCTACTGTTGCGCGCCCATCACAAACGCAGTTGTACATATCCAATAAACCATTTGGTTGTGTTTATTTGGATCACTGCGGTCCTTTTTCTTCTGATACTGCGTACAAGTACATCTTGGTTGCAGTGGATTCGTGCACGCGTTTTCTGTGGGTATGGCCACAAAGGAGTGCTGACTCGCGGACTGTCATCAGAGATTTGCGTGTCTTTGTGGGAACTTTTGCGTGTGGTACCTTCCATTCTGATCAGGGCCCTGCGTTCGCCTCTAAGGCTTACAAGGAGGCTATGAGAAATTTGGGGGTCCTAGTCAAATTTTCGTCCCCCTACCGACCTGAGGGTAATAGTGTGGTGGAGCGAATGAACCGTGACTTAAAGCAATCATTGACAGCCCGTGTTTTAGGCACAGGCCGGAACTGGCTAGCCCATTTGTATAACGTTCAACGTGCACTTAATAATCTCCCTAGAAGGTCTCTGGGTGGGCGGACCCCGTACATGATGCTCTTCGGAATCAGAATGTTTGTACCGGACCTTGATGGTCTAGACATGGCGGCGTCGACCGCACCCTTTGACGTAGATGATCACTGTGCTGTTTTACAGACTCTACAAGAAGCCAGAGACACTCTATCGAAGGAACACTTGCCCTCCACATCTGAAGTTGAAGTTCAGGTTCCGGTAGTCGGCTGGCTACCCCGAGTTGGAGATCTGGTCCGTGAGAAGGTGGAGAACAAGAAGGAGTTCGGCCCCTCTTATCGTGCACCAGTTCCAGTGCTTGGAGTGCAGGGAACAAGAACAGTCATTTTACCTCCACTTCCTGGTCGCAAAGAAAACAGGTACATCTCTATTGACAATGTCAAACTTCAGCGAGTGGCCGATACTTCTTAGCATGACTCCAGCAGTTTCATGCCAGACGATGCAAAGAAATTCAATGTTGACTCTTGCTTCTAACACCTTGCCGGAGGTTGCCATCGAGATGCAATCGGTTACTGATCCCTTGTTGCTACCATCGGCTGGTGGTTTGCCCGAAGAGACTGAGTATGCTTATCCTACACGTGGTCCCTCGCCTGTTTTGCAATCTACGGCGCTTGGACAGTCCCGCTTCTCCTTTGACACTAACTCGTTGCCCTCAAGTCCCCCATCGAACGTTGCTGTTTTTTTCAGCTGGTTTAAGAGGCATTTTTTGATTGCCCCTTGGACATACATTTGGCTGTTGCTTTTCAGTATTTTTTTGTTTATGTCCTTAGGGTTCGTGATAGTTTTTTTCCGTCTTGTGGATGGCCACTATCTGACTGAGAGATCGACAATTAGACTTATCAATGGAACTTTGGCCCCCCACTCCTCGTCCCACATCATGAAGAGGGACCAGACTTTTGTGAATATTACTGCCTGGCCCGTCTTGGATGGAATCGCATGGGATGCTGTTAAATTCCAAATTCATGGGCCTACAGAGGTCATTAATGTACCTAATGTATTTCGTGTTTCTATGGGTGATGTGGTTAGGCAGAACATACGTTCTGATGATTGGGATGTACACGCCATTGAGTCACTGTTTTCTGATTTGAAATTTTATGCCGCTTTTGATGCTGAAGATTTATACGAAAATGCGGCTAATTATGCGGAACAGTATTGTTTTCAACATTATGGCAATCATTTCCTGCATAAAGCAAATACATTTAGAAATTTTGTAAATTTTACCCAATGGGAACACTGTCCTACTCCCGAATTCGGAAGTTCACAAACACTAGTTAACAAGTATTCATATTTTACCGATTTCAGTGTTTCCAACCCGGCAGCGTTTTATTTTAAGGTGCTGCCTGAGTCTGCCGCAAAGGTTAGACTGACACACACAAAGTTACTTTATTCCAAGTCCTTTATGGACGAGTTGTCAATCAAAGGTTATGATGTATGGAAGGCTACTATTGATCTAAAGTCGGTTTGGGGTTCCAAGCCGTGGCAGGTACAGGGTACAGAGGCTTTACATCGTGCCTGTCTTATACCAAATCATATTTTATTTTTGAATTCATCCATCTTCCAAACCACCTGTTTTGGATTGGCTACTTCTAAACAATTAAAATCACCTTCTGTGCCGGATCTGGGCGCTTATCCCAATTGGGATAACCACACAGATCTGTCCCTTGCTGCTTTGCACTCCTTAGTTTCAAATACATCTTTCAATATTTCGAAAGTTAATAGTGAGGGTTGGTTACTTTGGCAAAGCAGTTCAGATATCTGTCAACGACGTTTTCTGGGACTGAAACCGGGGTATACTCAGGAACGCGTAGACCCTCGGTTTGAGTCGTCACATACTGTAACTACATACTCTGTGGGCAAGTTATGTCAATCTTGGCTGCGACATTCCACTTTGGCGTCTGTCAAAGTTCATTTATCACAATTACATGACAAAATAGATTTGAATGATTTTGTTAAGGGTCCTGTGGGTGGCAGAACCAAGAGGTGGGCGTATGCTATTTACAACGAAGTCTGGAAGTTGTCACAGATTGAGGCGGCTTCCAGATTGAGGGCTATTGACCAGGCCAACATGGAAAAGGTTTTAGCCGTTATAGATAACAGCATTAGCACTCTCTCTTCTAGGATTTATACATTAGATAATATTGTTTCATCAGTAGTTGATATTGTGCATGATGATATGTCTGTGTTATATCATGGTCAAAACCAGTTGCGTTCTGTTATGCAGTTTGCTTGGACATTGCAGACTTTAAAGGCAGGGAGAGTCCCTTGGGACTATCTTAACACTACCTCGTTATTCCTTCCCTTTAACCTTACTGACAAGCAGCGATTTATGTCCATGAAGGATGCTACATATTCATTGTTACATATTGAAAAATTAGAACCATTGCCTTTTTCTGTAGCGGAGATCAATTCGGCTACGTGGTTAGTCCACGGATTGATAACTCTACCTTTTGCGCTTTTTAAGTTTACGTCTTGTATGAAACACTATGCTTTGGGTAGATATGAACCGCTGGGCACCGCTTTCATACATGAGGTTTGGTCCCTCCCCTTTACGTATAGATGTACTAGGGACGGGACTGAGGTTTATTTGAAGGGCGAGGAATGTACCACGTCACCTGACCATTCCTTGGTATGTAGGCACATTCAATTACACGGCGCATGCAATGTACAAGCACCGAATTTAGCATGCATCCTACGGGGTGTCCCAGTGCCTGTGATTACGCCTTCTTTCACACTGCTTGCTAACGGTAGTTATTTGATTTTGAATAGTGAAGCTTGCTGTGGGATGTTAGTGGGAATCCCGTATATAGTAACTGTCTCGCAGAAAGTGGTCTGCTGCAATAATGTTCTCTTTCCACCCCCGCATGGGCGGTTGGATGCTTCCATCTGGCCTTCGATTCCAACCTTGAAAGCAGAGTTCAACAAGTTGAGCAGAATAAGAGCCTTATTGTCCCAAAAAGAGGTGTCTTTGACTTCCTCTCGTGAAACATTCGACCTTCACGTTGCTAATACGCGCACAGAGGTACAGGCGCTTCTGAATACTGACCTCCCCCTGCATTTCGGCTCTTTGATCCAAACTATTTTCAATGCCTCGTCCACGACCGGCCTGGCTCATTTTTTTAAACTTGTGGGCTCGGGTCTCGTGACCTCTTTCCAAACTATTTTTGGTGTGGTTCCGGGCTTTTTTCATTCCCTTTTCTCGAGCATCTTTGGAGGTGTTCCGCTGCTTCTGGCGCTAGTGGCGGGTGTGCTGCTTTTCCTTTTCATCCTACGGAATGGCTGCTCCTTCTGTGCCGCACGTGCACCTGTCCCGCCTGCATCTTCTTCGAGATAGGATGCTTGACTTTTATGGAACTCTGCCATTGGCGACCTTAAGCCTGGCATATGGATTATCTTTCCGGTATTGCTACTTCACCTGCGTGCAGCCTGTGCTTCACTGCCTGGATTGTCCCTTTGAATGGCCTTTGGATTTGTGCTTGACCAGCCTGGTGTCTCCGGTGCCGGATTTCGATCGACTAATGAGGCCCTTAGTGTCTCACGAGTTGACCTGTTCTGGTGTCCGGATAATGGCTTGTGGAGCAGCACATGGGATCCTGGGTAATTGGGACATCTCTACAGCTGCCTACAACTTCTTGGCTATGAGCTATTTGGAGGAACATTCCGGGTGCCCTCTGATCGTGCTGGAAGCTCCGCTGATTGAAGAACACGTGTGTTCCTTTTCGTTGATGGATTGGATGGCTGAGACTTTCGCTGGCCCTGCAAATGATTTTTTGTTGGAAGCGGTTGCCACATATGCTGCCTATACATTCATGGATTGACTGAACTATCGTCCTTGGCGCCTGTCGCTCCTGGACAGCACCCTGCCGCGGCATTTACCTTTTTTTTTTTTTTTTTTTGCTTTCTCCCTGTTGGTTGTTTTGAGTTTTTTTTAATTGATTATATTTTTTTTTCCGGACACCACAGTTTCCCCTTTTGCTTTTCAATTTTTTTCGTTTCAGACTTTAACTCATTCTGAACCTTTGGATTGGTTACGCCTTGTTCTGCTCTGACGAAACTGAACTCTGCGTTCTCTCTTTTCTTGCCTACTAAATAGTGCTTCGATCAAGGGGGCGTGTAGTGAGTTCTCTCTGAATACGTACAGGCATTGTTAAGTTAGCATAACCACGTTAGATGTTAGAAAGCCATCTTTTTGCTTTTGCACACGGCACTGCGTTTACATGTTATTTCTTAAAACAAACTGCTGACTCGAGACTTGCTTCACACAAGAGCAATCTGTTGTTACTATCCCAAGCTCTGCGCAGCGACCTTGGTCTGTACATGGTGTGACAAACAGTCTGGGTTATTACACAATGCATGTTTTTCACTCTAGGTTGATCGGCCCACTATTTAGCCATAACACACGCGCAGCTGCAAATGCCTGAAAATTAGTGCTTTTAGTATCACAGACATCATGTTTATTATTCAGACCGAAGACGAGCCTTCCTGCGAGAAGACTCCTGATGCTCCTGTGATGTGATTTCACTAAGCTGATCTTTGAGGTATGGGGTCCCCTATTCAAGCCTAAGAGACCTTCTATTAGCATAATAATAATATTAGCTTCTTAGTAAAGGGAAGGTGGTAGTATCCACTGTCATTATAATATGATCACCCCTTTTATATTCTATGGTATTGTAACTATGTTGCTGGTTTTGATATTAATCATTTGTCTGCTTGTATTAGCCAAAGTACTGCATCTTAGGACACGTGGTCTATAAAAATAAACCCCTTTTATTTACAACGTGTCTCTGTTGATTATTGTTGTGGACTGATGTGAGAATAATATACGAACAGGTATTTCCGATTCCCACCATTCCTGAGTATGTACTGAGTCGCTTGTTCTGGGTTGTCTATTCATTGGGACCGCCGAGCTAAATCTCGGATAACGAATGGGACACTTATGCTAGCCGGATACTGGGTTCTGGGTTCTGAGGTGAGTTTCTGGTACACCACAATTCACTGAGGTCCTGGGGTTCTTCGCATAGTTCTGTGTATCAGCAGAATCCCTGCAACAGGACCAACCATCGAGCTCAGGGGGCAAAAATGAGAGGGGCGTCGTAAATTGGTAGAGAACATAGATTGTGGTTCTGATTCTCTATTGGCAAAAAACTTTTTAAGTTTGATTTTTCTCATGGTTTCATGGAACTCAGTTCTGCATTTGAAGGCGTCATGGCGTGGAGTGGGAACATATCCAAGCCCTTTGTTAAGAACACCCAGTTCATTAGGTGCTAATGCACAGCTGGATAAATTCATCACTATATTGTTTACAACGGATTCCTGCCTCGACTGCGGGTTATCCGTGGGGAGAACATAAGCCATTGTTGTCCTTGATTGTAGCCCTGCCGTGCTCGCCCTCTGCCTCTCTGACCTCCCCCTCTGTTGCCTCTGTTGGTCTGTCCTAAAAAAGAACGTACCAAAGCCCCCAGGTCTTCGTTGGTTTTAATCTGGGGATCAAAGCTCACTCTCCCTTGATTAGATGGTGGTGCGCTCTCTTCCTCTTCACTGGAGGTATTCTCAAAAGTCCAGTTATGGGGGGTCCTTTTCTGGTATTGTCTACCCCCTCTCCCACGATGGCTAACCTGTGGTGCTGTCTCACTTCCCTGTTGGTAGTGCTTATCGTCTACATAGGGAAAAGCCCATTCGTGAGTATATCTCTCGAGGTTCCTCTTCAAACCCTTAATTTTCTGATTAACCATGTAATGTTTATAATCAGCCAGATCTTCTTGTATACATGCCAATTGTTCTATGGTGTCTACAATTGTAGTGTCTTTTTTAAGGTTTTCCTCTAGTTCTAGGATCTCTGCTAATAATTCGTCACTCAATCTTTTTGCGGTGTTAATAATTAATATTAACCAATCCCTTGTACATTTGTTGGCAATATAACTCCAATCCAATCTGAATTTTTTGTCCTCTAGAAAAATGCGGGGTTCGATTCTAACTAGTAGACTTGCAGGAGCTGCTCCAGCACGGAGATACTCTGTCATCAGAGCTCCATGAAGGGCAACCCTCACCTGGTGTTTCTTGGTATTACTTAGTTTCTCCCATTCTTCCCTTGCAGAACTTATATTTGAAAAAGAGGAGTCAGGGAACAATGATGGACCTGAGAGGATTGCGGCAATCTGATCGTCAGAAAACGCCAGACAATTTCTGTCCATTACTGACACAGATAGTCACGTAGATAGTTTCCACAAGTGCTCTTCCAGCAAATAAGTGCGTCTCAATGACCAAGAGCTCCTCTCTTAATGGTTGGTGTGTCCAAATGAAAAAACAAATTTAGGTGTGTGTATAAAAGAGCTCTCACGGCTGATCCGCCGTTCAATACCTCATTACAAATAGGAGCTATAGAGGGTATGTGCCAGGCCGCCCTCCACTCAATATCAATATGTCAAACAAGGCTAGGCACCAAAGAGGGGTATAAATTTTAGCTAAGGACCCAAAACTGCTTAGAGAGAAAACAATTTTTCTTCTGCTACTGGTATTCTTATCCAGAAATATTTTAGTCCAGCCGCCCTCAATTTATCAAACTACAAACAACAAACAGCCCTCCACTAACCATCACCTCTACAGAGAAAAATCCAAAGTATTTAAGGAAAAAAGAAAGTGAAACATGAGTGGGCCCCTCACGTACGCACCACCAGGGAGGCTACCAGCCGGTTCTCGCTAGTATGCCCACGTTTTCTCATCATCGGGTGCCCACTCATGAGAAATAGAAATTAGAGTCCAGTGAAGAGAAAGAGGGAGCAGGTCGCAAGAGAAAGCTGTGTTCCTGTTCCCAACAGAAAGAGAAAAGACACAAAACCCGTGTATTGCAAGGAACGACTGTTCAAAGCAATCTTTAAAATTGAGTTGTAGACTCACGTCACAATCACCCTCTTTATTCAAGTCAGTGAGCCCACTCAAACTAAAAACACTTGATGTTGTTACCCTTTTCAAGGAAGGCCAACATGTTTCATTGCCACTTAACTTTGTTCTGGCAAATTCATCAGGGCAAGGGTTTCAAGGGTTTCAATCACCTCACTGGAAATGTAATTTTGAGGTTGCAGGAGGGCTGTTTAAGAAATAAAAACAAAACCGAAACAGAATCGGAGGTTCCCGTTTCATCGTCAATTGGCACACAACAACCTATCGTGGTTCTAATCAAAGAATTCAATGCTCAAGAAAGAAGATGGCGTTCTAAGAGAAGAGGTCTTCAACACTAGAGTGCCCTCATGCAGGACAGAAGTAGCAGCTATGGACAGGCCCTGGTGCCCTGTGAAGTGGAAATGTCTCACCGAGAAGAGGAGTGGTTGGGCAGGCTTGGTAGTCCTGTTGGACGCCCACGTGTTGCAGGGAATCTTGAAGTCAGTGATAACTTGCTACCCCCCTCAAACCTGTCTCCAAAAGGCATTGGTGTGTTATTCTAGGGCACGTGTACACCAATGGAAATTGTGACCAGGTTGTAAAGCAGGACTGGGCAAGGTGCGCACAATGTGATGTGTAGACTAATACTAGTAGTGATGCATGGTGCAGATCAGATCTGCACTATTCAGGTTGTGGTGCAGACCAGGTCTCAAGTTCAAAGACTGATTCTTACTTGAGTCTCCCGGCTTCACTTAGATGCAATGCAGTAGATAATATGACCCAGATCTCACTACCTCATACCAGTAAAGGATTAAAACGAAAATCATTAACCTTTTTACTAATAAAGTTGCTAAACAGTTCCAATGCTCTCTTCATTCCCACGTTAAGATCTCCCTAATTGTACAAAAGCTTTGAGTTCTTCTAGCTGGCAGTGATAGCTTTGGGTCCATGTGCCAACTATAGATTAACACCAGAAAACAACATTTGGCATTGGGAGATTCATATCAACTCAACTATCAAACATTACCATCTCCCATTAACCCATGTTACAGACTCAGAATAGAATATTCTTTCCTTAGTTTTTTAGTTTTCATTATCAAATGAAATTATACACAAACATAGTGTGAAAATATGACATCGTGTTGTTTGTTGTGAAAATCATTGATAATATACATTTGGAATATGTGGCAATTTTATCATTAGAAAAGACCTTTGAGTGTCACCATCATTTTCTAAAATGTATGATGTCTATGAAACAAGAGTCTCAAAACATTTGATATGATGTTGAGTTCTTTCGGGATAGATAGCAATATCTACTATGGTATAACGTATCACACTTGTGCTTTCAGCAAATGTTGTTAAGGACATTTTGTATGACCCCCCCCCACCCCCACTTTGGGAATTTGTATATATTTTTCTGTTTGATTTTGTTGTTGTCTTTATGTTTTTCCTCTAATTATGTGGTTTTAATCTTTTGACTTTTGTATAACTAAATTTACATCCTTGAAAAAGAGGATCAAACCTCGAAACGTGTTTGCTGTTGTGTGAAGCTCATATAAAGTCTGCATTGACTAAAGTTTGGATCTAAGTAGAAGTGGTTTTGTCATAAAGAAAAACAATTTAAGGAGTGTGGACACTATTTAGAAACTCATGCAGCTCCAAATAGGTTTAAACATGAGGAAGCAGTTAGCAGCTGTGATAGCTCCTGAGTTGTTTGGTAAAAATGCACTCTTAATGACAATCAAAACCAGCAATATCCCTTAACAAAGAATGTGAACGATGTTCAACAATTTGAATGTAAGTTCCAAATGTCATGTCTTTTCATACAGTACTAGCTTCCTTTGGTCGAGTCTGCCGGTGTGGCAATGTTCCTACCCCGGTGTGAGAGGGCATCACATGATGAAGCATGCCTCGATAAGTTGAGGGTGAAACGACCTCTCAAAAATCTTTTGATGACCCACACTCTTAAATAAGCTCCTTTAAACATTAGGTCTGTGATGACCTAAAAACCCTCAAGTGATCTTGTTTGTGTTGTGCATATCTTTTCCTAGGTCATAGATGCTGATACAACAGGCATCTATGAGTCATGTCAATTCATATTATTTTACAAACACCGGAAAAGAAGGACATGCTAAAATGGCATTTCACTCATAATATAAAGGCACAGAAGATACACGTCAGTGTTACAAACTGTGTGGATTTTATTTTAATGAACAATTTTAATGTATCGGTGCTACCTGATGGAATTGTGTCTGATGCATCAACATATATGTACATTGCTGTTTGCACATTTTTGGAACAATAAGCCATATCATCCAACACAGTCTTCTGCAATCAAGCTGAATGACACAGTTGCAAGCTTGAACGACATAATATATAAAAAATTAAATATGTCAGTCATTACAAACAGTAAGGTCCAATACTCATGAGTAAGGCGCTTTGGTGGAAAATAGATCAGCAATGAAGATACTACCCAAAATAGCCCAAACAGTGATGACTTACACATTTCCTTATCTTCAATATTTCTTTTGTTTTTTATGCACTTTCATTACTCCCCAACATTGAAGAAATGTTTACAAATATACTCATTGTTGCAGACTATACTTTAGTAATTGTGACAACACATTTGAACACTACATGTTTGATAAGGCACCTTGTGGCCTGGACAGAAAAGTTAATTCTGTTGTAAAAGCATTTTTATGACAGAATTGAACTTTTTATGCCTGCCAGGAATTAGCAAAGGGTTCTGTGCAGGCATAAGCTCTTTTAATTTTTCTCCATGGTGAGTGTGGATGTCTCATAAGTAGTACTCAAGGGGTGAAAGTGGGCTTCTAAGGTGTGGTGTGCCTTGCAATTTTGGGAGTCCCAAAGACATGCCTGTTTGTAGGCACTCACATCAAGCTGTGGCTCAGACTCTTTCAGGGGTTGTAAATTTACTCCAGCAAGGACTTCTCCATAAGGAAAATATTTTCCCATGGATAAAAAAATGTCAGTTTGCTTAGTGAAATCCTCTTCCCCCTGGGTAGACACCTCTACTATGGAAAATTCCGCACAGCAGGAAAAGATGGCCGCAGGGAATCTGGGAATTTTTACATGTCCTTTCTAGAAATATGCCTGGAAACCCACACCAGGCACAGCTTTCAAGCTGCATTACTTGGATTGTTTATGAATTCCAAAATGTCAGAAAAATATAGACAGGTTGAGGCATAGATCTCTCTTGACCAACTTTCATAACTTTCCTATGATTAGGCACTTTTATGTGTATTGTAAATATAATACAACATGCACATAGATACATGGGTGTTCCAAGGCTTCTGTATGTATACTTTAATGTTATAAACAAAACAGTCCTGGTTGTATACTACTGTGGCTATTGTTTTGTGGATTTCACTGCATTAGAATGCATGGAGTAAGAACAGGCCCTAAAAGACAGGCTTGTTCATTTCTTAACAGAAACCTGTTCTCATGGTACAGCTAATAAAATGTGTCTTTGATTGCCAGGTATTTCTGAGACTCTTCCTAACAAGCCAGAGAAGGAAAAGGTACATTGGCTAATGCTCTTTCATGAACACAATAGCTGAAAGGTGAATACAAGAGGAAATTACTTTTTGAGTTCTATGTTATACTGTATTTCGAACAAGAAGCATTGTTCGCCATCCTTTGTTGCACAGAAGGAGCTGAACATGAGCTGACCTCTCCTTGCTTCATAGAGCACCATGTATAAGAAAGGTATATCAGATACCAGTGAAGGAACACAACCACACAGCCGAGTTGAAAGAGAGAAAGTAAAACACAAAGTTCTAACTTTAAGCTCTACGGCTCCATAAGGTATAGCAGGGGGCTTTTCATAACTAGGCATATCTTTGCAGACAAATCCAACTATGCTGTTGGGAAATTAGTTATTGCTTAGGTAGGATTTAAATTAAGGTGCATATTTACAGGCCCCTATCACCACCAGAATGTCACTTTTTTTGACGCTCCGGTTCCATAGAGCCATTTTCCATATTTACAAGGTGGCCCTATGCCACTTAGCGTAGCTTAATGCCACCTTGTAAATATGCCCCTTTGCTGTGACAAATGGGCGTGCAATGGGTTTTGCTGTGGGTGTTCCACCACAACACCCATTGCTTTTTGACGCTGCCCCAGATTTACAAGGCTGAGGTAGCGCCAAAATAGAAGGCCATGGAATACTAGGCATTAGAATGGCGATACGAGGAGAAATTATTAATTTCTCCTCATGTTTTGCTCTTTCTATGTGTGCTGCATTCTGCAGCACACATAGAAAGTGCATATTGCCATTATTGATTGTTTATTTGCAGGAAGGAGGCCATTCCTGCACATAAACAATCATCCTTGCACTACAGGCACCCTTGCAATATGGCGGCAGGGTGCCTGTGCTGGCACTTGGCAGCTTTTTTGGCCCCAGCGCTAAGGGAAACACAGGGATGCACCGAATTCTTGTGAATACAGCCCATCCCTGCGTTTTCAAAATGTCGGAGTGCAGGACTGCCAAATTTAGTGCAGCTCCGAGCTTCGAAATGTTTTGTAAATATGCCCCTAATTTTGGTTAGGGACTGGTGAGGAACTATGACTGGAGAATTTGTGATCGATGCCCTAATATGTAAAATAATTGCTGATTTGGTTATAACATTTACAATCATTCTAAGGCACATGATTTGCAAGTGAGTAGTGAATAATAAATAGTCATTTAGTGTTAAATATCAACTATAGTGTGTGCACACTGATTTTGGGGTAAGGGGCGAGACTTTATGTACCACTTGTAGATGAAACTTTCTATCACCAGTTTTGTCTGACTCCTCCTACTCCTATCTACATGGGCATAACACAGTAGTGGAGGAGAAAAACAACACTTTTTTACTTCAGCTTTAGGAATTCCAATGGAATTGACCTCAGGTGACCATATCCAGTAATTTCAAAACTTCCTAAAAAAATCTCTTTTTAAAATATTTCTCAGACTATTATTAACCTTTTCTGAAAGTGGTTCTCCTGTGGTTGCATATTTAGGAAGTATTAGTGGTGGTCCTCCCAAAGCACAGATGAGAACAGTATTTAAAAATCATATGTGAATGAGAGCAATTTATATTAATTACTCATTATTAGGCACGTTCGTAACAAGCACAGATCCACGTGCAATTGTAATTGTTTTAAATTGTAGAGTCTAAAAAAATGTAATGCAATATTGAAGCAAAAACTATAAAATAATTTTTACTACATTTTCACTGTTTCAATTATTCAAACATTCACACAAAAAATAGTGAAGAAAAGGCCACGTGATACAATGAAATCCACATGGCTAAGATAATGACACATAATTCATTTTAAAATGTTTAAAGTTATAGTTCAAATTCATGAGACCTTATGATTTACTTGAAAATTCGGTTTCAAGGTGTTGCAGAAGGTAACCTTTTCTGTTAACCATAAGCATTAGCTTAACCTGATAGGTGGTCCTTAGAAGCTCACTAGCCTTGATCAGTTCAGCCCAAACTTGCTCCCAATATGCTCTTTCATGTAGGGGGTAACCGAGACCTATTCTCAGTGGCGCAGCTAGGAGAGGGCGGGGGTGCAGTCCGCTCCAGCGGCATGAGTTGCGGGGCGGCTGCTCACCCCGCTCTTACCTACCGTCTCGGGGAGGGTCTCGGACAGCAATAGCGCCCCCGCTCCTTAATGCATTTCCTGGGGCGGCAAACAGATAAATCTCTCACCAGCACCCCCCTCCCCCCCCGCTCATCACTGCGGCTGCCACAGGACGGCAAATGCAGGGACCGCCACGGCGGGCAAGGGTGCCAGCTATGCCATTGCCTACTCTTCTACCAGCACGTGTGGCCGGCATTTTATAATAAGACGAATTATGGTGCCCAACTCCATTGCATCAAAAGCACTGTGATGTATGCCAGTCTGACCAGCTGAAAGCATATAAAAATATTAAAAATGTATGGGGCATAGTTACAAAAAAAGTTGGAATGCGATGCTGAGCCAAATTTGACATTTTTTAAATGCTACATTCACAAGAATAGTGTGCACCTCTGTGTTTCCCCTAGCTCTGGCGCATAAAATCTGCCAAGTGCCAGTGCAGGTACTGTGCTGGGTGCCTGTGCTGCAGGGGCGAGTGTTTATGTGCAGGAAGGGGCACCTTCCTGCACATAAAGAATCAATAATGGCGATTTGCTCTTTCCATGCGTGCTGCAAAATGCAGCACGCATGGAAAGAGCGAAACACAAGAAGAAATTGATAATTTCTCTTCGCATTGCCATCCTAAGACCAGGTACTCCATGGCGTTCATTTTTGGTGCTGCCCCAGGCTTGTAAATCTGGGTCAGCCTAACAAAGCAATGGGTGTTGCAGTGGAATGCCCACCACAACATGCCCCTTTGTTGCAGAGAACATCAGCGGAGGTGTTGTTAAACCACGTTAAGTGGCTTACCGCCACCTTGTAAATATGGGAAATGCCTCAAGGCACCGGAAAACGTATACATCTGTGAATATGGAATGTTAACGAATAGAGGGAATTAAAATCACATTGTACAAACAAGACAATTACGGACAAAAGTAAATAAAAGATAAAAATTAAAAGTAACACAACAAGGATGTAAGGCACACAGAGAGCATCACAAATGAGACTGAAATTGCTATTAGAAGTGCAAAAAACCCTCTCAAAATCTCCAGCTGAACCTGCTCCAGTGACACGCAAGCACCTATAAAGCCCACAAAAGAAAATGGACAATGCACATAGCATGCGTTTGAGTGCATCGCAACGGCGACGTATTACGTGGCGTTACTTTTTTCCTGCCGATATCTTCTTTGCATTTGATTTTGACACAATGGAAAGCAAGGGGCCTTACTGTGAGATTTTTGCTTTACTTTGCTTAAGGTGCGCAGTCAGCCTTGCATGTAACAGTGAATTAAGTGAGAATATGCAAGTTATATTTAGGTATTATCTCTTCTGACTGGCACATTGCCACTACCATGCATCGATGAAATACCGTTCTGACTTTTCCCTATCCAGTGGCTGTCCAACCAAATAAATAATGTGGCAAACGTGATATTTCCTTGCTTATACATCACCTAAATCATCCTAGGTGACTGACAAGTCCAGACATCAAAGTGTGTCGATTGACAACTGCTGTTCATGTGTGCATTGGCAGAGCGAACATGTGCCCACCTTCCTCATCCAATAAATCTGGCCATATGCTTCTCTCGAAATGTATAATTTAAAATCAGCATGCATGCTACTATTTTACATTGATCGGTTCTGTCCTGGCTTATCCCTCAAGTTCTCATGTACTTGCTAAAATAATCTTTAAAATTTGACATTGCAAATATACAAATGAACAAATGTCTTTAAACTTGAACAAATATTTTATTGTAGTCAGCAAAATACATTGTTAAGAAGGCATGCTTCGTCCTACTATGTTCTGATTTAAATTGGCAACATATGATGTAAACTTAAAATTCTACACATTTCAAGATACAAAAAAAACTTGTGTAAGCAATCTCCTTTATTGTATACATTTAACCAACTTGAATGCTGGCTATCATACAGTTTTTAAGATGTTATGTATTATTTACATTCTATTTACACATGTTCATATATTTTTAAAATATAAACTATTGAACCAATTGTATTATAAACAAATGTAGTTATTCCCACAGACACGGATTTTCAAATAGGCACTCTTCCTGACATAAAATCAGAAGTATGTAACGCTACATGTATGTACTATGTTGTGATAAGTGTTGCATTCATAAATTGTTGCAGCCATGTTAAAGCAGAGGTTTCAAGTTATTCTTGGTAGGTTTATATATGTTCACTTCTTTACACATATTGAGTGTTTTGTTTTTAAAATGATATTGAAATTATATAGGTTATATGGAGGTGGTTATTTTGTGAATGAGAAATAGAAAGTGAATATAGCGTCCAAGTGTGTTAGTAACACAACCACTGATAACACACCATAGCTGTTGTCTGAACTTGTGCCTTAAAAAGGAAATGTTTTTTGCATCATGGAAATGTGTGATAAAATGCATTTTTTGTATTAGACATTCGTGCAAATGAGTGTGTAGGATATGCATAAAATAAAAAAAAATCATTTATCAATAAAACAGATCATAAAAGACACAAGTTCAATGAGTAATCACTGCAAACGAGTGTAAAGAAAAAAAACACTGATGATGTCAGATGTACCCCAGCAACCATCATGCTAGTCATGCTCAGTCCAGCAGTTATATAAAAGACAGAGGGCCCGATTCACAGAACTAACTTAAGACAAAATCCTAAACTTACTACCAATTTGGTATTCACAGAAGGCACTTACTCATTTCGGTATTCACAGAAGTTAGGAGTCTTAAAGTTAGGATTGTTCTCAGTTTAGGAGTAGTAAAGTTAGAACTCCTAACTTTAGGACTCCAAATTGCCTTCTGTGAATACAGAAAGTCTTAAACTTAGGATTTTTCTCAGTTTAGGAGTAGTAAAGTTAGAGCTCCTAGCTGTATTACTCCTAAACTGAGAAAAATCCTAACTTTAAGACTTTCGGTATTCACAGAAGGCATTTAGGAGCCCTAAAGTTAGGAGTCCTAACTTTACAACTCCTAAACTGAGAAGAACTGAGATAGACTGCTTCGTACTACGTATTAGAAGGCATGGCCTGACCTCAAATTATTCATTCCAATAAGACACATTACACTGAATTCTCATCCTTTATTCAGTCCAGTTTGGAGGATCTTTTTTCCAGTGAGCCAGCGGAAGTAAAGGATGAGCTGCAACACATATGAAGAATTGTTTTTCACTTTTATTGCCCCTTCAGTTACCTATTCGTCATATCCCTTTTTTTGATTCCAGTTCTTCTCCTCTGGACCATATCAATCTTCTTGTCTCTGGGTTGCCAGGTAAATTCTGGGTGGTCTAGTGCCTACCTCTGCTTCTATGATCTCTTTGAAGTCTAAAGATCAATTTCCAATAATGAATTTTTCATGCCTTCTGGTTTATTCCTCCTTAGGACTTATCCTAGAAGACCTTTGTCACCTCTTAGGTGTTTAGTCTGTGCAGAGCGGCAAGTGGCTACTGGAAGAGGTCGCCCTTTCCTAAGACAATCAAAGCAAACAAGAAAGGGGCAACACTTTCTTCACCCAGCCTTTGGCAGGAGTGAAGGTTGAACTGATACTAATTATAGCTACCAAGGTGGTATGTTAACTTATCTTGAAGAATATCATTGTCACTGTGCAAAATTCAAAAGGACTGCCTCTATAGGAAAGTGGTGTGTGTGGAAGCAATGAAGGGGGGCATGAGAGTGTGAAAGTAGAGCAGGCAATGGAGGAGGAGCATCACCCAACTGCCTGGTGAAGAGCCAGCAAACGAAAAATAAAACAATGCTCTAGAAGGCTCAGGCCGACCAAAACCCACATGTGCACTTAGGTTTCTCCAAACCAGCTGCATTCAGCAGCCGGACTTGAGAAACCCCAGAGACTCCATAACCTGAGCGGACTGTCTTTCCTGCCCGCTCAGACCAATACCTGCGCTGCTCTGCAGCACGGGGATTGGATGGGAATCTGTCTGAGGGGCTGCTGGGACCAGGAAAAGGGCAGCAGGAGCGACGCGATGCCGGAGCCGGTCTGCACGCGTCAGGTACGTTTTTTAATATATTATTTTTAACATGCCACATCCACCCCCAGCGCGTGCTCTCCCCCACCCGCCCTATCACCCTTTGTTAATGGTGGCCGCCACTGAGATCAGGGACTAGGCCCAAGGGGCAGCTTATGACTGAGTGTGCAGTGCAAGGTTTAGGAGACACAGTTTAAGCAGGGCAGAGTTCGGATGATGGATCAGCAGAGACTCCATAACCTGAACGGACTGTCTTTCCTGCCCGCTCAGACCAATATCTGCACTGCTCTGCAGCATGGGGATTGGATGGGAATCTGTCCGAGGGGCTGCTGGGACCAGGAAAAGGCCAGCAGGAGCGACGCGATGCCGGAGCCGGTCTGCACGCGTCAGGTAAGTTTTTTAATATATTATTTTTAACATGCCACATCCACCCCCAGTGCGTGCTCTCCCCCACCCGCCCCATCACCCTTTGTTAATGGTGGCCGCCACTGAGATCAGGGACTCGGTCCAAGGAGCAGCTTATGACTGAGTGTGCAGTGCAAGGTTTAGGGGACACAGTTTAAGCAGGGCAGAGTTCGGATGATGGATCAGCAGAGAGTTCAGGGGCGCAGAAGCAAAGTATGCAAAGTTTTCAAACTGACAACACTATAGAGGCGAAGGAGCAACCGTTAGTGCCTCTGTTGCCAAGTGAAAGAGCACCATATTCTGTCAAAAACATCTTACGCTGAAACGTTTTTAGTGCTAAATTTGGTGTTTCTAAAAAACTTACAACTTCACAGTCAAATGCTTTGCAACCTTTCCTAAGGTGACAAGCTTTGTATTGAACTTCGCGAAGATGTTCCAAAAAAATATTTGCAAGGTCACACGCCTTTACTAATAGGTGTACAAGAAATTAGGTATTCCATTCTACCCACACTAGCTCTTTTCAGATATAAACTTTGCCAGAACAAATTTGCAGACTCCCAGAATCTCATCAGATGTATGTGTGAACATTCATTGATCTGCAGCTTTAAATCCACCTCTCTAGTGATTAACAAGTACAAGAAGCCGGGTTCGGCAAGTAAAGAAATGCAGACTGTCAATTTCATAGTGGGACTGTAAAACAGATTTACGGTTTTGTTTTGGGCGCACAAAAGTTATTAGTACTTTGTATCATCACGATAAGCTGTATAAAGGGTTTCCCCAACAGGCAAGATGAAAACCAGAGCTGGTGAGGCGAAATATAGATTTGTTTTCAGCCTTTTCATCCCTTATTGATTGCGGTTTTGGCTTACTCCGCCTGTTTCGTATTGTTAAGTTAAAGAACACTCAGACAGTACATGGCTAGACAGGTGTCATTTCCCTTGATCCTAACAAAAAAAAAGATTTTCATTTTTTTCTGTGCCTGCCAGATGCATTGACTTCAATCTTCCCAGCCCCTATGCTCTGCCCACAGTGCTTAGGTTTGTAAAAAATGTAAATGCCAAGGCTGTCCTCAGGAGGCCACTGCAGCTTGAACTACACATTGTCCCTGCCATGCTGCCACTGATAGTAACAACACTATACTAACCATCACACTCCTACAAGCGTGACAATTCGGACTATTTCAGGCCCCCCAAAAGCTGGGTGGCAGCTAATAGACATTTTTAATGTATATTGAATTCATAATTAACTGTTGATGCGATCATTTCTAAATTATCCAGACAGCGCCTCCTTGTGGCAGACTGTCACAAACCCAGGTGATAATTAAGTGCTGGTGCCGAGCACCGGAAACCAACTGCTCAAGTTAAGCACTGTCTACCGAGTTTATTGCAAACATGTGAGAACGACTATTCCTATTTGGATATTCATCATTACACATCCATCAGAACCAAGAGAAAACTGTTGTCGCAGCAACATGTTAGTGAACCAGCGCTGATTGACAACCTCGCTGACGTATTTTATTGATTTCCTTCCTCTGCAGTCGATGAACTAGTTTTACCCTGAGGTTTTCTATTTATAATGCTTGAAGTGTGTTATTAATGTTTAAAGCAAGAATGCATTAACCCTTTTATTTGCACAGCACTTTTGAGCAGGTCAAACAGTTTAAACCGCTAATAAGCCGAATTATGTGATTTGAATATAAAAATTACACTATGTGATGGATTCCATGAGCGTACATGCTTAAATTAATTTTATATAGCAGTGGACTGAAACTTTCCCCAAAATTTTCTTTCTAACTTGAAACTCAGTATTTTTCCACTGGTAGCCATAACGCTCATTATCTCATTACACTCTTGTCGCGTTGTCATGCCTGACCGAGTCGAGGACTTCCGGGTCAGGCATGGCATGAAAAAGTTAAGAGAATAAAGACGGGTTAAACAGCTCCGTGACTGTCCCGTATTATTTAGCGCGTGCGACGCTGAACCTGGCGACGAGGGTGGGATGCTACGACACCCCCCTCCAACTACACATTACAAGAAGAGCGCCCAGACAACAAGAGGAGGCGCGCTCCAAAAAACAGGCAAACACTGCCGATCAGCTCAGCCATGCAGCCACGTCAAGGAGCTCCTGGGAGACGAGTTCCTGGGGCCCCAAATAAACAAATGGTGCGCAGCACTGGGGTAAGGACTGTCATTTTCATGTCCCCAACTGCACACAGGCGTCCCGTCCGGCAGCCATCTTAAAGTCAGGCACGCCCATAGGAAGACATTGGCTTCAGCTCGGCGGCCATTTTGAAGTCAGGCAAAGAAAAAAAAAACACCCTGAGCCCGTCAAAAATAATCTTTGAAGCCCTGCAAAGCCACAAGGAGTGTCAGGAGGGACAGTGAAGATCGCAGAATATCACCATGTCCACTCGACCTGACTCCACGCAGAATGCAACACCCAGTCCGGCCTCAGCCGCACCACAAGGGCCCATATTAATGGGGGTATCGTTCCTGCGCCCTCCGAACCTCTGATATTGATGTCAGGAAACAGTATGTGCCCCAAGTGGAAAAACTAGATAGAAGATTTTGAAGACTTTATGAAAGGCTCAAGAGTAGAGGATTCTGAACATCCACTTATGACTCTAAAAAATTTAGTGGGCAAAGACATTGGACAGAAAATCAAAGAATTGCCCCCAGCAGATACTGCATCATATGCCGACGTGAAGGACGCTCTGGACAGGAAATTTCTCAATAAACGCGACCTAGACTATGAACGCTACACCTTCAATCTCGCGTCTCAAGAACGCGATGAATCAATGGGCGATTTCACCTCACGACTAAAGCGTCTGGCATGATATTGTGAGTTTGACAACTTTAACACTGAGGACGCACTTCGCTTACGCATCATCGAAGGATGCCAAGCCGAATCACTGCAACGTCGACTCCTTAAAAAACACAACTCGCGCGACGACATTGAAGAATTCACACGCCTAAAGGACCAAGCCGAAGAGCACGCAAAGAAAATGGAAGCCGGGACGACAGAAAAGCGGAAACAAGCTCTCCGAGTCCAATCCCAGACAGACACAAGACGTCGGCCGGATCATCGGAGGCCTGACAAACCTACGAGCTTGTCCCACGGCGGGACCAGAAGCAGTACAACCCGGAAACAACCGCCGCACTGCTACCGATGTGGCGTGGAATATCCACACACTGGCACGTGCCCAGCCACGGGCCAACAATGCCATAGATGTGGGAGAGATAATCACTTCAAGCTATGTGCCAAACCAGGCGTAAAGAAACTAGGCCAGTCAGACGAAGTGCCGGGACAGGTCACCATGCGCGGGCAGTGCACGGAAGAAGAGAACGATCAACCAGCTCCTCCAGGTTCAGCACCCAGTCCCAGGCGTCGTATCGTTCTCACAGGTCGACATCAAGAGAATCGTCCGCACTCACTCCCATATCGCAGGACAGTGAGGAATATGTATGCATGGTGGCCGACCCAGACCGGCTGAAGAAATACCCCCGACTAGATATTCGAATGGGAAACTACTTTGCCAAGTTTGTTCTGGACACGGGAGCGTCTCTGAACTATATCTGCACAATGGAATATGAAAAGATGTGCCCGAAACCGAAGCTGGAACCAGCTGCAGTGCGAGTCTACACCTGGATGTCCAAGGAACCACTGCCATGCCTAGGACGTTTTCCCACAACGCTAACCTACAAGAACAGATCAATTCAAGCTCAAATTCATGTCATAGAAGGCCCTGAAGCTGCTGACTGCCTACTCAGCTTACCCACAGCAGAACGGCTGAGGCTGGTAGAGATCCTATTCAAAGTGGATGACTCGCCCGACATGATCAACAAATTCCCAAAGTTGTTCTCAGGCCTAGGAAAGTTAGCCAACGTCAAAGTCAAATTACACATCAACGAGCAAGTCACACCAGTGGCCCAGCACCACAGGAAAGTACCATTTCACCTCCAGCAAGCGGTAGATGATGAGCTTCAAGATCTACTGAGAGCAGACATCATAGAACGATCATCTGGACCCACCCCCTGGGTGTCACCAGTGGTAGTTGTGCCCAAACGAGGGCATGAAAACAAAGTACGCCTGTGCGTGGACATGCGCGCCCCGAATACAGCCATAGAGCGGGAAAGACTTCCCGGACCTCATATTTACGACATGATTACCCGCCTGAACGGAGCAATGGACTTTTCAAAATTAGACCTCAACAAAGGATACCACCAGCTCGAACTCCACGAGAAATCGAGATACATTACCACATTTACCACTCATCAAGGACTCTTCAGATATAAACGCCACAACTTTGGCATCTCGTCAGCGGCGGAAATCTTTCAAGAAGTCGTTCAGCGGGTGATCCACGACATTCCCAACTCATTTAACTACAGTGATGACATACTTGTATTTGGCACGACACGTGAAGAACACGACAAAGCCTTAGACCGTGTGTACCATGCCCTTCTAAGTGCCAATCTTACACTCAACAGAGACAAGTGTGAATTTCACAAGTCAACCCTCAAGTTCTACGGCCACATCTTCTCCAAAGATGGCATGAGACCAGACCCAGACAAGGTCTCAGAACTCGCTGACACACCGCAACCCCGCGATGTCAGTGACGTTCGGTCATTCCTGGGCATGGCCAGGTATTGTGCCAGATACATTAAAGGCTATGCAACCATCAGTTACCCACTGCGAGAGCTAACAAGACAGGGTCAACCCTTTCACTGGTCCAAGGCATGTGAACATGCTTTCAATAAGATCAAAGGCACGGTGAGCTTTGCCACCCATTTGGCCTACTTCAACCCCAAAAGGAAAACAGAAGTAACCGTTGACCCCAGTCCCGTGGGCCTGGGTGCCATCCTTGCCCAGTATGATGACGAAAGAGACCAGCATCACATCATAGCCTATGCCAGCCGCAGCCTCACCGACACAGAGAAAGAATATTCGCAACCGGAGAAGGAAAGCCTAGCTGTTGTGTGGGCGTGCAAACATTTTCAATTGTTCGTCTATGGGAAGCACTTCACCCTTATTACCGACCATCAGGCTCTAATTACTATCTTCGGCAACCCGCGAGCAAAGATGCCGCCAAGGATCGAAAGGTGGGGGATCCGCCTGCAGGACTTCACCTACACCATTATCCACAAACCGGGGAAGGCAGAAAATCCAGCGGACTACATTTCACGCCATCCTCAGACATTGACACAGACACGCATTTCACTGGCTGAGGAATATCTTCACTTTGTGATTGATCAAGCGCGCCCACCTGCCGTTCCACTAGACTCTATTATTGAAGCCACTGCCAAGGATGCCACACTCCAAGATGTTATGCAGCGCATCCGAGCAGACTCATGGAGACATCTGGAGACTTTCCAAGCCATCACAGATATCAACATGCAAGAACTCTCATCCTTCAAACACGTCAAGGATGACCTCACGATCAGTGCAGATGAATTGCTACTGAGGGATAGGAGGATTGTCATTCCTCGGCAACTACGAGGGACCATCAATCTAGCCCATGAAGGCCACAGAGGTGTAGTGGCCACAAAGAAAGCACTGAGAGAGAGAGTCTGGTTCCTGTCTCTTGACCAGATGGTAGAGGCCACGCTTCAAGACTGCCCGCAATGCCATCTAGTGGGGCGAAAAGAACCACAAGCCCCATTGCAAATGTCTGATCTCCCGGATTGCGTATGGCAACAAGTAGCCATCGATTTCTATGGCCTACTAAAATCTGGGAAATATGTCATTGTTGTCATGGATGAATATTCTCGCTTTCCCATTGCACACCAACTACCGTCCACAAGAGCATCTGCAGTCATACCCGTCCTTGACGAAATATTCGCAGCATGGGGGGTTACACAGACAATAAAAACGGAAACTGGACCACCTTTCAACGGCCATGAGTTTACAGAATTTGCAGACCACCTGAACTTTAGACACCGGAAAATCACCCCCCTTTGGCCTCAAGCCAATGGGATGGTTGAGTGCTTCATGGCCACCCTGAAGAAAACAATACAACAAGCGGAACTGTCCCAGCGGGACATGCAACCGGCGCTCAAAGAAGCACTGAGAGCCTGCCACACAACACGACACAGTACCACCAACAGGTGCCCTGCTACCCTGATGCTTGGGAGAACACCGCGCACCAGGATTCCGACGTCAGACGCAGTCATACACTCCAGACTCCCGACCACAGATCATGATACATTAATGAACATTGATAGAGACAAAAAAGCAAAGATGAAAGACTACACTGACAATCGGCGCCATGCAAAGACATCCAACATCCAAGAAGGAGACTGGGTACTAATGAAGCAGGAACAGAGAACTAAAGCCGACAGCCGATATCATGCTCACCTTCTGCAAGTAGTGAAGAAAAAAGGAACCATGATCACAGCAGCCTCCACAACAAAGAGAACCTCGAGAAACGTCTCACATTTCAAGAAGTGCAATCCGTCGGCATACCGTCGCGAAGAGGAAACGGACAGAGACACAGACACCACAGACCCAGGAGCAGACAGTCTCGAAGAACGTTTTCATGCAATTAACATGGATGAACCCGAGGAACAGCGACCTCCCCGCCGGCCGCAGAGAATCACGCGAATGGCGGTCCAACTCAATGAAGAACTTTAAAAATAGCTACCCAAGGTAAATGACAATTTACAAAAGAGGGAGATGTCGCGTCGCCATGCCTGACCGAGTCCTGGACTTCCGGGTCAGGCATGGCAGAAGACAACAGGAGGGGGTGGCGTGAGTGCGCGGGCACTTGGAGGCAGTAGTTAAGAGAATAAAGACGGGTTAAACAGCTCCGTGAGTGTCGCATATTATTTAGCCCGTGCAACGCTAAAACTCTGAGTTCTGAAATCCAGATTATTAATCTGAATTCGAATTGTGTCGCTTGACTTTCCATCTACCAAGGTGGCAGAGTGATCCATCAATGAGGTTGAAGTTTCCTCTCCAAAGTGGCTGGTCCGCCTTGAGTGAGTCCATTTTGAGTAGGAACCCTCTGGTGGAAATTTCACCGGTGACCATTGGCAGAATACCAACACCAATGTAGGTACTGGAAATGTACTCTACAGTTGGGGCGAATTTTCAGTGGAGTTCCTACCCTGCTCGGTTGCGTACCTTTCTGTCGAGGTGCTCCACTGTTTCTGCGGCAGTCTTTCAAAGGGTTAACTACTCCAGATCTGGTGGTGGTTCGGCCACTCTATATTGAGCATTTGGGCACCATTGAAGGCTCCGGTAATGCTAAACCTTAGTGAAGTGGATGGTGGAGCTGGGGGCACTACTACCAGCAGTACGTCTGCCATCCATAAGAGGTTGATTGCAGTACTGGAGGTACAGACAGAGATTCTGGTACACCAATCAGCAGCAGCCCGTGCAGGTAAGAGCGGTGGAGTGGTGAGGCAGATGAGGGGGGGTTTCAATGGACGATTATGAGGGAAAATTAAATAAATAATTAATTTTCCCTCTTTATCGTCCATCGAAATCCCCCCCACTCAGCCACACCACTCTTACCTGCATGGGCCGCTGCTGACACCAATTGAATAAGACCTAACCAATGGTGGCTATGCCTGATGTCTGCACATCTACCCCCTGTTTACGGCAGTAAATATCAAAGACAATATGATGTCCGTTTTATCGGTGGTGCTGTCGGGGCGCCAACACCCAGCTTCTTTTGGTGCAAATCAACCTCACTACGAGGCAGTGCAGAAAAATGTCAAAACACAAACACCGCATCGAAGAACACACAGTCCAGTTTTCAAAAACATGTCCTCCCTCATGAGGCTTCTTCATTTATGCACACTAGTTATTCACGTAGGGTGAACAGGTGACGGTACACCCACAAGTTGATTGTATTGTATGTATGATCTTGCTGTTTTGTTGAACAATGATGCCCGGACCATCTTGTAGGTCATTATCTGCCCCTAAGAGCTGGAGATCCTATGCTGCTATGTACAAATGCTATAGGCTACTGACCTAGGAAACGGGCATGAGTTATGTATCATATCTTAAGTTATTAATCAATTGTATTGTTTTTTACTGTGTACTTTTATGGTTTTATATCTATAAACCGAATAAAGAAATGAATGAATGAACAATGATGTACTGGGATGGGTTCCTGAATTAAAAGAGAACTGTATACCATTCATTTTTTAACTGGAATTGACCTCTAAGAATTGGGAACTTAAGAAGGAAAAGATTAGGGAATGGAAATTGGATTGTGTGGGCTTCGGTGCTGTGTTTGCGTTTTGACACCAATTGAACAATCCTGTTTCCCCATTCGTCCACTTATATCACACAATAATTTCCCAAAAGCCTTTTCATCATCAATACCTTCCGTGCCTCCATTGATCTGGCCAACATTTGGATGCACTCAGTAATCTGTTCCTAGCTACTCCTTACCACTGGCATAGCTGCCAAGTTTTCATTTTGCTTATGCGTGACATTTCCATGCCTTCAGTGAACCTATATGACATTTCAGTGCCTTATGTGTGCCACTTTGAGTGACACTATATATTGAGCTGTAAACACAGGTATGTTCATTGTAATCAAACACCGTATCACAAATGGCCCATTCTGTATGGTCTGACTTACACCGCAGCTGTCGTCAGACAACTATCTGAGGTTCTCTAGAGAGGGGCTTTGGCTCTGCCCACATCTTGGGAGCCAGGAGTACATGTTTTGACTGGGCAGAAGTTGTGTTCTTTCACAAAAAAGGGCTAATCCTCCACACAGCTTTGATGATTTTGTTTATTTATCCAGTTGCTTGAGCTTAAACTTTGGGGGGCACACACAAATGGCACTGTAATATTGGTCAAGTGTCTCAGATAGCTACAAATATTATGGTGTTTATCTGTGATAGCAGCACAGATGGGATGAAGGCAGTCATTAACCTACATGGATGTTTAGGTCTGGCTTCAAAGTGCAACTATCACCAAACTTTTAACCATTACCAATATTATTCTACAATTCTATGCTTCTACACCAATGCATTTCCATGCTATTAACTTATAATGCTTCACATTACCTTACAACATTGCTTTAAAGTCATATCTATTGGTATTGCCAGTGCTTGTTTGAAATAGAAAGGTCTAGAACCTCCACTAATAAAGCTACAATTTTTCTAAGCATTTATGCTACTCCAGTATTCTACCCTTTTCTAACATGACATGGACCATTGGATAGCCATTGTACCTAACGGTGTTTCCCACTGCGTGCCTCTGGGGCATTTGCTGGGGAAAGTATTTGGACCAGGATGGAAGGTGTATTGTAAACATGACATGTCCAATGTTACTTCTGCACTAGTGGATCCTGACATCGATGTGGAGTGTTCCCCATAAACTGCTGATGGTTCTTGTCTCACTTGTGCTGTGATTTGATTGTCAATTTTGAATTATTTTGGCAATCCAGATCAAACAGGAGCAGTATAAATTTATGCACTTCCCTAAACCCATTGCTGAGCATACAAAATATATGATTTGGTTAACAGTAGACACAGGAAAAAGGAATGGCAACACTGAATTTCTTCCCTCTGCCTTGTCTTACAGCTGTCTAAAGACAAGAATTTGTTCTTTAGAATTTCATCATTCTGATTCCAGTTCACTATTCCTAATTAGGCCTGGGTGTAAAATTTCACTCCACTTGTGGAGTTTGTGAAGTTTTGCCCACTCTGCACTCCACGTAAAGCACCAAGTTCCCAAAAACTCTGCCGAGTGGCACGGAGCAAAGTTTTTCCTCTTGTGCGGCTCGCCAACATTAAGTTGGGGGGCGAGGAAAAATTGTACGCTAAAACACCTCCCGGTGAGATTTCTCAATGCGTACGGTCGCGGCAAGTCACTACTGCTCCCATTGAAAAACCTGCCACTCATGTTGAGGAAGCTGTCGTTCGAATAGAGCATCTACTCAAGCAGCAGAAAGAAGCAGAAGCCCCTTGCACTGACCGTGGCGCCGTTCGCTTGGATTTTACAGCATGGGACAAACTCCTGGTGCTAAAAATCAGCACGAGCAGTGTGACTTTCCTTACTCTGCCACTTGCAGAACTCCACGGAGCACAGTGCAGTTTTTTTGCCACTTCCGCGTAGCAGAACTCTGCGAACCCCTCTCAGGCCTATACCTAATATGACATAGGATATACCCTGTGACAATCTCTGTATTTCCAACTCTTTACCCTCGGATAAAACACTGTGACTTTCTAGAGCTACAGCATAAACATAGGGTCTCTATAATATGCGCAAGAAAGATCATGAGCTGTTACATATGTTTTGTTGTAACTGCTTTCATTATTTGGTCACTAAAGTGCATATTCTGGATGGCTCTCGTTGTAACAAGTTAGTAAAATGCAACGTAAGGAATACACATTAGAATTATACGTTTTCTCAATCTTCTCTGCTGACACAGCAAAATCTTGATACCATTTGTGATTCAAAAGAAATGACAACAAAGTCTGTTCAATATAAGGACCCTTTTATTTACTGTTGCGAAATAACAAGTGCAAGTTAGAGTCTGTAATCAGTGGAAGGATGAGTCCAGAAATAAATAGTGTGCCTAAGTCCTTGCTCTTAAGTATCATCCTAGTATCCAGAAAGTCTTTTGTTAACTCCAGGGATGATTCTTTGAGTTCCATTCTCTGGCAATAAGATCCAGCTGAAGCAACTAAGGGGTCTATTAGGATGGCGGATGGATGGGCGCTGCTGGGCTGGCAGCAGACATCCGCCTGCGATGGCAACCCTGAAAACCGCCGGTCCCATTAGCATGGCGGTGACGACCGCGGCAGTGAGAATCTCCGCCCCCCACTTTTCTGCCGGTACCAGTCCGCATGCATGCCTAGCTACAATGATGCCGGTGCAGGGCCAGGCTCCGCCGGCATGATTATGATGTCGGCGGTAGCCAGCCTTTCCACGGCGGTGGAACCGCCATGGAAAGGCATGTGGAGAATGTCTCTGGGGGCCCATTGCGGGCCCACAATGTGTTGGGATGGTGTGTGGGTGCACTGGGTTACATGTCCCTGTACCAGGTGGCAGGCACTGTGCAGTGCCTGCCACGCAGTGCAGTGACATGCATGGCATGCTCCTTTTCACACCGCAGTGGTGCTGCTGGCAGCAGCAACTGCCGCAATGTTGATCACCAGAATCCGACCACCGTGGTCGGATTTCGACTGCGGAGCATCCTAATTGGACCGGCGGTTATGCCGCGGTCCTTGCGGGTGGTCTTTTTCCGCTACTATGGCAGTCAGGGAGAATTTTCGACCGCCATCCTAATAGGCCCTTAAGTATCTCAATTGCCTACCAAAAAACGCTCTGAAATGTTAGAAAATGATGCCACAATAATCCAAGATGACTGGCATCATTTCAAGTTTCATGAGAGTTCTGTGGCTTTCTGGGACATGTATGGTGTCGCAGCTCAACTTTTGTGTTTCAAGAAGTGCAAGAGTCACAAAGGTGATGCTCGCTTCAAGCAGCACCCACATTCTGAACACACCACCGACCTAATCGCGAGTAGAAGACTGATGCAACAAAGAATCCGAAGAAGCCCATCTCCGTGCTTGCATAGAGTGTACAATTAAGGGCAGAACCTGGATCATGACATAGAACGCCACACAGTGAACACAATTCTATCAGTGGATTCTGTCCAGTCCTGAACAAACTGTACATTTCCAAAGTGCCCTTGCAGTAGGCATACTTGATCTGCCGACATGCAGTAAATGCTTATGAACATGTATGAGAGCCATTTTGGGCTAGACTGCTCCAGACAGCCAACAATTATACTTTCTCAGTGTACTTAACATGAGATTCTGAAAAAATGGGGAGATATATATATAGATCATATATAGATGATGGTGCTGTATAAGGCAATCGCCGAAACGCGTAGACTGTCCCCTTGTTGCACTTGTGATTAAAAAATAAATCCTGTCAAAAACTGGTTCCTGTAGTGCCATCTGTGATTCCTGAAAAAACAGAATAATGGGATCGTGAAAAAGCAAAAATATATATATATGTGTGTGTGTATAAATATATATATATTCACTGAAAAAACCATAGGTTTCACACATGTTATACTTAGCTGGACATTTCACTCGTAAAAAACCATTGAAATTCCCCCGTTATAGTTAGTGTAGGCAACTATAACTCACGCGACCGCAATCCTCTGCTGATGACATATGTGTTTCTTATTGAAAAAAAAATATTTGTAATATATGTATAGCTAAAATTTAATGGAAGAAGACATGGGCAAATAAGTGTCTAAATACATGGGCAAATAAGTGTCTAAATACAGTATTAGCATCAGCATCAAACCTATGGTTTTTTCAGTGAATTTGCAAGATTTTTCAAATGCTAATTCCTAACTATAACGTGTGTGAAACATATGGTTTTTTCAGTGAAATTGTACGGTTTTTTAAATGCTAAGTTACTTTACGCCGTTCGTGGAGTGCGCGCCCACTTTACGCAGTTAGTGCCGTGCACGAACGGTGTGCCCACGTTACACTGGATGGCCCATGTACGCACGATGCGCTTCGCGCACCGTCCGCACACAGGGGACATATTATGCGCTTCGTTGTGAAAGGGTATCTATTAATTGCTCAGTACACAAATATGCCATGCTCAATATGGGCCCTTCGGGCACATTTTGCGCACGGGGTGGGGAAAACGTGGATATTGGTTTTTTTTTAATTAATTTTTTAGCGTACGCGTACGGTAAGCGCAATCGGCGATTTTTCAAAAAAAAAAAAATAATTTTTTGGTCTTGGGGGTTCTTTTGGGACACCCTAACCATGACTAGGTGGTTAGGAGCTGTCTAGCCTGCCCCTTTTCATGTTATCCCACTTTGTTTTTCCTCCCCCCCCTCAGAGTGCGAGAGAGAAAATGGCGGCCGACACTTCCTGGTTTCGACCGATTCGAATGTTTACTAAGATCTAACAGCCAATCAGAATCGCGCTCGCGCACGGCACCGTACGCGTACGGTAAGCTTACCGTAAGCGCACGGTAAGCGCACCGTAAGTTGCCACAGATATATATATTGATTTAAATGCTATTTTCTCAGGAACTACTGAACAGATTTACACCAGACCTACAAAAGGCACTTCCTTGACCTGTAGACTACCTCTCTGCCAAATTTCAAGTAACTCTGTTCAGCCGTTCGGGCTGTAGCTGTGTCTAAAGGTCCTATGGAAAAATGCATGGGGAAAACGCGTTTTGGGACCCCCCTTTTTTCTCAGCCCCTGCTTGACGAATCCCCCCGAGACTTTCAGGGTAGGAGCGGAGCGTAGCGCCCCATTAGTTTTGAAAATTTCGCGAGGATTCGTCGACCGGCGCCAAAGTTATTCAAAATAGAATGTTGCGGTTTTCCTATGGAAACAGGGTCCTAACTATAACTACCTACTGGCGACCGCCAGTAGGTAATATATATTTTTTTTTTACTGAAAAAAACACAGGTTTCAGGGACATTATAGTTAGAAATTAGCATTTAAAAAACCTTCAAAATTCACTGAAAAAAACATAGGTTTCAGGGACATTATAATTAGAAAATAGCTTTTAAAAAACCTTAGAAATTCACTGAAAAAAACAAAGGTTTTAGGGACGTTATAGTTAGTTGAACATTTCAATTGTACAAAACCAGAGAAATTCGGCCGTTATAGTTAGTTGAGCTAACTATAACTCGCTCCCCCGCAATGCACTGCTGATGACGTCACATATTACATGATTCATGACATGGTCAGTGACATCACTGATTGTGACATTTTTATTTTAAAAAATGAGAGCCCCAGGGTGGTGGTGTTTCCCGGGGCTGCAGGGGCCCCTGTGGGCCCCTGCTATATAATTTGGGATTGCCCCCGGGACCTGGCCCACCCGGGGGCTAAACATTAACAAAGCGCGGGAGACAGCGCTTTTTTTTTATTTTTTATTTTGCGGCAGGATTTACGCACCCAGCATGAATTCTGCCGTTTTTATTTTTTAAAAAAAGGCTTTTTTGGGACAGGGACCTCCTCAGCAGGCCTAGGGGGTCAGGGTGTTTCTAGCCTGCCCCCTTTTCATGTTTTTTTAATGATTTTTTCACTGTTTTCTTGTCACTCGGTTACCGAGTCACAAGATGGCAGCCAACACTTCCTGGTTTGGAGTGTTGGCAGCCAATCAGAGTGAAGCGCGTGCCCGAGAGGAGTCGCAACTCCTCCTCGGTGCTTAGATATTGAAAGTTTTCTTTTTTTAATATCTCAGGAACTACTGAACGGATTTACACCATTTAAAAAAAAAGGTTGCTTTCTGAACCAAGTGCTACCCTTTTGCCAAATTTGGCGTAATTCCATTCAGCAGTTGGGGCTGTAGCCTGTTCCAATTTTTCCTATGGAAATTAACATGGGGAAAACGCATTTTGGGACCCCCCTTTTTTCTCAGCCCCCACTTGATGAATCACCCGAAAAACTTTGGTGTAATTCCGTTCAGCAGTTAGGGCTGTAGCCTGTTCCAATTTTTCCTATGGAAATTAACATGGGGAAAAAGCATTTTGGGACCCCCCTTTTTTCTCAGCCCCCGCTTGATGAATCACCTCCAAACTTTCAAGACAGGAGCTGACCAGAGCGCCCCATTAGTTTTGAACATTTCGAGAAAAGATTTGTCAAACGACACAAAAGTTATTTCCAAAACAAACAAAAAAACGCTTTTTGAATAGAAACAAAGTCCTAACCATAACTACCTACTGGCGACTGCCAGCAGGTAATATATATATATATATGTCATCACTCCAAAAATAGAGTCACACGAACTCAGGAGAGTAAAGTGTGGAAACAATTTAATCAATGGTGCTCCAGCTCTGGGTTGAGAGTTGATTAAATTGTTTCCACTCTTTACTTTCTGCGCTTACTATGAAGATCCTGTGAGCCGCATGCTGGGAGTAGTCCTCTTTTGGCAGTGGCGGCATGTTTCCTTGGAGCAGCGTCCATCAGCTGTTCTCTGCCATTGAGCGCAGCAGTGGAGCACAAGCAGCAGTTGCGAGTCCGAGGACGCGGAATGCTCTGATCTCACACGCAACTGGAAGTCTCTTGGAGGTGTGGGTGAGAAGCGCATCACTCACTTACGCTCTACAAGTGATATTGAGGATTCCTTGGCTTCAACATTCGGCTGAGAGCAGGGGGAACTTGTGCCAGTCACAAGTGAAGCAATGTCAACAACAGATGATGATTTCTATGCACGCTGTAGGATTACAATCGCCCTGGGCATGGCATCTGAAAGAGACAGGCAGAGAACTCTGGCGGCCTAGGCTTTATTTTCAGTGGGTGCCATTAAGTAAAGTGTGAACATAGATGGCGTTAAGCCTAAGACAACGTTACCAAGCCAACTTGGGAGATTGGAAAAACTTTTGAAGTCAGAACGTAACAAATGGTGGGAAGTCACCTCATTACAGAACTGCCTATACACGGAAATGGTCATGCGTGGGTTTAGGATTTTTACTATACCCACATGTGAGGACCCTGATCCCCTAATGGTGTAAGAATTTGTACAGGGTGATACTTGTCAAATACGACTGGTCAGACAGGGAAAGGGCCCTAAAAGAGATTGCAGACATGGAAGTGTGGCTGCTGACCCAAAAGGAACAAAAACAAATAGTGAGGTTTAAAGGTGAAATGCAACAACGTCTGGAGAACCTAGAAAACGGCATTAAACTATGCAAACAAAGTAAATACGCAAGGGACATGGCAGATTATCAAACGGGTTGGGTTCTGACTTTTAATAAGAAGTCTGACCATATTTATAGTAATTCCAGGAGCAATATGGGGGATGTTGATGTCCGACCAAGAGCAATGACCAACACAAGAAAAGAAATAGTGAACGAAATGGACACAACTGGTGACTCCATCGCCTTCGAGGGGGAAAGTAGGAACAGAATTGTTTTAAAGCAGGTACGCCTCCTAAAGAGAGGGAGGATGACAAACCTTTAACCCGCACAAAGCCAAAAGGCATAAGGGAGTGGAGGATGCACAAGAGGAAAAAGAAGGAACTACAAAGAAAGAAGAGACAGTGGACATACCCCCATGGGAACTCGCAAAGGGGCTCCACAACTAGGACAATGAATACAGGTAGTATAGGTAATAGCATGGTCATCAACATGTCCAAAGAGTCATCACGGAAACACAACTGTATATTCTACGTTTTGGACTATCATTTTGTCCCATGGGGGATTTGACTTTATAACGACCAGAATTGATCTGTGTATATTTAACAGGGGCCTCAAACTGATGATATTCTTCAAAACAAATATTATATCCAGAGGTGGAAGGACGCCTAGGGTGTGCCCCCAGAATGTGGAAGACTGGAACGTAGGAGGTGTTGATTTCCTTACAACATTGGTTGAAATGCAGGATAATGAGATGAGTGTGACAGATGATGAACACATGTTGCATGACCAAGATATTTTCTTAGATCATAGTACATAGACTTATTTCAAACCCAAATCAAAGTTCACACCAATGTTAGGTTTTGGTATGATAGATGCCTTTCAGAGAAAGTAGTTAGTGACTTGAGAAAACTGAGAACCAAGAGAAATAGATCCAGATGTAGCATCACATGGTGTTAAACCCACGCCATTGAAACCCTGGCTAAGGATAGCAGTATTGTTATCAGACAGGCAGACAAGGGAGGGAATATAGTGATTTAACCTACCGAAATGTATCTCAGGGAGCACACAGGCAGCTTGAGGATAAAACACGCTACACCATTATCAGTCACGCAGAGTACAAGAACAGTCTGGCTCAATACTGGGAGAAACTCAATATATGGCTTGATTGAGAATGAGAAATATCAATTCCTTAAGAATGGACATTCCCGGTTGCCATTTTGTATCTCCTTCCTAAAGTGCATACATTGCTTAACAACTTGCTAGGTAAACCCATTGTGTCTTCTAGAGATAGCTTTCTAGAAAACACATAATGATACATAGACCACTGCCTGCTTCCATTTGTGGGATCCCTCCCTTCACACATAGCTGACATTAAAGACTTCCTGAAAAGGATAGATGGTATTAATTGGGAGCCTCACTTCCTCCTATGGATGTTAGACGTTAAGTTGCTTTACATCTGCATACAATACAGCCATGGTTAAAGGACATGTGAACATTACTTCAGGGCAAGATCAATCTGTTATTACATCCATACATGCATGCTCATGGACATGATGTCATTTTGTTTGAGTAATAACATATATACCTTTAATGAAATATTGTACAGGCAAACCCAGGGTGCTGTGATGGACACCTGCTTTGCCCCTAGTTACGCAAACTCTTGATTGGCTGGTGGGAGCAGCAGGTGTGAACCGCACCTCAATTCAGTGGAGATATGCAGAAAATCATTGGTAAGATTTATCGATTATCTTTTCCTGATATGGCAAGGCAGTGAACTACAAGCCAGTAATTGTGTTGATCATTTGAATAACAACAACTTTAATTTAATATTTTCCAGCAACATTCGCAAAGAGCGCATACTGTTCCTTGATGTTGAGGTTTATGTGACACACAACAGAATCACCTTTATCTTACAAAGAAAACCTAAAAACCTACCATGAGCAACAGCCTCCTTCATGCCTTATCAGCCAACCTTGCCAACTTAAGTGGAGCATCCCCTATGGGGAACTTGTGCGCGCTAAAAGAAACTGCAGTGAGCAGTGTGATTTCCTTGCCAAACAAAATGCCATGTTACAGAGCTTTACAGAATGAGGTTATCCCAGGTTGGTCTTAGACAAAGCAGTACAGAGAATTAGCACATGGCCTAGGAATGGCACTGTGAAGAATGAGAGGTCAGGAAGTGAAGACAATTCCACACGGCTGATTACGACCTTCAATATAGAATCTGGTGCAGTACGGGGGATTCTAGCAAAGAACTGAGGGCTCTTGATATGTGACCTGATAATTGATAATATCATATACAATAACTAGACAATCACCTATTGCAGGAATAGATCACTCAGAAACATATTAGTAAAGAATAAGGTGTCACAGCAAGATAAATTACTGCTTATGGCCTAAGGATTCAAGCTCACAGATTTCCGTATATGTGGGAAATACAAAGCATTCCAACAGTCTACTAATGTCAGCATGGTAGAAATCCTTCAGACCACCAAATATAAATGAATAACACAGTTCATTATTTGTACAATTACCTTTGTGATTTATGATCTGCATTGTCCTTGTAACTTATGGTATATGGGAAGCACACACACACAGTGCACAAAGGAATCCTTGAACACACTAGAGCCATCACTAACAGGGATAAGCATTAGCTAATGGTGCAACACTTGGAGTCACATCATTATAGTGACAGAAAACACCTGAAGTGTTTTGGCATAGAACATGGCACCGTTGATACCAGAGGGGGTAACCACGTAGCTAAATTGCGTAAACTGGAATCCAAAATGATTATTGAGTTAAATTCTAAAGCCCTGAATGGCCTGACTTCAGATGAGGAGCTCTATGTTCACTTAGACTGAATGACTGCATATATGTACATATGTAGTTCTTTGCTATGTTTTTTTTACCTTTCTTGGTTTTTATTACAGGGAGAATAGGAAGGGACTCTAACCTTGCTTTGCTGGAACACAAGAGGAGGCACCGGCTGGGGCGCCCTACCCTAGTCTTCCTAGACACCACAGATGGTGACACTGGGTGATATAGTTTTGGTGTTTATTTGAATATTGTTTTTGTGTAAAATTGAAGTTGGTTACTGAAAGTTCGATTCCAAGCAAGGCCTGCTGTGTGTTTAACACTGTTTTTAACAGACCTCTAATATGTTGCCCACCGGGGCGCTATGTTTATTTATTGACTATTTTTTGAGGGTTGATGCATGGTACTAGGCATCACAGGTTTATAATGGGTGGTGGGTGGCAATGTTTATTGATTGTTTATTAATTGTCACACATGTGGTTTTGGGGCCAAACAAATATGTCCTTAAATTTTGTGATGATATTGTACAAGATGCAGCCCACTAGGCCCTGACCAGCTTATGGGCACCCAGATGCCTCAACCCTACCTCACCCCAACCCCACACCTCCCCCTTTTTGTAATGTTACCTGTATGCTTAATCAGCCCACTTGGGCTTTATGTTTTCCCGACATTATTTATGTAATCTCATTAGTGAGTATGTTTCTATTTCAGATACATCATTCATTTCACACTTTCAAGTTTCTGAAATCTCTTGAAATATATAATGCCTTGATATGTTGGTAGGGCACTTACTTTGTTGTGTTATGAGTACACAATTCGACTACACTAAAAAATGGCTGAACCTTTGCAGTATTTTTCAAATTCTCTGCCCACCCTTCGTCTATGTTTACACTTGCACTGTGACTTTTAGTATAAGTATTGGTTCGTATCATTTACCCTTATGCGTGAGCAAGGCCATTGGCCAAAATGTGTTGCAGGGCCGGAGCATCGTTTATTAAATTGTTTCCTCGCTTTACTCTCCTGAGTGCACGTAACTCTATTATTGGAGTGTTTTAAGTATTTGCAAGCCGAGTGGCGCGCCTGACACCGAGGGGCAGCACGACAGAAAGCGGAAACATGAGTATATATAGTATGTCACACAGGTAAAACATACATGATTGCTGTGCTGCTCCTTTTTTGCTTCTGACTTGGGAAGCTGGAGTCTTATTATTTGAATATAAATATAAATATACACGGCCGACTAAAGAAAATAAACTAAAATTGCACAGAAACGTGGTCCGTGCCTGCTTTATAAAATTCCGGGGATGGGGAATCGAGATGAGCAGCAAATGAATATATATATATATATATATATATATATATCACCATAAATCTCCTCCAAAAGAAAGAGCAGAGGCCGCACTGGGGAAACCAAGGAAACATCATTTATTCAGCGGTAACATCGGCGAATGCATTTCGGCTTCATCAGCCTTCATCAGCGCCAGGGATGTTTAGGAGGCATTTTCAAAAGACATCACTGTATGAAGGTCCCGCCTCATGCTGATTGGCTTGGCTCCGCTCCACCCCAATTACGTTGGATCGTGGGTTTCTTGTGGCCTGCAAGTTCCCGGATGCATTGCACAACCAGGTAGGTAGTGCGGGGGTGTTGATAAAACCTTGTGGCTATGCGGGCTTTAGCGGGACAGTCTGTGATGCTGAAAGTTGCTGTACTCCTGTTTTTCTGTTGTTGAATGAATGCGCCTCCTCGTCTCCCCAAACTGCACCAACCCACGGGTTCAAAAGTCTAATCGGCGGGGACAGAAATGGAAATCCACATCGCCCAGCGTGAGGTTAATAACCTCAACACCGCCCCTTCTCCTTCCGAACACTGGGGTGGATTCAAGTCGCTCCAATACCTCGGAGAACACAGGGAACGCTGCCGTAGCAGCAGCCAGTGAAGACAAGGACATCTTGTGATGCAGGGACCTCTGGAAAGCGTCTCTGGCTGACGCTAGAAAATCACCATAAATCTCCTCCAAAAGAAAGAGCAGAGGCCGCACTGGGGAAACCAAGGAAACATCATTTATTCAGCGGTAACATCGGCGAATGCATTTCGGCTTCATCAGCCTTCATCAGCGCCAGGGATGTTTAGGAGGCATTTTCAAAAAACATCACTGTATGAAGGTCCCGCCTCATGCTGATTGGCTTGGCTCCGCTCCACCCCAATTACGTTGGATCACCTGTTGCAGGTCGCGGGTTTCTTGTGGCCTGCAAGTTCCAGGATGCATTGCACAACCAGGTAGGTAGTGCGGGGGTGTTGATAAAACCTTGTGGCTATGCGGGCTTTAGCGGGACAGTCTGTGATGCTGAAAGTTGCTGTACTCCTGTTTTTCTGTTGTTGAATGAATGTGCCTCCTCGTCTCCCCAAACTGCACCAACCCACGGGTTCAAAAGTCTAATCGGCGGGGACAGAAATGGAAATCCACATCGCCCAGCGTGAGGTTAATAACCTCAACACCGCCCCTTCTCCTTCCGAACACTGGGGTGGATTCAAGTCGCTCCAATACCTCGGAGAACACAGGGAACGCTGCCGTAGCAGCAGCCAGTGAAGACAAGGACAAGGACATATATATATATTATCTACTGGCGGTCGCCAGTAGATAGTTATAGTTAGGACCGTGTTTCCATAGGAAATCTCAAAATTCTATTTTGAATGACTTTGGCGCCGGTCGACGAATCCTCGCAAAAGTTTCAAAACTAATGGGGCGCTACGCTCCGCTCCTACCCTGAAAGTCTCGGGGGGATTCGTCAAGCGGGGGCTGAGAAAAAAGGGGGGTCCCAAAACACGTTTTCCCCATGCATTTTTCCATAGGACCTTTAGACACAGCTACAGCCCGAACGGCTGAACAGAATTACTTGAAATTTGGCAGAGAGGTAGCCATAAGGTCAAGGAAGTGCCTTTTGTAGGTCTGGTGTAAATCTGTTCAGTAGTTCCTGAGAAAATAGCATTTAAATCAATATATATATCTGTAAGCGCGCTCCGTGCGCTTACCGTAAGCTTACCGTACGCGTACGGTGCCGTGCGCGAGCTCAAATCTGATTGGTGGTTACATGACTGTAAACATTCGAATCGGTCGAAATCAGGAAGTGTCGGCCGCCATTTTCTGTCTCTCGCACTGAGAAACAAAGGTGGGGAATGTGAAAAGGGGGCAACGAAGAGAGTTGCAGACCCCCTAGTGTTTGTCAGGGGGTCCAAGAAGGACCCAAAAGTACGAAAAATACATTTAATAATTTTTTTAAAAAATCGCGCCGTACGCGTACGGTAAGCTTACCGTACGCGCACGAAAAAAAAAAATAAAAAAAAAATAAAGAAGTAACAATCACATTTATTAAATAAATTAAAGGACCCACAAGGGAGAAAAAAACAAATGTTACTGTGTAAAAAAAGGAGAGGCGCGCACGGCATGGACTGCGCGAAGTGCACCGTGCGCGCAGAGTGTGCGCACGGGTCCCAAAACGCGATTTCCCCATGTATTTTTCCATAGGACCTTTAGTCGCAGCTACAGCCCGAACGGCTGAACAGAATTAGTTGAAATTTGCCAGAGAGGTAGCCATAAGGTCAAGGCAGTGCCTTTTGCAGGTCTGGTGTGAATCTGTTCAGTATTTCCTGAGAACATAGCATTTAAAAGCATATCAATATCTATATACCCGCAGGGGGCGCGCACTGTGCAAGCCCTGTGGGCGCACCCTGCCGTGCGCGAGCGTAATTCTGATTGGTTGTTAGATGTCAGTAAACATTAGAATCGGTGGAAATTAGGAAGTGTCGGCCGCCATTTTGTCTGTCGCACTGAAAAGGAAAGGTGGAGAACGTGAATAGGGGGCAGAGTAGGGAGTTCTTGACCCCCTAGCCATTGTCAGGGGGTCACAGTAGGACCACGAAGGGCAAAAAAAAAGATTTTAATTTTTTTTTAAAACATCGCGGGGTGCGCGCACTCTGCGCACACCCGAAAAAAAACCTTAGAAAAAAAAATCAAGATAAAGTGTTTAGATATTAGGTGGCTCTAAAAAGAGCCCTTGTGTTTATTGAATGTTTTTCGGTACCTACAAGTACGAGTCTAAAGTTCAAGAGGAAGATTGTTGAATATTAATACTTTTTTTCTTTTTTTCAGAAATAGAAAGAACATTTAGAAAATGTAATTCAGTTTCCTTGCAATTAAATAAAAACATTTATTTCTAAATAAGTTACTTTGATGGTCAGGTAAGTTTAAAATATCTGTATGTCTCACTCCTTCCGTTTCATGCTTCCTTTTCTTCACCTCTTCTTACTCTGCTTTTCTCATTTCTCTTCTCACTCTCTCTTCCTGCTTTACTACTCTTTTGTAACTCCCTCACTCCTTCTCTACTACTCCCCTACCTTTACTACCTCCATCACTAATTTTTCATCCATGTTTCTTTCTCTGTATCCATATGTCTTAGTCTTTTTAACTGCCTTACTCCTTCTCAGTTGTTTGCTTTCTGTCTATGTATCTGTCACTCTCTGTTTGTCTGTTTTACCCTTAATTTCCTTAACATCTCTGGGGCAGATTTACAAGCCACCTGCGCCACCACTGTGTCACTTTTCTTGACGTACTAGTGGTGCAGGGTGCTCCTCCATATTTACAAGGAGAGGATAAGCCACTCTGTGTGTCTTTTCCTCTCCTTGTAAATACAGCAAATTCAAACGCAGCACTAAAATGAGCTATTATCTTTTTTGATAGGTTTAGGGTACCTATGCGTAAGTACTGATGCAGAGTTTAAAGTTTAATAGGAAGACTCTCTTCCCTTCATCTGTGAAATGTACACCATCTCTTTTTTAATTACTTTGCCACTCCCCTCTCTTTGTCAGGGAGTCCCTGAAGGTTTACTAAAGTTGAAAAAAGTTATTATTTTTTTTAAAAAACATAATTGGGTGCGCGCAGGGTGCGCGCACCCCAAAAAAAAAAAAAAATTTAAAAAAACAGTTTTTGTGTTTAGGTTTTAGGTGGCTCTAAAAAGAGCCCTTGAGTTAATGTAGGGACAGAGGAAGAGAAAAACGGAAAAAAAAATAACAAAACTATGGCCTAGTGCAAGAGTGCTCCTCAAATTTTCTCTGAATGAGATCAATACTGCTCTCACCCATAGTAATAAGAGTACCACAATCCATGCACCGTGTAGACATCCTCTCAAAACAAGGACGAATATCCAGAGGTGTGTAAGAAGGTGAAAGCACCATCGCAGAAGAAGTGCTCGGCTGAGCTGCCAAAGAGGTGCTCGGCTGAGCTGCTGCAGATGTCGTCGGCTGAGCAGGTGGAGGGTTTGCTCCAGAAGCTTGACGAAAAGTCACAGGATGCATTTTCTCAACGTGCCTCAACATTGTGTGAATACTAAAAGACTACTTCTTATTAGCATTCCCACGTGATAAGGTCCGCTGACAAAGTATGCAGGTGACTTTTGGTGCATTCACCTTCTTTTGACCCTCAGGAAAAGTGAAAAACTGCCATATAAAGGAGTCTTTCTGCTTCCTCTGCCTCTGCCTCTCAAGAGTGTCCTGTTCACTCTCAGAAGATGGCTGGTGCTCTGCCATTGTCTCACAAAAACAGAGTAGCTCCTTCTCCAAGGGAATCAGAACTAACAATGAGGGGAGTGGGTGTGGTTTTGGAAGAATCTGGAACTGAAAGTACTTTGAACCAATGAAAAGTGATGTTTCTTGATCACATGACTTACCATGAGGGGATTGGGTGTGGTGTTGAAACAATCAGAAACTGAAAATAATGAAAACCAATTAAAAGTGTTGTTTTATTCATCATAGGTTTCACACATGTTATAGTTAGGTGGACATTTCACTCGTAAAAAAACAATGAAATTCCCCCGTTATAGTTAGTTGAGATAACTATAACTCGCGTGCCCGCAATCCTCTGCTCATGACGTCACATATTACATCACTCATGACATGGTCAGTGGCATCACTCATGACATCACTGATGACATCATCCTTGTGATAGAGTGGCGGTCGCACGAGTTATAGTTATCTCAACTAACTATAACGGGGGAATTTCATTGGTTTTTTACGAGTGAAATGTCCACCTAACTATAACATGTGTGAAACCTATGGTTTTTTAAGCGAATTTGCAAGGTTTTTTAAATGCTAATTCCTAACTATAACGTGTGTGAAACCTATGGTTTTTTCAGTGAATTTCAAAGGTTTTTTAAATGCTAATTTATGAATCTTTTATTTTTTTTGTTTAATTATTTATTTTACAATAAGCTACCTAAGTATTTAATTATAGATTTACTGTATCCTGCAATATGGAATGGCTCAGTTTTTTTTTTATTTTGGATATAGTTGAACAGCATAGTTAATATCTTCTATAAACCTCTAAACATTTTTTTTTTAAGGGTTTTTGACCGTGCTCGCACCGTACGCGTACCGTACGTGTACGGTACGGTACGCGTATGGTGCGTGCACGTGGCTTGCATGCGTACGTGCTCCGTGTGCGCATGCGTACGTGATTTACCTGCGCATGCGTACTTCGTGCGTGATGCGTACGCGTGCGCTCCGTACGCGCATGCGTGTGTGTTCTTTTTGCACATGCGCGCATGCTCCGTACGCGCATGCACGCGTTCTCTGTACGCGCATGCTCCATACGCGCATGCGCGCATCCCGCGTGCTCCGTACTTACATGCGCATGTGCTACGTACGCGCATGCGTGCTTGTACCGTGCGTGCACCGTACGCGAAACGGTGCGCGCACGGCAAGTCATGTGATCAAGAAACTGCACTTTTCATTGGTTTGTAGTAGTTTCAGGTCATGTGATTAACAAACATCACTTTTCATTGGTTTATATATAGTTTCAGTTCCAGAAACGTCCAACACCACACCCACTCCCCTCATTATTTCTTCTGATTCCCTGGGAGAAGGAGCTGAACTGTTTTTGTGATACAATGGCAGAGCAGCAGTCATCTTCTGGGAGTGAGCAGGAGACCATTGTGAGACAGAGACAGAGGAAACAGAAAGACTCTTTTATATGGCAATTTTTTAGATTTCCAGAGGGGCAAAAGAAAGTGAATGCTCCCAAAGTCACCTGCATTCTTTGAGATCGTGTCTTATCAAGAGGAGATCCTAAAAAGAAATACTTTTTTAGTATCTTCACTATGATCAGGCACGTTAGGGATGTACATCCTGTTGCTTATGCTCGAGCTGCTAGAGAAAACCCTCCAGCAGCTCAGCCGAGCACATCCGCAGCAGCTCAGCCGAGTACATCATCGGCAGCTCAGCCGAGCACTTCATCTGCGGTGGCAGCTTCACCTTCTTCTGCTCTTCTGGATATACACCCTCTGTTTAAGAGGGTGCATATACGGTGCAATACGTGTAATGCTCTTCTTGCTTTGGGGGAGACCAGCATTCCCCTAATAGACACCAAGATACAGCAGCACACGTGCGACACCCTATAATTTTTGCCATGTTTTTTTTCCCTCTGTCCCTCTATTAACACAACGGCTCTTTTTAGAGCCACCTAACATCTAAACACTTAAAAAAAAAAATTCTATTATTTTGTGTTTTTTTCCCCGCCGTGCGCGCACCGTGCGCGCACGGTACGTGCACCCCGCGATTTTTTTACAAAAAAAAATATGTTTTTTTCACCCTTCATGGTCCTTCAGGGACCCCCTGACAAAAGCTAGGGGGTCAGGAACTTTGTACCCTGCCCCCTTTTCACGTTCTCCACCTTTCTTTTTTTCTGTCACACACAAAATGGCGGCCGACACTTCCTGATTTCTACCGATTCGAATGTTGACTGACATGAATCCACCAATCAGAATTACGCTCGCGCACAGCACCGTGCGCGTACCGTGCGCGCACGGTGCGTCGACGGTGCGCGGCTATAGATATTTATGTGCTTTAACTGCAATTTTCTCAGGAACTACTGAACAGATTGACTTCACACATGCAAAAGGCACATCCCTGACCTGAGGACTACCTCTCTGCCAAATTTCAAGTAATTCTGTTCAGCCGTTCGGGCTGTACCTTCGACTAAAGGTCCTATGGGAAAATGCATAGGGAAAACGCGTTTTGGGACCCCCCTTTTTTCTCAGCCCCCGCTTGACGAATCACCCTGAGACTTTCAGGGTAGGAGCTGAGCAGAGCGCCCCATTAGTTTTGAAAATTTCGCGAGGATTCATTAACCGGCGCCAAAGTTATTCAAAATATAATTTGCAGATTTCCTATGGAAACACGGTCCTAACTATAACTATCTACTGGCGACCGCCAGTAGATAATACATACATACATATATATATATATTTTTTCAAAAAAGGAAGTTGCCACTTGCGGAGATGCACTCAAAAACAAAGCGGCCCCCAAGTTTCAAAGAGGGTCCTTTTATTCATTGCAACCGGGTTTCATTTCAATGTAGTTCAAAAAGGTCCAACGCGTTTCAAAGCTCCTGCTTCTTGTTCACGGACCGGCTGGTTGCAGGCAGTAGTAACGTCATCTCGGCAAGCCCCTCATTTAAATAGTAGTTGACTACCCCCAGGTGGGTTTGATTCAAATATTCAGTCTTGAAGGTATCCTGGGACTTGTAGGATAATGAGCGTTCCTGCCAAAAAACCAAAGTTTCAATTAGTATTCATCCTCCAGTAGGTTTGAAAGTGAAATCCTTTTTTGAAAATATATATATATATATATACATACATACAAACATACATATATATATTGACAACACATGGTATCCCAAGACGAGCTGCACACGAGACGGCATGTAGGTTACCAGCCTAAATTACAGGTACTGATGGACACGTAGACTGGTACTGTGAGCAGTTTCTCTTATGCCTGACGCGTTTCTGGGTAATCCCTTCATCAGAGGCAATTGGGAAAAGATCGCGCTGCTGGTAGGCAACAACTCCTTACGTAATTATCACGCCCCTTATTCACGTCAATGGAAGTCTGGGAGTTGTAGTGCCTGCGATACCTTCCTTATTTCGGCGCGCTTATTCCTGCCATCGGTAAGGCCCGGATTGGGCCCCAGTCATCGTGTCCAAAATAAATCCTGGCATGTCGCTCCACTTTGGAAATGGTAAATCCATTACCGTGGCCCCTCGGTATCATGGGGTGGTGCAAGCCCTGCGGCTGGGCTGCTGCATTCAAATTGACAACACATGGTATCCCAAGAAGAGCTGCACACAAGACTGTAGGTTACCAGCCTAAATTACAGGCACTGATGGACACGTAGACTGGTACTGTGAGCAGCTTCTCTTATGCCTGACGCGTTTCTGGGTAATCCCTTCATCAGAGGTAATTGGGAACAGATCGCGCTGCTGGTAGGCAACAACTCCTCAAGTAATTATCACGCCCCTTATTCACGTCAATGGAAATCTGGGAGGGAGTTGTAGTGCCTGCGATACCTTCCTTATTTCGGCGCGCTTATTCCTGCCGTCGATAAGGCCCGGATTGGGCCCCAGTCATCGTGTCCAAAATAAATCCTGGCATGTCGCTCCACTTTGGAAATGGTGAATCCATTACCGTGGCCCCCTCGGTATCATGGGGTGGTGCAAGCCCTGCGTCTGGGCTGCCGCATTCAAATTGACAACACATGGTATCCCAAGAGGAGCTGCACACGAGACGGCATGTAGGTTACCAGCCTAAATTACAGGTACTGATGGACACATAGACTGGTACTGTGAGCAGCTTCTCTTATGCCTGACGTGTTTCTGGGTAATCCCTTCATCAGAGACAATTGGGAAAAGATCACGCTGCTGGTAGGCAACAACTCCTCAAGTAATTATCACGCCCCTTATTCACGTCAATGGAAGTCTGGGAGTTGTAGTGCCTGCGATACCTTCCTTATTTCGGCGCGCTTATTCCTGCCGTCGATAAGGCGGATTGGGCCCCAGTCATCGTGTCCAAAATAAATCCTGGCATGTCGCTCCACTTTGGAAATGGTGAATCCATTACCGTGGCCCCCTCGGAATCATGGGGTGGTGCAAGCCCTGCGGCTGGGCTGCCGCATTATATATATATATATACATATATATATATATTATCTACTGGCGGTCGCCAGTAGATAGTTATAGTTAGAACCTATTTTCCATTGGAAATCCGCAACATTCTATTGGGAATATCTTCGGCGCCGATTGACGAATCTTTGCAAAATTCTCCAAACTTTTGGCCAGCTCCGCTCCGCTCCTACCCTGAAAGTCCGTGAAGCGGGGGCCGAGAAAAAAGGGGGGTCCCAAAACGTGTTTTCCCCATGCAATTTCCCATAGGATCTGTTGTCGCAGCTACATCCCGAACCGCTGAACGGAATGACACCAAATTTGGCAAAGAGGTAGTCCTGAGTTCGGACTCGTGCCTTTTGCATATTTGATGTGAATCTGTTCAGTAGTTCCTGAGAAAATTAGGGTAAAAAAGTTAGTGATATCTATGGCCGCAGAGGATCCGTGGACCCTACCCGCACCGTACGCGAACCCTCCCCGAACTGAGCGCGCACCCACCCGATCGCGTGCTGAATGCTAATTGGCTGTCGAGCGTCTCTCTACATTCGAAACCAGGAACTGTTGGCAGCCATTTTCTGCCTCGGTAGAATCGAGGCTGAAGAAGCAAGGGGAATAAGTGCGTAAAACATATAAAGGGGGCAGAGTGGGAAAACTCTGACCCTCTAGAGGTGCTTAGGGGGTCCCAGAAGGATCCCCTGGGGCCCCCCTTTTTAGTAAAAAAAAAAGCGGTGAAATGCGCGCACGGTGCGCGCATCCTATCGCGTTGGATGCACGGATTCTCTAGCGGTGGGTGCGCGGATCCACGGCAACGTTTTTTGAAAAACGACAAGAAATCATTGGTTGTATAACAACTTTCTACACTGAAAGGTAGGGTGTATATTTTTGTTTTTTAAAGGTATGATTGTTATTGGTTAACAAAAACAGATTGTAAGGAACATTATATATGATAAGCTGATATGTTGAAAAGTCAAGCACACTTCCTGTCTTGTGTGGGAACATTGTGTGCTGAACTTGTGACCTGTGAGCTCAGTGCAGTGTTCCATGACCTGTTTCTATGGTAACAGGCAGAAGGCAGATTGGGGGAAGGGTTGAAATGTATTTCAGTTGGAAAGGGTTGAAATGTTTAACCAATAGAAATGTGTGTTTGCTTTTGAGTTTATGTGCGAAGGATTGTGATTTGATGTTTACATGTATATGGGTGGAAAATGAAAGGGAAACTTTTCCATTCTTTGCTCTTGCTGAGAGGTGCACAGTGTAGAGATTCTGTAAAAGAAAATATGGTGAGTGATTGATATACTCCTTAATCTACAAAAGAAATTGAAAGATGAGTTATTTAATTGTAAGGAGATGTATGTGGACTATTTTAATCAGACTAATGTATTTTTCCTGCTAAAGTGTAGGGAGTACGTTTTTTCTCTACAATGTGTGTGCATGTAGAAACCATTCTGTGATTGGCATTTGTGTTTTTCATGTGTTTGTAGAGAGATAACTGTGCAGTTTTTATATTTTGGTAGAATTAGAAACCAGTCATTGTTTATGAATTTGTGAAATGAGTTATGTTATGTTTCTAAACTAAAATGTAGTACTACTTCTAAATGAAGAAATGTGTTTTCATATAGTGCAAGGGATAGTGTTGTTTGTCTAGAATCACACAGTGAGTCTGTGTGCATTTGGGAACCACTGTGAGAGAAGCATTTGGTAATATCGTGTATTTGCTGACAGATAAGTGTTTTAAAACCAGTCAGGTTGTCAAGTTTTAGTAGCATTAGAAGACAGTCTTTGCTTATGTGTTGATTAAATGAGTCAGGCATTGACACTAAAGTGCAGTCGTGAAATATGTAGATTGTGTGCAGTTCCCTTATCACTTCCAGTGTAGTGAATGCGTTTTGGTAAACTCCTACGAATACTGGTGTTTGTCTAGAATCACACTGTGAGTCTTTGTGCATTTGGGAACCACTGTGAGAGAAGCGTTTGGTAACATTATGTATTTGCTGAGAGAAAACTGTTTTAAAACCTGTCATGTTGTCAAGTTTTAGTAGCATTAGAAGCCATTCTTTGCTTATGTGTTGATTAAATGAGTCAGGCATTGACACTAAAGAGCAGTCGTGAAATATGTAGATTGTGTGCAGTTCCCATATCACTTCCAGTGTTGTGAATGAGTTTTGGTAAACTCCTAGGGATACTGGTGCTTGTCTAGAATCACACTGTGAGTCTTTGTGCATTTAGGAACCACTGTGAAAGAAGCGTTTGGTAACATCGTGTATTTGCTGAGAGAAAATCGTTTTTAAACCTGTCATGTTGTCAAGTTTTAGTAGCATTAGAAGCCAGTCTTTGCTTATGTGTTGAATAAATGAGTCAGGCATTGACACTATAGAGCAGTCGTGAAATATGTAGATTGTGTGCAGTTCCCTTATCACTTCCAGTGTTGTAAATGAGTTTTGGTAAACTCCTAGGGATACTGGTGCTTGTCTAGAATCACACTGTGAGTCTTTGTGCATTTGGGAACCACTGTGAAAGAAGCGTTTGGTAACATTGTGTATTTGCTGAGAGAAAACTGTTTTAAAACCTGTCATGTTGTCAAGTTTTAGTAGCATTAGAAGCCAGTCTTTGGTTATGTGTTGATTAAATGAGTCAGGCATTGACACTAAAGAGCAGTCGTGAAATATGTAGATTGTGTGCAGTTCCTTTATCACTTCCAGTGTTGTGAATGAGTTTTGGTAAACTCCTAGGGATACTGGTGCTTGTCTAGAATCACACTGTGAGTCTTTGTGCATTTGGGAACCACTGTGAAAGAAGCGTTTGGTAACATTGTGTATTTGCTGAAAGAAAACTGTTTTAAAACCTGTCATGTTGTCAAGTTTTAGTAGCATTAGAAGCCAGTCTTTGCTTATGTGTTGATTAAATGAGTCAGGCATTGACACTATAGAGCAGTCGTGAAATATGTAGATTGTGTGCAGTTCCCTTATCACTTCCAGTGTTGTGAATGAGTTTTGGTAAACTCCTAGGGATACTGGTGCTTGTCTAGAATCACACTGTGAGACTTTGTGCATTTGGGAACCACTGTGAAAGAAGCGTTTGGTAACATTGTGTATTTGCTGAGAGAAAACTGTTTTAAAACCTGTCATGTTGTCAAGTTTTAGTAGCATTAGAAGCCAGTCTTTGCTTATGTGTTGATTAAATGAGTCAGGCATTGACACTAAAGAGCAGTCGTGAAATATGTAAATTGTGTGCAGTTCCCTTATCACTTCCAGTGTTGTGAATGAGTTTTGGTAAACTCCTAGGGATACTGGTGCTTGTCTAGAATCACACTGTGAGTCTTTGTGCATTTGGGAACCACTGTGAAAGAAGCGTTTGGTAACATCGTGTATTTGCTGAGAGAAAACTGTTTTAAAACCTGTCATGTTGTCAAGTTTTAGTAGCATTAGAAGCCAGTCTTTGCTTACGTGTTGATTAAATGAGTCAGGCATTGACACGAAAGAGCAGTCGTGAAATATGTAGATTGTGTGCAGTTCCCTTATCACTTCCAGTGTTGTGAATGAGTTTTGGTAAACTCCTAGGGATACTGGTGCTTGTCTAGAATCACACTGTGAGCCTTTGTGCATTTGGGAACCACTGTGAAAGAAGCGTTTGGTAACATCGTCTATTTGCTGAGAGAAAACTGTTTTAAAACCTGTCATGTTGTCAAGTTTTAGTAGCATTAGAAGCCAGTCTTTGCTTATGTGTTGATTAAATGAGTCAGGCATTGACACTAAAGAGCAGTCGTGAAATATGTGGATTGTGTGCAGTTCCCATATCACTTCGAGTGTTGTGAATGAGTTTTGGTAAACTCCTAGGGATACTGGTGCCTGTCTAGAATCACACTGTGAGTCTTTGTGCATTTGGGAACCACTGTGAAAGAAGCGTTTGGTAACATTGTGTATTTGCTGAGAGAAAACTGTTTTAAAACCTGTCATGTTGTCAAGTTTTAGTAGCATTAGAAGCAAGACTTTGCTTATGTGTTGATTAAATGAGTCAGGCATTGACACTAAAGAGCAGTCGTGAAATATGTAGATTGTGTGCAGTTCCCATATCACTTCCAGTGTTGTGAATGAGTTTTGGTAAACTCCTAGGGATACTGGTGCTTGTCTAGAATCACACTGTGAGTCTTTGTGCATTTGGGAACCACTGTGAAAGAAGCATTTGGTAACATTGTGTATTTGCTGAGAGAAAACTGTTTTAAAACCTGTCATGTTGTCAAGTTTTAGTAGCATTAGAAGCCAGTCTTTGCTTATGTGTTGATTAAATGAGTCAGGCATTGACACTAAAGAGCAGTCGTGAAATATGTAGATTGTGTGCAGTTCCCTTATTACTTCCAGTGTTGTGAATGAGTTTTGGTAAACTCCTAGGGATACTGGTGCTTGTCTAGAATCACACTGTGAGTCTTTGTGCATTTGGGAACCACTGTGAAAGAAGCGTTTGGTAACATTGTGTATTTGCTGACAGAAAACTGTTTTAAAACTTGTCATGTTGTTAAGTTTTAGTAGCATTTGAAGCCAGTCATTGCTTATGCGTTGATTATGTGTTGATTAAATGAGTCAGGCATTGACACTAAAGTGCAGTCGTGAAATATGTAGATTGTGTGCAGTTCCCTTATCACTTCCAGTGTAGTGAATGAGTTTTGGTAAACTCCTAGGAATACTGGTGCTTGTCTAGAATCACACTGTGAGTCTTTGTGCATTTGGGAACCACTGTGAGAGAAGCGTTTGGTAATATCGTGTATTTACTGAGAGAAAACTGTTTTAAAACCTGTCATGTTGTCAAGTTTTAGTAGCATTAGAAGCCAGTCTTTGCTTATGTGTTGATTAAATGAGTCATGCTTTGACACTGATGTGCTGTACTTAAATATGTAAATTGTGTGCAGTACCATTAACTCTTCCAGACTAGTGAATGAGTTTTGGTAAAATCCTAGGATAGTGTTGCTTGTCTAAAATCACACTGTGAGTCTGTGTGCATTTGGGTAAGGATTGTGAGAGAAGCATTTGGTAACATCGTGTATTTGCTGACAGATAACTGTTTTAAAACCTGTCATGTTGTCAAGTTTTAGTAGCATTACAAGACAGGTATGGCTTATGCTTTCATTATATGAGTCAGGCATTGACACAAAAGTGCAGTCATGAAATATTAAGATTGTGTACAATTCGCTTACCACTTCCACAGTAGTGAATGATTTTTGTTAAACTCCTAGGTATAGTGGTTGTTGTCTAGAATTACACTGTGAGTCTGTGTGCATTTGAGAGCCACTGTGGAAGACGCATTTGGTAACATCGTGTATTTGCTGACAGATAACTAATTTAAAACCTCTCATGTTGTCAAGTTTTAGTAGCATTAGAAGCTAGTCTTTGCTTATGCATTGATAAAATGAGTCAGGGTTTGACACTAAGGTGCAGTACCATGTACTATTCTGTTCACTGTGGCAGAACTGAAAATTTTAAAGTTTTACCTAAGCACTGTCCTAGAAGTAGTCTGATTATTTAGTCAGTTTCTAAGTACCAAATAGATTGCTTCAAATAAAAGTGTTCTGACATACTATACACTTGTCTTTTACACCTTCAATTCCCTAGTCAGTATCCATACACTTCCAGGAAACATCCTGTCACTTCCTTTGCAGTCCTCTAGAGACCCATTCAACAGCATGTACTAATCCATTGACTGTGCCAAAACTCAAACACTTATAAATTCACCTATACACTCTCTTTCCAGTACTCTAATGATTTAGTCACTGCCTAAGTATTCATGCACTGAGCCAGTTCCTAGAACATGGACTACGTCAAACCCATATCCACTATGCATGCAGTCCTCTAACCACCTACACACTTGTCTTTCACACCTTCAATTCCCCAGTCAGTATCCGTTCACTTCCAGCAAACACCCTGTCACTGCCATTGCACTCCTCTAGTGACCCATTCAGCATACTAATCCATTCACAGCGCCAAATCCTAATAAATTCACCCAGGCACTCTCCTTGCAGTACTCTAATCATTCAGTCAGTACCCAAGTACTCATCCAGTGACCCAGGCCTTAGTATATGGACTGCTTCAAACCTCTATCCACTATGCATGCAGTCCTCTAACCACCTACACAATTTTCTTTCACACCTTCAATTCCCTAGTCAGTATCCATACACTTCCAGGAAATACCCTGTGACTCTCTTTGCAGTCCTCTAGTGACCCATTCAGCACCATGTACTAATCCATTCACTGTGCTAAAACCCAAACACTTAAATTCACCAAGATACTATCTTTGCAGTACTCTAATCATTCAGTCAGTGCCTAAGTATTCATACACTGAGCCAGGCCTTAGCACATGGACTGCTTCAAACCCCTATGCACTATGCATGCAGTCATCTAACCACCTAGACACTTGTCTTTCACACTTTCAATTTCCTAGTCAGTATCCATACAGTCCAGCACTTGTCACTGCCTTTGCACTCCTCTAGTGACCCATTCAGTACCAAGTACTAATCTATTCTCTGTGCGAAAAGCCTAGCACTTATAAATTCACCTAGGCACTCTCCTTGCTGTACGATAATCATTCAGTCAGTACCCAAGTAGTCATGCAGTGAGCCAGGCCTTAGCACATGGACTGCTTTAAATGCCTATGCAGTATGGATGCAGTCCTCTAATCACCTACACAGTTGTGTTTCACACCTTCTATTCCCTAGTTAGTATTCATACTCTTCTAGCAAACACCCTGTGAGTCACCAAGTGTGTCTCATACTACTGTAATCATTTAGTCAGTTAGCATGTAGTGTTTTAGTGAGTTAGGCTTTAGGGCATGAACTGCTTCAAAGTAGTATGCACTATGCATGTAGTGTTTTAATGATCGTCACACTTGTGGTTCAGGGCTATAGTTTCATAGTCAGTTTTTATATAAAATGTGTTTGTACAGTAATGGAATAGTATACATTTGAAAGTTATTAATATACATTTATTTGTGATTCTTTTTAACAGATACAGAACAGGAGTGTTTCTCATTTGTTTGCACTCTTCTCGTGCAAGATTGTTTGGATGAAGGGTCCTTAGGTGTTTCATCATACTTGCTGTGCCGCACGAGTATTTTTTGTTAGGATCTCCTCGTAACAGAACTCTTTGGCAAATCTTGCGAGTGACGAAGGTGGCATTGGTCTTTGTTTGCTCCTTGGAAAAAGTAAAAAATTTCCTCACCACTGAAGAAAAATGTTGTTTGTGTGGTGCCTTCTGCAAAACATTTTCTTCAGATTCTGTAAATATTTTAAAGCGGCAACATTTAGAGTTTTTGTAAGTTAAACTTATAACATTTTGTTAGCTGTATGCATTTTATATATCTGTGATTTGTTTCTTGTGGTATTTTGTTAAGAATACCATGTTGTTGTTTTTTTAACAATCTTTCTTATTTTCCAGGTCTGTCGTCGACATCCATTGTCCCCACAGTAGTGTTCCGCCTTGTTGTTTTTTATTATTGTTGTTACATTTTGTTTATTAGTTTATTGTTCATATATATGTTAATAAAAAAATAAAGTTTGAAAATAGTTTTTCGTTTATATATTTATTATTATAAAAAATAAAGTTTGAAAAAAAATTAATAACGTTTTTGGTTGTTCTCTTAACTGCTGTGTGACTCTTTCTTGTTCTTATTACTGTTATTTGATGGAGTCCACCATGGTGTTAAATTTTGGGGGACTTATCGCTGGAATACTGGTGATATCTGCAGTTTGCACTAACTTCTGAATAGTGTGTTAGATTTATCTCAACTTTACTTCCGTTAAAGTGCTGATAATGAAATGGAGAGTAGCCGTTCCCGTGCAAAAAGACACGAGGTGCACCTTTCTGATTTATTCTAAATACTAAAATCCTGTATTGAATTGCACTGAGGTATTGGCTGCAGTTACAGTGTACACACAAAATCTATTAACCCCTTCAGTGCCCATGACGAGCTGGACTCGTCATGGGCCGCGGTTGCGCTGTGCCCATGACGAGTCCAGCTCGTCATAGACCCCGCCCGCTAATGCAACGGCCGGCACAGGGCGGGGAAAGGGGCGGGCACTGAAGGGGTTAAGAAATCTCATTGTATTTATATTGATTGGAAATAGTGCGTCAGGTGTTGGATCTTGATGAGATACACTGCTCAGTTCGTATATTGTTCTGCACACGAAAAAAATCCCATCACAACTTTCACACCAATTGCAATGCGAAACAAATTCCGGCGATAAGACACGTTAGCACCAGGGATTTTACACCTGCTTTCTGCTGGTGTTAAGCAGGACAACTACCTGCACCATGAAAGGGAACACAGTCAAGAGCCACACCAGAACACCCACAGGTACCATAGAGTCAATGAGCATGATACAGGGATACCCATGAGGGACAGAAGACTCATCTCAACAACTCTAGGACCGCCAATGCCCCCCAAACCCACATCCTAGTAAGTGTGTGCCTGTGGTCATTGTCTTAGCATGATAGGCACGAGCCCTGCAACATCATAGTGTGCTGTCACCTCAGCGTTGGCAGTGAGCCTGGATGTGTAGCTACGCACGCCTCCTCCTGCATGCACAACTGGCGTGTGCTGGTCTGGGGTTCACAGGTCAGTGCAGGGGTGTGCCTATCCAACAAGGGGAACGGGGTGTCTCGGACATGTCCGTGTACAGGAAGTGCGGTAAATGCGGTAAGTGTGTCTCTGTGTTCTGGTGTGGCCTGCTACAAGAGCCGCAGCAGTTGATGTTGTAAACTGGCATGCATCACCTCCAAACGGCACTGTGATGTTGTAGTTGTAATGTAGCAGGACATGCGCAAATAGGCATTAAAATGGTGTGCTGTACGAGTGCACGAGATACAACAGCGCACCGTACAAAAGTTGGGGGGCTCGTGGGAGTGAGGTGCAGCCGTTTGGCAACATAACACACAGTGAACTCGACCATGTGCCACATGCTGGGCATCTCATCCATGATGACCACGGTCGCAGACATCCCACAACACCAACGACTGGCCTTTGTACACATCCTGTATGAATGCAGCGTGGTTTTCACTTCAATGCTCGTTCAGTGGTGTGATGTTGGCGGGTTGTGTGACTTGTGCTGCTTGTTCGTGTGTTTCATTTTGGCCATTGTTAGTCTATATGTGTGTACTTAATTGTGCATGTGTGCCATTCTGCCCATCTCCCCCCTCCCCCCACTCCCTGCTTCTTCCTCTTCCTACTGCTGTTGTGTCACACATAAATACATGTAAAGAATAAATTAGAATAGTTCCTTGATTCTTTTAGGTTTCAAAACTTCTCTATTGGTTTCTTTTTAATTTTCCATATGAACCGTTTTTTGAATATTGAACAACACATAGAAGTCAGAAGTGCAACGTATTCTATCAACACACTTTCTAGAACATTCTACAACACGTGCAGGTTAAAAGTTCTTCAATTTTTTAAAACTTAACGATATTTTTTTGTAACATTTTCTTGAATATTTAACGACACGTGCAGGTTAAAAGTTGACGATTGTTTTAAGTTCGAACAGTGCCTTTCAAATGCAAGTAGCAGGTGTGGTTGATCTGAGCAAATTTTATCCTTTGATATGTACTCCACAATGAAACTGCTTTTTCTTAACCAATCACAAAGATGTTTTTCCACAAAACTAATGTGCACCCTACTTTTAAAAAAGAATGCTTTTCATGATATCTTCAGAGATAAGTTATAGATAGGAATTAGCATTTAAAAAACCTTTGAAATTCACTGAATAAACCATAGGTTTCAGGGGCGTTATAGTTAGGAATTGGCATTTAAAAAACCTTAGAAATTCACTGAAAAAACCAAAGGTTTCAGGGGCGTTATAGTTAGCTGGACATTTCCCTCGTACAAAACCCTAGAAATTCCCCTGTTATAGTTAGTTCAGCTAACTATAACTCGCGCCCCCGCAATGCACTGCTGATGACGTCACATATTACATCACTCATGACATGGTCAGTGACATCACTGATGACATCACTGATGACATCTCAAATGACATCACTCATGACATCACTGATGACATCATCCATGTGATAAATTAGTGCATCTTCTCACACCCTAATATAACCTTTGATACACCGACTCAAAATTTCAGACGGCCATTTTGAAAATCATAGATACTCCAATACCAATAACTACATACCCACTCATTAACTCTTAGGTCTACATACACCTCCACTCACTCACCTGTACAGTCACTCATACTTACAGTCACTCCGTACAAGACTATCATATGCATTTATACACCTATATAGACACTCACACACCGCCAATCATCCATGGAGGTACTGACACACCTAGTCAGCCGTGCAAGTAATTAAACACAGTCCAATTTACTCACCTATGCAGTTAAACACACTCAAGTTCACTTACTCATAAAAATAGTACCACATTCTTACGCTCTAATAGAATCATTGATACAAGCACACACTCATCCATACAGCCACTCTCACAATCACACACTCTCACATATACCCACTTATATACTCTTACACACATATATACTGCCTTTCACATATGTAGTTAGTCACACATGTGCCACTGAGATATACATTCAATCCCTAACACACCCATACATACACTCACCCAACCATACAGTCCATCACAGATGCACTCTTAAAACCATGCACCCATAGAATCACCCACTCACACATCTATGCATAGAGTCACACACACCCTACCCACACAAACACTCAGGCACCCATACAGATACTCAGACAAGCAATCAATAACCCATATAGACACTCATATAGCTATTCACAAAACCATGCAGTCACTTATACACCTACACACAGACACATACAGACATTCACACAGTTTAGTCACTAGTCTGCAGTAAGATACATTTAAAGACTCACTTAAAGAGTCAGTTACGCACCTACAAAATCATCCATTCACACACTTGTACACCCACTCATTCTTCAACAGACCTTTCCCTATATATATTAAACATATTAAAACTGTACAGAAACACATACCTACTGGATGATGTCATCAGTGATCAGGGCGGTAAGGGGAGGACAGTGGCAGTGTTCCCCCGACCCCGCTTGGTGTCAGGTAATTTCTCAGAGAGGAGCGTATTTGAGCAATTGGCAGAAGTATTGTGTCACTGTGAACTAGGAACTGAGTTTTTTAACATCACTTGCGGCGAATTTTAAAACATTGCACTTTGAAGCATTTAACTTCACATCCTGCGGTTATTGTTTGCACAATTAATTGCCTACCTGTTATCTAATCTGTTAGCACTCTGACGATCCTACCGCTTCTGTAGGGGTTCTAGGGGCCAGGTTTCTGTCTTTGCTCAGTGATCCAGCCCACCCGGCCTGGTCCGACTCGGTAGCCAATACCGTTGAGCGGAGGGCGGGTGGACAAGAGCAAGACACGCCCACTAACCCCGGAACAGGTGAGCGGTTAGCGCTCTAACAGCTTTTCACTCAGGCTATTTAGCCCCTCGTCGGCCAAAGCGCGCAGCGGTTGCGCGCAGAGGGGCGCCATTGTCGGCGCCGAAGACAAGCCAAAGACCTGCCCGTCTGCGCCCGTCCGCGACAGGACGGGGCCAGGGGCCATGGGGACTGCCAGGACCCACACACAAAGGTGTCCATCGGTGAGGCTCACTTATAGCTCACATGTATTAAAGGGATATAACATACAATCATTAAATAGTGGCAGGGTAAACGAACACCTTGAGGTAGATGGGCTGCTGCCAAGCAAACAACGGCGCACTGAGAGCTCCATTTTCTCACAAGATCCGCCCGATATGGATTGTTCTATTTTTGTCGACCCCGATATTAGTGGGGTTTCAGGAAGCAACCATACTCTTTCTGGGAAGAAAAACATCCTGTGTAACATTAGGTCGCTCTCGAAACACAGTGCTGAAGTTTGGGACCTAATTTCTTCCAAACAACCAGATTTATGCTACCTCACAGAAACGTGGTTGAAACCACATTCCACTCCTGCCATAACCTTGGGAGTCCCTAGTGACTATAAAATAGTTAGGCTGGATCGCCCCACTAAAATTGGTGGGGGGATTGCAATTGTACATAAACAGGTAATTGGTATATCTGTTTTAGATGAAATAAGTTCCCCAGAAATTGAATTAATAATTTTTAAAATAATACTGCCATCTAATGATACTCAAATGGGTGCATTAGTATATCGACCCCCTGGATCGTACAATAATTTCTCTAGCTTATTGATTGAGCTACTTGCCCCATATGTCAATAGTGACAGCGAGTTTATTTTAGTCGGAGACTTTAATGTACACTGTGATAAGTCGGACTGTTGCGAGGCCCAATCCCTACTTCTTGACCTGTCCTCATTGGGCCTTATGAAACGCAACTCTGGGCCCACACATCAGGCAGGCCATACCCTTGACCTGGTATTTTCTAATTTTATGCTGGTCTCTTGTCCACCAGCAAGGCAGGTCAACTGGACGGACCACTATGTTGTGGAATTCCATACTCCCTACCCGAAACGTATCTCCTCTCGAACTAAACAGTTACCGAGGACACGTAGACAGTGGCACAAAATTACCAACACCACTTTTAAAAATAATTTTTATTGTCCACCTTTTGTTTCTAACGAAAATATTGATACGCCCGTTAAAAATTGTGAAAAAGCTATTGTGGAAACTATTGACAAGATTGCCCCTTTTAAACAATTTAAACCCAGACTCACAAAAAAACAAGAAATTTGGTTTACTGATCACCTTAGGACGTTAAAATTGCATGCCAGGAAACTTGAAAAGAGATGGAGAACCTCTCACTTGATCGAGGACAAAAATAAATATTGGGACTCACTATCTATATACCACAAAGCCATTCGTGTTGCCCGCAAGACTCACATTGCATCGCAAATCACAGCTGCAGGAAACTCTTCAAGGATTTTGTACCAAGTCCTACAATCCTTTGTTAAACCGGCAGCTTGTGAATCTTCGGACCTTGCATCCCAACAGCTGTGTGACGACATCTCTTGCTTTTTTACGAACAAGATAGATACTATCTATGACAAAATAGTTTGCACCAATAACAAACTGACCACAGATATGGCACTTTTGGAAATAGATGCTGACCCCAATCTGAATAAATTTATGTTAAGCTTTTTTCCCCCCATTTCTTTACAAGAGACATCTGCACTAGTATCACGGATTAAAAGTGGTAGCCCTGACGATATCATCCCAGCCAGGATTATGCCTGTCCTGACTGACGAGTTGTGCCCCATGATCCATAGGTTGGTGAATCTGTCTCTGGGCTCAGGCACTGTCCCAAGAGAGTGGAAACGTGCTCTTATTAGGCCTATTAGGAAGAATACTACTATCCCATGGTCCGATCTAACAAATCTCAGGCCCATATCCCTTTTACCATTCTTAGGGAAGCTGATCGAAAAATATGTTAACGGTCATCTGTCCAATCATATCGAACTTGTTGGCGGCCTGGACTATTCACAATCAGGGTTCAGGCCGAAACACAGCACAGAGTCTACCTTGCTGTCTGTTACAGACGACTTGCATATGTATCAGGACAAGGGTTTCTCAGTAATCCTAGTTCTTTTAGATCTTTCAGCAGCGTTCGACACCGTGTCCCATACCATTCTTATTGACCGGTTGTCGAACGCTGGTATTGAGGATAAAGCCATTGATTGGCTAAAGAGCTTCCTGTCAGGGCGCTCCCAGAGAGTGATCATGGACACGTACCGATCAGCAGAGGTGGAGATATCGAAAGGGGTGCCACAGGGCTCTTGTCTAAGCCCTACCTTATTTAACATCTATGTGGCACCCCTGGCAAGAGTGATGCGCAGCTATGGATTCATTCCAGTATCCTATGCTGATGACACGCAGCTCCTCTTCCCTTTTAAGACCATGTCCGCAGAAATTAAAAACTCCTTTTCTGCGGGCATGAAGGCGGTGGCTAATTGGATGTCTTCCAACTTCCTGCAATGCAATGTCAGTAAGACGGAACTAATGCTGTTTGGAGAAGCCAAACTATTGTGGACCCCTGATTGGTGGCCCCCCGATTTGGGAGTAGCTCCAGAATCCAAACAGGTTGTGAAGAGTTTAGGGATTCGGATGGATCAAGACCTGTCATTTGGACAGCATGCTAACCATACTGCTGGAATTTGTTTCCATACGATTGGCCTGCTACGCAGAGTTTTTCCCATACTACCGGACTCTTTCAGAAGAACTCTGGTCCAGACATTGGTTCTGAGTCGAATTGACTACTGCAATGGCCTGTTGCTTTCTGCCAACGAAAATGTGCTGGCCAAGCTTCAGGTCATTCAAAACACCGCGGCTCGTCTTGTCCTTAATGTTCCTCCAAGAACTGCGTCCAAACCTCTTCTGGAGAAACTGCACTGGCTTTCCATTCGCCAGAGATCTAAGTTCAAGTTATGCTGCTTGATCCATAAATGTTTAAATGGACAAGGGCCTATTTATCTTCAGAACAAATTTGTTCCTTATGTTCCAAGTCGTTCACTTAGGTCCAGTAACTGTCTTCTTCTGATGACTCCCCGTGCAAAGAAATCTAGACACGGTGGTAAAGCGCTATCTATCGTAGGCCCTACCCTATGGAACAGACTTCCTCTTCATCTGAGACAGTGCAAAGAACATCTCACTTTCAGGAAACTCCTGAAGACTGTGTTGTTCAGAAACGAGATCTAGCTCCTATTATTCCTCTGTTTCTACCGGCTCCAGAAAGCGCAGAGATACTCCAGCTGGAGTCGATTCTAGCGCTATATAAACCCACAAATAAATAAATAAATAAATGAGTGATGTCATTTGAGATGTCATCAGTGATGTCATCAGTGATGTCACTGACCATGTCATGAGTGATGTAATATGTGACGTCATCAGCAGTGCATTGCGGGGGCGCGAGTTATAGTTAGCTGGACTAACTATAACAGGGGAATTTCTAGGGTTTTGTACGAGGGAAATGTCCAGCTAACTATAACGCCCCTGAAACCTTTGGTTTTTTCAGTGAATTTCTAAGGTTTTTTAAAAGCCAATTCCTAACTATAACGCCCCTGAAACCTATGGTTTTTTCAGTGATATATATATACACACATATACACATTTATAGACACAGAGATGGCCTCAAAGCATGTGAACACTTTCTCAAAACCAGGAGCATCCATTTACTGGCACATACACAAATGTTACTCCAAATGATTGAGATCTGTTTGTTGGAGAATGTGTTCATGTTCAATGGGGTTTTGTATAAACAGATACAAGGCACTTCGATGGGCACCTGCTTCGCTCCCAGTTATGCCAACCTGTTGGTAGGCTGGGGGGAGAAGCAGGTGCTCTGGAGTGAGTCCCTTGAGTGTTGGACCAACAAAGTGAACATCTGGTTAAGATACATCGATGATGTCTTTTTTGTATGGGAGAGTAGGGAGGATAAACTCCTTGAATTTGTCAATGAATTTAATGAAAATACTGTTAATCTCAAATTCACCATGCAACACAGTCAACATACAGTGGACTTCCTTGATATTAGGCTTACTATCAAGGATAACAAATTGGAAACAGATCTCTTTAGAAAAACCACAGCGGGGAACTCGGTACTCCACTCTGCCAGTTGCCATCCACCCAATTTTAGGTGGAGTATACCATTTAGCGAGTTCTTGAGAGCTAAAAGAAACTGTAGCTCCGACAGCAACTGTCTGAAAAACAAGAAAGAGATGATGAATAGATTTCGGGCAAGAGGGTATCCCCTCAAAGTGCTCAAGATGGGTGAGAAAAAAGCAAATGCCATCATGAGAAGTGAGGCTTTATACAAAGCACCCAAAGCCAAACAAACTGTAAAAGAATCCCCCATAAGATTGATAACCACATACAATATGCAATCTGTCCAATTTAGTCAAATAATCAGGAAGAGATGGGACATTTTGACACAGGATCAGATGCTGAGAGAAAACCTGGGTCACCATCCATCCATAACTTACAGAAAGGGCCCCTTGATTGAGGACATGATAGTCAGGAGCCATATGGAACATCGTAAACCCACCTGGTTAGAGAGAACTGGGGTATTACACAGATTTTTTTTTTTTTTTTGCAGAGTTTTATATAGCGCGAACTTAACCCTAATCCAATTGGGTATCAGAGCGCTTTACATAGCACCAGTTACGTTACATGAGGACACATTAATTTTTTTGTTGCACGGGGAGATTAAGTGATTTGCCCAGAATCACAGGATGTTCAGCGTCATTACCGAGACTCGAACCCAGTTCCCCAGGTCCGAGGTCGAGCGCCCTAGCCGTTAGGCCAAGTCCTCTCCTGGAAAGTGCAAGGCCTGCAGTAACAGTGAAAATGTGAGGGAAGTCAAACTCCAGAGAACCAATAGGCGGTGGGCCATAAGGAAGAACATAAGTTGCGGTACTGATTTTGTAGTTTATGTGATCACTTGCCCTTGTGGTAAGTGGTACATTGGATCCACCACTCTTCCGGTGAAGAAAAGGATTTTAGAGCACTGGCAAGCTATCACTAATAGAGATCTCAGTTATAGCACTGCAAGACATTTTAGCCAGGCACATAACACTTTGCACTGGACACCATCCCTAAGAATCCGAGGGGTGGGAATAGAATCCTAGCCGTACGTTGGTCTGAATCTAGATTTATCCTACCAGCTGGTAGTGGCTTTCCATTTGGAATGAATAATGATGAAGAGATGTATGTACATCTGTAATTAGCTGCTTCCCCCAAAACCTGAGTTTGTTGTTTAAATGTTAGAATTTCATATGTTATATATCTATCACTTAAACCATTTCCTCACTATTTTTCTTTCTGTATCCCTACACCAGTGTATTATACAATGTGCAAAGTTTATGATTTACCAGGGGTGGCAAAATGAGTATCCAGGAAATGCTTTTTTTCTTCATGCTAATTATTGAGGAGCTTGATAGTAATCATCCAGAGTGTCTATAGAGAACATATAGTGAGGGGATCGAATCAAAATGCCCGATAACTTTTGCCAGCCATCATCACATAGCTAATATATCCCTGTTTCTTGATTCTTTCGCAGATTATCCACATGGAATCTTGGGGTGTCTTCACTGCAAGTAGAAATTATGAGCACGGAGATCCAGGTGTTTGTTCTGACAACCACTCTCTCCTTATCTAGTGTTATATGGGTAATCTTGCCATGAAATGTAACATATGTGGGTTGGATCTACTGCCCATAGTATGGGATTTTATTAATTTAATGGGTACTACACCCTGGATAGTTTTGTTGAGAACCAATGGGCTTGCTAACACGATTCTCAAATGAACAATAGAAATAGGATCAGATAAACATTACGTTGATCATAGACCATAACACTAGGCTCTCCTATGAATGAGCTGACTCCTTCACATTGTTCTCTTGGAACTAAATTATGATACTTTACCCAATACTATTACATGAACAGTTTCACGCTCCGATTTGAAGAAACCATGAGGCCATTATTTTGTGGTGTTTATTAATAAATGAATGCAATATATTGTTGTTTACCTTTCCACCAAACTTAATCATCCACATTATGAAATCCCGTTTTCTGTTTGTATATGCATGTTATAATGTAATTACCTTTTTCTTTGGAGGATGGTTTATCTTTGAAGTCTTTTCTTTATGTCACGCGTTGTGTGTGAGGCGACTTGTATAAAACAAGTGAACTCTGAACTATGGCCATGTGACCAAGATCTGTTGAGCTTGAAACGTGTCGTTTGTGCCTGGAAAAAAATCTAATTATTCAAACTTGGATCGGTGTGGCTCGTGATACAAGATTCAGTAAGCTTGGTGGTGGATATATATATATAGATTCACTAAAATACATAGTTATGCCAAGAAACTATAACTCGTGCCCTAAGATAACTATAATTCGCACTCCCAACATGCACAGGTTTTTCATAAATAGTTTTAGTGCAGATGTTGCAGTGATATTATCAATGATGTCATAGAAGATGCCAGGACTGATGTGCATAATTGGCAGTGCATGGCAGGTGCACAAGTTATAACTTCCTGAGGGCACGACTTATAGTTTCTTGACATAACTATAACTGCCGAAGTGCTATGGTCTTATGTGTGTACAATCTGAACCTGAATATAATGTCCCTGTAACCTTTGTCTTTTTTAGAATTTCTAAGGTTTTCTCAATTATATGTAATAACTATAACGTCCCTGTAACTGTTGTTTTTTTCCCAGTGAATTTCTAGGTTTTTAATTCTATTTCCTAATTATAATGTCCCTGTAACCTTTTCAGTGGATTTCTAGGATTTCTTTACGTAAAGTAATATTAATTACCATATGTTAATCCAACCCCACACCTTAGGCTGTGCGCTGTGGGAGGTTGGCACAAGGCCCTGCCTTCTACCAGGCCCTGTGGCCAACTCCCCAAAGGCAGCCAACCCACAGGCTCCCTCCCATGGCCACTTTTGGCCCATTGGGCCCCATCCCCCTGGGCCTGGTGACATATTTCAGGGTGAGGGGGGCACACGTCTCCTACCCCAGGCTAATTTTGGCCATGGGGACCCTATACCCCAGAGTCCAGTACCTTTTTTTGGGGAGGGGGCATGTGCTTGAGTGGCAGTGGAGGTCTGTGAGTGCATGTGTGAGGGGCTGTGTGGGTGTGTGAGTGGGTGTGTATGTGGTTTTGTAGGTCTGTGAGTGGGTGTGTGCGTGGCTGTATTGGTGTGTGAGTGGGGTATGAGTGGTTGTGTGGTTGTGTAAGTAGGTGTGTGAGTGTCTGAGTTGGTGTGTGAATGGGTGTGTGAATGACTGTGTGGTTCAATGAAGGGGTGTGTGAGTGGTTTTGTAGGTCTGTGAGTTGATGTGTGAGTGGCTTTATGGGTGTGTGAGTGGTTGTGTGGGTGTGTAAGTGGGTGTGTGAGTGGCTGTGTGAGTGGCTGTGTGATTGGGTGTCTGGGTATGTGAGGGTTTTTTGGGTTTGTTACTGGGTGTGTGAGTGGCTGTATAGGTGCATGAGTAGATGTGTAGGTGTGTGAGTGGTTGTGTAGGTATGTGAGTGGGTGTGGGAACGGGTTTGTGAGTGCATGTCTAAGTGATACTGTTAGTTTTTGCATGTGTGAGTGGGTATGTGAGTGGTCTTGTGGGTCTGTGACTGGGTGTATGGATAGGTGAGTAGGTATATGAGTGGTTGTGTGGGTGTGTGAGTGGGTGTGTTAATGCTGTGAGTGTGTGCATGGATGCATGTGTGAGTGGCTGTGAGGGTCTGTGAGTAGTTGTGTGACTAGATGTATAAGTGTGTACATGGGTATGCGAGTGGGTGGTTGAGTGCCTGTGCGGGTCTGTTAGTGGATATGTCAGTGGTTCTCTCTGTGACTGTCTGGTTCGCTGTATGGGTTTGAGACAGTCTGTGTGGGTGTGTAAGGATGTGGAAGTGGGGGTGTGAGTGTGTGTGTGTATGTGAGTGCCTGTGTGAGTCTGAGTGGCTAGAAGTTAGAGTTAGGTGAGATAACCATATCTGCTAAATTTCTCTGGCTTTGTGTGTAAAATCTGAACCTAACTATAACTTCCCTGTAACCCTTGTTTTTTTCAATGAGTAAGTATATATGCACACACACAGATAAAGTCAAAGAATTATAAATGAATAGAAATAGTATGTCAGTAGAAGTGCATGCAATGATTTAGGTTTATCTACCAGAGAAACGAAGAATTGCTTAAAGGATGTCTGATCGGTGGCCTGCAGTATTGACACCACGTGTATTTGAACCAATAAACGGTGTAGATATTATTAATTAAATAAATATAACATTAGTGCACGTAATAAATATCAATATTAGCATTCATCCCAACATAAGTCCATAGATTATTAATATCAGTATATGTTATAAAATAAACATATATAATAAAGAGACATTCACAGACGTAAGTAAGGAATATCCTGCTTCAACAGATGCTATTAATGGGCATTAAATGTTTAAAAAAGAAGGCCTAAAGAATAGACTATTTAATAATATTTTGAAACGCATTTTGGATTCCAAAAGTATGTGGGTGAGTGAGAAGTGTGTGGGGTACATGGTGAAGAGGTGTGACAGAAGTGTAGACAAGAGTGTTGTAAATTCCTACTTGTCCTTATGTTGAAATTCTTAGACTAGGAAGAACCTATGGCAGATCAGGGTGCTAAAAAAGACAAAATGCTTATCGAGGTAGTGAGACGGAGACAGTATCCAGGCCCATCTCCTTTCAGAACTGTATCCTGGAGAGCCTCATCTGTCTCCTCTCATCCCACACTTTTTCTTGAGTCCACTGGAGTTCCTCTTCCTATTGAGCATTATGGTCTGCATCCTGGAGGCTGGATGTGGCTACTGTTGTCACATGGACCATGGGGAAGCGGCGTAGGCCCAGGGTTTGGAGTGTGAGTGAATATCAGATTTTTGTGATTTGAGTCAGGTGTGCTGTGTTTCCCTACTCCCAATGCCCCAGTTGGGGTGATCTCCTCAAAGAGAATTATAGCAAAAACCCGCACTTAAAGTTACTAGTAGTAACTTTATGGTTGTAATTTCAGCAATTGGAGACTCCACCCCCTCTGTGTAGATGGAGACTTGTAGGTCTACTACTAGATGGAGATTTACAGCGAGAATTGGTGAATATGATACATGAGGAGATCTCTGTCTACCTGTAGGTAGAGATCCATGTGTGCGGCAAACCCCTGACATAGACTTCCCTTCGTGAATTCAACCCAAATGTCAAGCTGCAAGTTACCTTTTCTTTGCATCAGTAAGAATATGTTTCCAGGGTTTCTAAAAGGTTTCTCAGCACACCAACCTGATAGAAAACACCTTTACTTCTGTATCAAAAATATAGCCAATGATTAAGCTTTCTTTTAGTTTAATTTTCAATTTAACAGTTTTATTGAGAACATGCAGCTTTCATATTTAGGTGGCACAATATATTCCCTTTTGCTTTTTCATTATTTTGTGGCATATGATTGCAAGAAACAAAACTATTGCATCAGCTTGGCATCATAATGGCTTTTGGCTTTTTCAATGCTGCCCTCTTTATTACAGACCACTGCATATGCAACATGTTGACCAAAATGCAAGTAGCTGTGCTCATTTTTCATTCAGGTGATTATATTTAATGGCTGCTGACAAGAGCACTCAGAAGTGAACACCTTTCCTGTACTTATAGGAGACATGTTACACTTACACCTTCTTTATACACACTGAAAAAAAAATATACTTACAATAGACTACTCTTCCTCTTAAAGGGTATATCTGCAACTGTTAAATTATACCTGTCTAAGGAGGGGGCTATGTTGTCATAAAAATGACAGTACAAAACTGTTAGCCTGTTAAGTTCAAAAGTTATTTTATTGAAGAAGCATAGAATAGAAATACATAATACAATAAGCAGTAGGCAGTCAAAAAAATAAGAATTAAGCATTCAAGCAGACTTATTTGAATACAAATATTAGGGAAACATGGCTGGGATGGATTGACAGAGCAATAAGATAATAGTATAATCAATAAGATAATACATTTCTTATCAAATAAACAAAAATGATATTAACAGAAATATAGCACTATGTTACTAAAGTGAGGAATGTCATAGAGATTGGGCAACTTCTTGCTAAATATGAGTTTGGGAGAAAGAGCACTTAGCGCTGGCATCTATATACATTGTAACAGGTGAAAATAAATTCAAGCGTTTTATAGCTATATGAGTAGGGTGAACAAATGTTGTATCCAGTCTATGATTATAGAATACTGCATACCCCAGGCTTGAAAGGATAGTTTAGCAAAATCTTTCCAGTTTTTAGTAATCTGCTGAAAGGCAACTGCTAACAGTAGATCCACAATCTTTATATTTTAAATGCAGTTTTCCAAGGCAGGTGAAAGGCTTCCTAAAAATAAGTGAACAATGGCGAAAGGGATCTTGAAACCAAAAATTAAGTTAATTTGAGCTCAAACGTTTTTTCCCGAAAGTGTGCACATGTGGACACTTGAAGAGTAAGTGTTTCAGATCAGCAGAAGTGGAAGAACATGTCCAACAGGTATCAGGGATGTCAGTATGTCTTTTATTTAGTATAACCAGATGTAGTAAAAGCATATTATAAATAAAAAATAGTGTTTGTGTGGTGTTTGCTGCTCTGGAGGATTTTCTGATTTTAGTCCATATTTTGTTCCATAAGAGAATTGCCCAATCTACCTCAAAATCCTCTTCCCAAAATAGTTCTACTATAGTCTTCTCTCTATTAGTATGTAAGGTACGTAGATGAGTGAAGATAGTAGAAGCTCTAGGGCATGAGCATAGGAGAGTGTGTAAACCGTTAACAGAGTGAGGGGTAGAGTGGCTGCGGGATAAAACTTGAGAGTAAGCGGTGGAGAGGGCCTGCTTTAGAAGAATGTACTTAGACCGAAAAGAGGGGGGTAGGTCTAAAGGCTTACTAGCCTGTGAGAAGGATATTACTTCATTTTGAAACAAATGTTGGTGTGTCCAAATTAAGCCCTTATGTCTCCAAAATTTCCATTAAAAGGGTTTGCCATGGATCTGTATAAACTTATTGTGCCATAGTGTGAGGTGAGAAAAGATTTTGAGTCTGTAGGGGCTATCGTTCCAAGTAAAGTTTAAAGTAGAGGAATATTCCTTGAAAGTATACTTTGTCAAAGGTAGTATTCAGCATTTATCTCTATTTTGTTTGTAGCTAGAAACGGAGGCAAAGAGGTCCACCTCTTGTAAAAAGGTAGGGATAGAGGATTGCGGTCTTGAGATAAATAATAGTATATCATCGGCGTATGCTGCCAATTTAATTTGTTTGTTATTAACGTCAAATCCATGTATGTCTTTAAGGTTCCAAAGCTAGGTTGGAAAGGAATGGGGACAAAGGACAGCTTTGACGAACATCTCTTCCCAAATTAAAGTAGGGGATGTGTTACAGTTTACATATACAGCTGCCCGTGGATTAGAGTATAAAACCGAAATCAAAGATATAATCCTAGGGCCAAAATCGAACCATTTAAGCATTTGAAAGAGATAAGACCAGTCAACTCGATCAAACGCCTTCTCTGCGTCCAAGGCCACAGCTGCTGATGAATGAGGTAAGTGAGAGGACTTGGATGAAATATAAAAAAATAGATGAGTATTATCCGAGATCAGGCATCCTTTAACAAATCTGGATTGTTTGTGGATTTGGATCGTGGCCTCGGAGCGAAATGGCCACGTAGCTGAGAGGCTCCTTTCTACCGAGCCTGTTCGTGACGATTCCCACCCATCAATCAGCTGTAATCGTCGCTGAAACTTTCACCAACTGCTTCGGAACCTCCATAGAGCGCCCTGGTCGTGGAACAGATGAAATCGGGCGAAGGAAAGTGGAGATCAGCCTGAATCTACACTCAGCAGAGCCAACAACACCGCAGCGGAGGAGGGGCGCTGCGAGGTCCAAGGCAGCGGCAAACGTCTGAAGGTCGTGATTGCTGGGACGGTCCCCCGGAAACATAGCCCGCTCAACATCTGCAACGGGATCCAACGACGCGTCTGTGTACTGCCCAAGCCCTGCAAAGAGGTACGGTGAGGGAGAGTGATATCGGTACAAGATGCCTGACCCTAAGATGGATAACATACGATGAGCCTTGCCAGTAGAGAGGACACGGAGCGGTTGAGCAGGGGTCCTTCCTTTTTGTCTGGGGTCTGAGAGATACCAGCTGATTCTCTACCCTTGTTACTTGCATGCATGGGCTATGAAGCAGTACCTAGTCGGGGGATTTCATCTGCCTGACTCTAAGATGGTGCCTGGGAAGCAATAATTTGTCCCATTTTGGGCCCAGACTCTCAGTTAAGTGACACAGCAACGTATGGGGAAAGATGGTGAAAGAACAATGATCATATTAGGTCGGCAACCCTGACGTTAACCTATGGCCGAGGCTAGGGGTGCCTCTGCCCCTGTGGACAACGGCTTTTACTGCAGGAAAGGCTGTAGGAAACGCCCAAGCCCACCTGACCCTAAAATAGCGCCCGGTGCAGTTCGAACCCAAGCCCAGCAAATCGATGAGGCCGTACCCCGAAGGGGAGTACTCAGTTTTCGGTCAGCAGGAGGGATGTGTAGCGGTGGGCGACGTCCATGCCGTTCAGAGGGTATGAATATGACAGCACCAACAATGGACACCGACCAGACCTCGCTCATTTACCCCACCTTCTACCCCCCTCCAGCTCACCCATCATGACATTGAACCCGTGAATCTTGCCTCCGACCGTGGAGACTTAACATTTTGGCCGATGTCCGGTGGAACTACCTTGATAGCTATAGTGGAGATGGGCTGTGGACTTCCTCCTCGGCCGTCACCTACCCAGCCAGACATTGGGCATACTTTCCCTTCGTCTCTCTGCCGTATCTCCTGCCTCGTTACCGTTTTCCACTTCTCCCCTTTCCCTTCCACACAACACCAACCAACAGATATAACTCGTAATTGATGTATCATTTGTAACATTGTGTAACTTGTAACTAATGTAACTTCCTCATGTAAAGCGCTCTGATACCTCCGGGTCTAGCCAGCGCTATATAAAATTCAAATAAATAAATAAATAAATAAATTGTTCCGCGCCTAGTAATTGAGGAAGGTAGGATTCCAGGCGCACAGCCAAAGCCTTAGGAAAAATGTTGTAGTCAATATTGACCAGTGAGATAGGCCTGTAATTTCACAATATTTTAAATCTTTCCCTTCTTTAGGAATTAGACAATTTAGGGCTTCCAAAAAGAACCAGTGGACTCACCTGATTGTGAAAAAGAAAATTCAAAGGGTATGCAATTTGAGAAGAAGTAGTGGTGCAAAATGTGTGAAGAATTCCATTGTAAAACTGTCTGGATCTGGGGCCTTGTCTTTCTTGAGTGTTTGTGAAGCGATGAGGAGTTCCTGTAGTGAAATATCAGATTCTAAAGGAGTGAAATCTATTTGGTTGTCAGAGGAACGTTGAAAGTAACTGAGAAATATTAATTTCCGAGGGTATGGTTTCATGCATGCATAATGCTGTATAAAAAAGAAGAAATTTGTTTAATATTTCTGGATCCTTAAACCTTAATGTTGTTTGCTCATCCATAGTAGATTCAATATCAAACTTATTGTGTTTAACTTTTAAATAATTTGCCAAGAGTTAACTAGCTTCGTTCTGGGCACCATAAAACCTAGCACTACATCAAAGTGAGACATTGTCTGTCTATTTTTTATTGAATTGGAAATTTGCCTTAATAAGCTGAGACAAACAATCTTTGGATTTTGAAGAATAATAGGAATGCTCCAATCTCTTTATCCCAGCCAGAAGATCTTTGGTTACTTTACGTGAAATTTAGCATTTTTGGACACAAAACCAATAATAAAAACTCTGGTGGCTGCTTTAAATGCATCCGATATAATGGAGAATGGCAAAATATAAGTTTGCTTTAGGGATTAATATTCATTAATGAAGGAAACAAAAGAGGAGTTAAACTTTGGATCTAAAAGAAGTGAATTACTAAAACGCCATTGCCTGGGTACATTATATTTTGGCACTGTATCCAATTGAATAGAAATGGGAGCATGATCAGATATTAGAATGAACCAATATCTGCATCTCTTAAAGATTGGGATATATTGTCTGATACAAAAAAGTTATCTATTCAAGATTGGGTTTGATGAGCCGGAGAGTAATGTGTATATTCCCTTGTGGTAGGATTGTAAATTCTCCTGGCATCTATAAGCTTATATTGCTGGATGGTATGGATAAATATTTTATGTGGTTTCTGTGGTTTAAAAGAGACCAACGAGTTGCGATCTATAAAGGGATCAACTACTTGAGTGCAGTATCCAGCAAGGATGAAATTATCATCAATGCAAGATGAAATTTGTTGAGCTAGAGACGTTCAAAAAGAGGGGTCTCCATTAGTGGGAGCATATATATTAAGCAAAGAAACCGGAGCATTCCAAAATTGCAATTTAGTGTTTAACCATCTTCATCAGATAACTGAGAGAGCAACTTAACAGAAATCGGTTTATGACAAAGAGTTAATACTCCCCTTCATTTACCATCACCTGGTGAAAAAAAAAACTTCCCCTACCCAGCCTTGTTTCAGTTTCAAAGATTCAGTTACCCTTAAATAAGACTCTTGTATAAGAGCTAAAGCGGCCCCCGATTTAGATAAATGTGTTAAAACATGTTGTCGTTTAATGGGAGCGTTCAAACCTCTGACATTCCATGACACAATTTTCAAAGACATGGAGACAACAACAAGACTATAAAAAGATAATGGCCTAGCAATACATCAAAAAGCAGAGGACAAACCATATATCAGCCCAACCATTTATGCGTAGAATATGACGATACATAGGATATAAAAAGAATGAATACAAGTATAAATGTGAAACAATGAACCAAAAAAAGAGGCAAAGGAGAGACAGAAAACAAAAAGGGAAGTAAATCAAAGAAAGAAAAGGAGAACGGAAGAGAAAGGTACAACAGCAAAAAAGGTACAACATACCTAAAAGTATCATAAGAGAATGGGGGGATGAAACCACATGGAACGGATGGCACGACCGAACCTAACGAGGAAGGGCCACATCACATCACATAGGGCAAGGGTATAAGGCAGACACAGACATCAACAACCATGCAAATGAGGACAAAAAGCAATTATTATAAAATAAGGGGAAGATGTAAAATAAGATGACATAATGAACTGTTGAGAAATGAAGTAGCAAACAGCAGTAAACTATTAAACTGTATATTAGAACTCTGAAACAGAAGAAAAGAAACTACTATGGAAGTTGGGAAACATCAAATATTTTGAGATGTCGATCCTCCAGAAAAGTCTGTAGATTCTGTTTTACAGGAATTGATGAAGCTGTGCAATTTAATTGGATCTTCATATGTTGTAGTTTTGTTCTTATAGGTGACCTTGAAGACACAAGGGCGAAAAAGTCCAGGTCCCCAGAGAACATAAATCAGGTCTAATGTTGAAAAATTATTTGCGTCTATTTGCTGTGGGTTTGGCAAAATCTTCAGCAAAAAATAAAGTGGAGCCTGACCATGAAACACGCTGAATTGATTTAACTGCTGAAAGAACTTTGAGTAGGTCTGTATACTCGAGAAAGTAAAGGATAACTCCTCTTGGTCTCCGAGAATTAGATACAAGTCTCGGAGCACGTTGGATATTGAGTGATGTTCCTTCTGGTAAATGAAGCAATTTTAGGAAGGAAAGACCTTAACAAAGAGAGGGGGTCAGAGCCCTCCGAGCCTTCCAGCAGACCATAAATAGGAAGATTATTTCTTCTGTTCCGATTTTCAAGGTCTTCAACCTGCCGGTGAAATAAAGATACCTGGGATTGAAGAGTGTTAACTTTCTCGCTGGTGAGTGCATAAGAGGTTACGCTATGCTCTACTGTTGTAAGCCGGTCGTTCATCTGAGACCAGTTCTCTGTTTGATATTGCAGTTTGGTAGTTGTTTCCTCCATGACGGAACGAAGAGCACATATCTCCTCCAATAGCATGTCTAAGGGGACACGAGAAGAGGGCTTTGGTGGAGAAGGTGGATCTTTTTTCAAATGTTTAGTAGCCACCTTCCTGGCAGCAGGGGGAATAGTGCTGGAAGGGCGAAGAGTCTTTAGAGACAGAAACCAGATAGTCCTCCATTTTAGAAAACTCTGTGACAATCTAAGAGTTTTTAATATAGGACTGCGTAGAGCGTGATGCAGGGGGACCCAATTCTTTCAATCTTTCCATAAGAAGCAGTAAATAAGAAAATACTAGGACTCAGCAGTGTCAAGAAATGTAAAAGCTCTCCCTCAAAGGAAAAACTACATTGAAAGTGTAACCATCAATGTATCAGGAAACACTGACTTTCTTTCATGAAAAAATGCACCAAACTGTCACCAGAGAAATGTGGTATGGAAAGGCCTTAGTTGACACAGCAGGAAGAGCACAGAAGTGAGGGGTACCATTAAAGAACAGCTTATATGGCTATTTCCATTGTAATTGTGCCAGGAGCATAGCTCTCAGAACAGACAAAATGGCAGATGTAGCAATTCCTGCCTTTCTTTGCTTATTAATTAACTGCTACATTGGCTACATAGGCTACCTCTTGTTTAATTATGCGCAGTTCACAAAGAATACTAAATCTGAGTGATGTCAAAGGGCAGAGACCTCCAAATGTCTCTCCCCAGGTGTCTTGTGAGTGAGGAGATGTTGCGCCTAAAATGGCATTCGCGGTCAGTGTGGCAGGAAGTGAGAGTGCAATGTATTAAAATTCAGGTTGTGCATCCCGAAAAATGTTCATAAAATGTTCCCGTTGTATCAGCACATCTTCCGCCGGTCAGAACGCCTTACCACATGTATTAAAAGGGCTCTGGAACGTGGTTGGTCCAAGACGTCCCGAGGAGACTCACTCAGGCGCTGCCATCTTCCACGGGCATCAAGCCACGCCCCCACAAAACTGTTATCCTATTATAGATCTAAACTTTGGAATTGTGCTTCTTTTTTTTTACTAACTCTACATTTATTCACTATGACTTATGAAAAAACAAAAGCTAAGTAAAGAAAAATCTATCAATTGTCCTTGTTCTGCAGAGCTTCTGCATGTATCCTTTCAGCTGACACTGGAACATATTCCATCTTTTCTATGTGCACTTAGACCACAGTGGTAGGTCAAAACGAGCCAATGTGTTTTTTAAATCTGTGATTTCTCTACACTTTATGAAATAGACTTGCTTCTATTTATTTGCAAGAGTGACCTTGGTTTAGGCCATTTTATTCTCCTTACAGCTCTCATTTGCTCCAAAGTGTTGATTCATCCGATAGAAATGAATCATGTCTGATACCAGAGCTGTACGTTTATTAGGTTATTGATTCATTGACAGGGAAGGCATATTTCAATTCTGTCTGCCTTCTGCTGGAAGAGATGCTTTTAAATTCTTTGAATTTACTTGGCATGGATGGTTGAATGTAGCTTCAAGGAAATGTGTCTCTATAAATCTAGGTGGGTTTTACGTTCGGCCTTCTTGGTTCATTTTAGATTCTCTGCGGATTAACCATATTCTATTTATGAAAATTGTCACCAGTCCAAAATGTGGTTCCTCCTACACCTGGTAGGGAGCTGAGGTTGAATCTTACATCCACATGCAGGCATATATGACACATGTGTGAGGCCCAGGTCAACAAACAGGAGTAGGCCCTTCATAAGACGAGGACATGTTTCAAAGTTTAGAATAAAATATGTCCGGCAGGGAAAGAGAAAACACACCAGTTCCAGCATCTGGCACCATGGAGTGGTACTGGATGTATTAGCTGTCACGTCTTTAATAAACAGGGAAGTCTAATTTTAAAATCAATTAATAAATGTTGCATCATGCTTGAGACGCCATGAAAAAGTGTAGGATGTGAGCAATGATACTTCAATTTGCTTTCTGTACTTTTCTATTTTAATTTTTATCTTGATGGGTTGCCTGCCTCACTATTATGATTTTTTTTAATTAACATTTTAACTTTCCTTGTTTTGGTAGTTGTGCTTATTTGGTCCAGTCTAGCTGCCAGACTCACCTGGATATGGGCAGCTCTTTTATCGCCCACTTCCAGTTAGGAGAGTGCTTCAGTTGCCTGACACCCTTAAACGTGCACCCTACCTGAATGAGTTAGTAAGTTTCCTCAGTTTGGTTGAAGTTCCTCGCTGTTTCGATGTGTTACAGCTCAGAAAATGGCCTGCAGTAGAGCTTGGAACACGAAACTTTATAACCATGTTATTGTTTTTATCTGTCTTTCTGTTATTTTTGTTTCTTGCACCCTTCTGTGGTTTAAGTCTAGCGTTTTTGATATTTTTTGTTGATATTTTAACTTTTCCTGTTTTGAAAGGTGTATTTAATTGGCTGGTTTTAATTGCCTGAATCAACTCAAGGTGGGCGAGTCTTTCCTCTGTCACTTCTGGTTTGGACGGTGCTTCTGAGTCCTGATGGCATTATATGGTACATGCTGACCAGTCACCTAGCTATCCAGTGCCTGCCACCATACCGTCATAGATCAAACTTATGTGAGTCTCCTTCAGCTCTGATTTATTTTTTATAAACCTGACTAGGCTGCCTTTGGTGCTTTCCATTCTAAAAATGTATATCATTGTGTACGGTTTAAGTTGGTGCATTCTGCTGCTATTTCTGATTTAATTAAAGTGGGCCTTTTCCCTCTTCCTTGGCTGTGGGCTTGATACTTGCATGGCAGTCTAAAATACACGTCATTAATCATTTGATCTCTGACAGCCAGTAATCGTCTCCTGCTATGTCTTACTGAGTACTGGTGGATTGAGGACTGTTGTCCTTTGGTAAAAGCTCTTCTGTCCTCTAGACTATAAGATTTTCAGACAGAATTGCCCAGGAAAGAAGAGTGGGAAGGGGCAGCAGTACATTTTCTAGAAGATTTACCTGCCAACATGTGAACATTTCTAGGGAAGCGAATCAATGGTTTGCTTCCTCTAAAAATATTAATCTATGTGACATTATGGATCCTTCTTTTGAATCCCATCTAACTATGATTTATTTCTATGACTGATTAAGGGGCCAATTAAGATGTTGGTCGGAAAGGCTCTGAATGGAATTCGACTCGTCCGGATCTGATTCGGAACCCGCCTTGCCGACCGACTACGAAACCCTTTCAACTGACCAATTACAATGTTTGGAAAGCATTCCGATTTTCCGACTCGGTTCCGAACGGCATTCGGTGGAATTGACTCGGTCGGAGTCGACTTGTACAGGTCTACGGACCGCGTTTCCGACCGACGTATTATGATGTCAGATTCGGACAACCTTTCCGAATCAGTTGTTCCAACACGGATCGGCTTTCGGAATCAGACTTTGGGGACCCGTAGTAGGTCCCCCTTTATCCACGGCCCTCCGGTTGGGACCCATTGGGGTACCTAAGGGACCCCCCTGTACAACCATGCACAGTGTGGCAGGCACCATGGATGGGGTGGCCGCCACAGGGTACACGATTTTTCCCACCAACCCCTTTCTTCAATGGGAGGCTGTGTAGTCGGTCGGAACACAGGCTCCCATTGAAGTCAATGGGAGTCCAACCGAACGGTGTTCGGATGCATTGTAATCGGTCAGTCAAACTTCCCGAATCCGTTTCAGTCGGAAACCATTCCGAGACCGAGTCGGTCGGATTGTAATGAGGCCCTAAGTGTCATGAGTGGTGCTTTACTGTGCAATGAATGTGTCTCATCTTACATGGCAGGACAGAGAGAGAAAAACACAGTTGTACATATGATATGAAGTGACAATAACATATGCATCATTTGAGCAATCATCATTTAAGTCAATGCATCATTGCCATTGTCATGGCCTGGACATGTGCAGTAAATAAATAGAATAAAATGGCTGGCTAAATAAAGTTACACAGCCTTGGCTCCCCCCGCTAAGCAGGACACTGTCCCAGCTCCCCTGAAGCCTCTCCAGGCTTCCCATACCTTGTCCCATTTCCTAGGGTAACCATGACTCTGATATATCACTTCCTCTGCCCTCTGACATCAGTCAAGGTCCAACTCCCTTGGTGACTTAAATTTGTGGGCTGAAGATAATTAATGCCCATGGTCCAAAACGTTGTTCCATACAGGGTCAGTAAACTGGTAGCCCCGTTTATTTTTATTAAAGGTTTGCCCGGTTCAATAAATTAGACTGGCCATGCCCTCAGCCCTTTCCGTCCTACTCGGAGTTTCACCCCAAGACCTTTATTATGGTCTTATTTTCTCTGAAATATCTGGAATTTGTAGGATGGTTGGATTTTTGGCTAACACCTAAGTCACTGCTGTTCAAGTAAAACAATCGCCCAAGCTTGTACAATCACTATTGTTTTCTTTTGTAATAAAGTACAAGGCATCAGGTATGAGATAATGACAGCGATGCCCCAACGATTTATGAGATTACAGATGCCTAACTCTCATACCTATTTAAATAATTTTACTCTTTTATCCCCTGTAAGCTATTAGCTTAGTGGCTTACAATACAATACAATACAGGTTCAACGTTTCTCCGTGCGGATAGGGAAACCCTGCGTTGTCTTAATCACTTTTCATAAATTCCTCCCTTCGAGGAGATGAGCTGGACAGTGTTACGAGAGGTTTGCATTCTTTATCGTTCACTCCTTATTTTAAAAAAACACTTATTGAAGGCGGATGATCCATTCAATTTCCCTTTGTAACAAAAGAGTTGGAAAAGGATTTGACAAATCTTTTGCAAGAATCTGATGAATCTAACTCCCTTTTAAAACCACTACAAGCAGGCTTTTGTCCTGGGATGGTGACAGAGGCTGCACTGGTCTTTCTTTTGAATAACTATTGATGATTGTGGAGGGTGGCCGTCTAGATGCCGTGATTGTGGTTGACTTTTAGTGGCATTCAGCACCATTGACCACCACCTTTATTTTTCTGTAGCATTTCTTGAATTTCCATATGAATGTGAATGTGACGAGATTTCTAGAGTGCACGGCCATTCAATAGTGTCCCGGCACTATGAGGTCTGTGAAAAGAAGTGGATAGAGAGAACAATTACTGAGTGAAAAGCCAGGTCTTTAGGTTTTTCTTAAAACCAACATCAACCTTTCTTTGACGCAGATAAACAGGAGCTTGTTCCACCATACATATCTAGGGCAAAGTACTAGAGTAAATTAAAGGTATCAGGCTTTCCAACTTGATGGCTATACCTGTCACCCTAAGGCTGTGCTTTGGGCAGGTCTCTAGAGTCGACCCGCTTCACTCTAATGTGTAATTCATATCTATCTCTTCTTGCATATATGCTGCATGCATGGAAAATTTCAATAGTTATGCTGGTTATCCATGGAAAAATGAAAAACTGTTGCTAAACCCAACTCATACCTATTGCTTATGACTGTTTTCATTTGGCACTAGGATTTGACACCAAAGGTAAATTGCTCTACTTTTCAATATTTTACTTGATAGGGATTTGCTTGGTATCCTTGGGGTGAGTGACACCCCTTGCATAACTTCTTATTGCCTTTTAAAGGCCCACTTCAGTGTAAGAGGCCCAACCTGGAGGAGTAACTCGGCGCTACGCTGCATGTGAAAAGAAATGGAGAGAATATAAAACAGCAAAGTCTTAAGCCCCTTCTTAAAAAAGGGTAAATCTGGGCAAGAGTGACGGCTAAGAGGGAGTTTATTCCAGTGATAAGGGGCTGTGTAGGCGAATGTCCTACCCCCATATCTTGAGGTATGGGTATGAGGGATCACCAAAAGTGCCTTGTCCAAAGATCTCAGATGTCTTGAAGGAAGTTAGAGATTTAGTCGAGAAGGCAAATAAGCTGGCCGAGAATTGTGAAGTGCTCTGTGTGTCAAACAACAGAGTTTAAAGATGACACACTCCCTTATAGAAAGCCAATGAAGCTTTTTAAGGATCGGGGAGGAAATTAGCAGAGTGGCAGTGTTCTGGTCCACCTGCAGCTTGGACAACAGAGTGTTGTTTTAAGCAACTTCACTCCAAGATGTTTTACTTCCTGCTTAGGTGCGGGAGCCAACCCGAGTAGTGTGGGTGACAAATCTGACCACATCTCAGTCGCTTTGCCAAATAGCTTGATCTCTGTCTTGTCACTGTTTAATTGGAGGCAGTTGTTACTCATCCAAGCACCGACTTCCGTCAAGCAGTTTTCTAATTTTCTCTTCACCTTGTTAGGATCAGGACCAAAGGAGAACAGCAGTTGAGAATTGTCTGTGCATGACACGATCTCCACACTGCAGGCTCTAATGATTCGGGCTAATGGCACTACATAGATGTTAAACAAGGTAGGGCTCAGGCACGATCCCTGGGGTACTCCCTTATCCATATGCATCAGTCGAAACGTGAAAGAATCCAAGCAGACTTGTTGCGTTCGGTTGGCAAGGAACTCCATGAGCCAATGTAGCACCCTACCATGCAGCCCAGCCTCGTGAAGCCTACGGATAAGAATAGAGTTGAAGACCATGTCAAATGCTGCTGACAGAACCAACAATACCTACATGATCAATCTTTCGGCCTCAAGGGAGAGCCTGATATTATCTGACAGTGCTGTGGAGCTCTCTGAAGCCAGATTGGGAGAGGTTCAAGATGCGGTTTGTTTCAAGGCACTTTAGCAGTGGTCAGCAGAAGAGTAAATAAATCTGTGACCGTGGGAGCCACACATGACGCCAAACTTGCCGTTGTCCTAGAAGAGAAAGGGTTCCGCGAAGAGCCTTACTTAGCGTGGAGAAGCGAATCCGAGCAGAGTTTGAAGTCACACAGGCTAACCACAGCTGAGGGATGTAGATGGTTAAGGGCCAACTCGTTCTCAGGAGAGTCGCAAATGACAGATAAATGATTATAAATTGCCTCAATTTTATCGTCAAAGAAGTCAGCTAAGTCGTCACACAGCTCTTGTGAGGCCACAGTACTAGAGTGGGTCGGAGTTGTCCTTACTCTGTCAGAATGTAGCTGTCGCTAAATCTTGCTTTTTCATGTGAAATTATTTTTGCTGCATTTTACCATTTTGAGATGCTCTGAATAAGATAATGGTAGTCAATGACTTTGTTCATTTTAAACTTAATAGGTGTAATCTTGGCTATTTCAGTCTAACAGCTAAATTGTTGGCCCCTGTGCAGCATTGCCGGAATGAAGCAGCGAGAATTACAGAAAATTCAGCTTCAGACAATTTGAGTCAGTGTCGTCAAAATTTAAAACTCTGTCCTGGATATTAATCTATAAAAGGAATCTTTTTAAGGCTACACGCTTTATGCACCAGATGGTTCTTTTTTTTTTTTGTTAATCTTTATTCTTAGACCAATTTGCACTTTTCCATACCTAAATTGAAGCTCTCCTACTTCAGGTTTGTCTGTCCATGGTGCAGTGGTGTGGCACTCTCTTTTTATACAGATGAAGAGAAAACCTATGGGACATTATCTAAGGTTGTGCATGTGCGTGGTACAAAGCGATACAAAGTGTTACCTCAGATCACTTACAATTAAAAATGGCTGCAGGTTCACCGCAAAACTGTGCACCATCTTGCAAACACACGTATAACCATAGTAGGGGGGGCGCTAGAGGGCGCCAGGCAAGATGGCCACACTTATGTGAGGCTCTTGCAGCCCGGGGCACAATCCTGCTGTAATCCTGCTCATCGTATGCCCTGTTCTGCTTGAAACATAACTATAATGACAGCGGAGATCACTGGATGCCGCAGATGTCGCCCTAAACAATTCTAAAGCTCCGAAAAGCGCTTTAATCACCGCTGTGCCGGAGACCCTAAGATGGCGCCCGCCACTGCTGCCCGGCACTACTGACTACGAGATGAGCCCGGGGGCCCCTGATGCTCTGTACCGGTGGCTCAGCAACTCTCGCCACAATACTGCGCCTGGCCCGCTGCCTTGGGGAACGCGCAGCCAGCCCGGTGATGGCGTGCCCCGGAGAGGAGGACCGCGGATTGGCGGACCAGAACTTTACCCTGCTGCCGCAACCTGCGGATCGCTGCTCGGACCTGTGGTCTCCACAATTACGCTGTAAACACCAGTGAGTGCAGCACAGCGTCCCCATTCCACTTTGCGAGGAATTAGCCGTCCGGCCAATGCTGCTGAGTCCTGCCCGCCAATGCCATTCAGCCTGCTAGCCTGCACCCGCACCATCACCTCCTGACTACGCGGCCGGCGGGCCGTGGCTATGTTATGCACCTAGCGCCGACATCCTCTCCACCCCCTAACACCTGTCCAGCTCCCTGCCGCGCGCCGTGCTAGACGCCCAGAGCCGCTCCTGACTTATAGAGACCCGCAATCTGTTCCATCTGGGCTGAAGGTGCTGCCTGCACACGCCGAGCGGAGATAAAGATCATCCAGCCTGCCGCTGGCGCCTTGTCTCGACGTGGGAGGCTGCGTCCTGCTGGCCCCTAGAGGATCCGATTACCTCGTTTCTCTGCACTCCCCGGGTCCTGTGGACATCAGCAATTCCTCCGCCAGCTCCACCGTGACTGCCTGGCCCCCCCTGCGCTTCGGGCCCCGCAGTCCTCTACATGGCCCTGTTGACCTGGGGCGAACCCACCGCGGAGCTGTGACTGCCACTCAACGCCAACTTGCTGCTCCCGTTGGTCTTGGCCTATACCCGGCTGCGAACCTGAAGTGCACCTTGAGCAACCCTACATAAACCCCCATTTGGTCTCCTGGAGCTGGGAGCTTGCTATAGGAGGTCCGGCCTGATCGGAGCTCGTTGACAGCAGCCGGTCACCATCGTCATCGCCGCCTGCTGCACTGTCACCTCTCCCGGCCTCCGTCCGCCCACCGCTATCTGCTCTTTTGCCACCACGACGGTGCCTGCGGTGCCCGGGGGCAACTGGGGGGACCCCCTGGGTCCGGTGGCCACACTGCCTGGCCCTGCCCCTTGCAGCTTCAGAGTTGCGCTTTTGCCGTACCTGGTCCTCTTGTATTGGGCTACTCCAGTGATCTGGTCACTGTATGCGGGAAATCCCGTCACCAGGCCTCTCTCACTACGCACAGAGCCATTCTCATCTGACTGTCGGCCTGCGACCACCTGCAGAGTGCCCTGACCCCCCATATTCTGCACGGGCGTGCCGCTGGGCTCCTGAGATGACTTGTGGGTGACTGCAAACCCCATCTGGCACACACACACCTCAGCTGGTCCACGCCCACTCTTTCGCTGCACCGCATCACTACCCCAAAAGAACGCCTGTCGCCTTCTCCCCACTGGGCCGTAGAGTCACCATGGGGAGAACTGATGGCAAGCAGCCCAAACTGAATTTCGAGGCCCGGAAGTCGACAAGAACACAGGCTGAAATGGACGGAAAACATACCGGCACCCCTGATCAACCCACGTTCACGGACGACCTGAAGGCCCTTCTCCTTGCCATACAATCTAGCCTGTCCTCTATAGAAGCAAAAATGGACACTATGAATGCCCGCATAGACACCCTCATGCATAGAAGCGACCAACACGATGAGCGCATCAAGGAAGCAGAGCAACGGATTTGATTGAAAGATACTTCCTCCATGACTGAGAAAAAAACACCTGACATGAGAAGGTCCTGAAACTCATTGCTGCAAAAAATGAGGACTTGGAATCGCGCTCGAGGCGCAACAATTTGCGGATCCTAGGGGTGCCGGAGTCCACCGCCACGGGTAGGATGTAGGAGTATGTGAAGCGCATGCTCACCACCGCCTTTGGCAGAGAGGTATTTTCGTCGGTACTCATCATTGAGAGAGCGCATCGCTTACTGGCCAGCTTTCGTCCTCACCCCATCATTGCGAGGCTCCTTAACTATAGAGATTGCGACACTGCCCTGCGGCTCGCCAGGAAAGGAAAGAAGGTGCTCTTTGAAGGCATAGAAGTCTCATTATACCCGGACTTCACTATGGCCGTCCAGGAGGGACACAGGAAGTTCCGTCCAGTGAAAAAGAAACTCCAGCAAATGAACATTGAATACGCCATACTCTTCCCTGCACGCCTCAAGGTTGTTCATCAGGGAAAACACAATTTTTTTGCCAATCCTCAGCATGTCAAGGACTTTCTTAAAACCTTGCCCAGGGACTCCACATGCCGAGCCTCCCCCTCCACCCGACCCATCGACGAGGGGGGGTATGTCAGATATTGAGTGATAGCTCCGCCCCACCCAGAGGCTTTTGCAGCTCTCTCTACTCGATCACTCTTGTGATCATGTGGCCCTCTTGACCTACAGCCTGGAACACTGCTCCCTGCATCATGGACTGTTTAATGGTTCCCGATGGGCCTTGTCTGCGAATGTTGTAACTGCTCCCCTTGCACGCAGTATCAACCGCAGACTTCCTGGGCTGATGAGACTACTGTTTTCCCCCGAGTGCCCTTGCCGGATCGAGGAATATCTGGTTCGCCCTCTTCCTGTTACCCACTCAGGAAATCCCTATAATGTTCTGGTTTGTAATGTTTGCTACCCCGCGTCCACCCTCCCCAGTTGGGAGTGTGGAACGGGAAGACTTTGGGAAAGGAGGGAGGGGCACACAACAGGGCAGGATTGGGCTGCTGTTGTGGGAGGGGGAAGGGCTTGTTTTATACCACTTTTTACTGTCTTGACAAGCAAACACACGCCCTGTTTAGTTGACCGGTGCAGCAAGCACACATTACAAACCCATGGTAACTCTGATACACCGCCATGGAGAACCGACCTAGTCCCCCTAACTATAACTTCCTGACATGGAACGTACGAGGCCTGGGAGACCCCACAAACGCCGGCTCATCCTCTCTTACCTTGATCGGCACAATGTTAACTGTGCTATGCTCAAGGAGACACATCTAGGCCCCAGCCTCATTCGCATCTTGTTTGTGCGTTCTGCAGGTGTTTCTCATCATACTCCTCAGCAAGTCAGCGCTGTTTCCTCCTCCTGCTTCAACACCCTCCGCATGCTACGCAGGATCTACAGATAGATCCCCACTGAAACCAGAAGGACGGTCACCCAAGCACTCGTCAGCAGCAGGCTGGACTACGGCAACACCCTCTATGCAGGAACCACGGCTACACTCCAGAAGAGACTCCAACGCATACAAAACGCCTCTGCACGCCTCATCTTCAGACTTTCTTGCCACAGCCACATCACATCATCACCACCCACCTGAGAGATCTGCATTGGCTCCCGGTCAACAAGAGGATCAGCTTCAAGCTCCTCACCAACGCTCACAAAGCACTCCACAACGCTGGACCAGCATACCTCAACGAACGACTGTCCTTCTACACCCCGAACCGCTAGCTTCACTCCGCCGACTTCACACTTGCCACCGTCCCACACATCCGCTGAACGACCACCGGCAGCAGATCATTCTCCCACCTCGCCGCCAAGACATGGAACACCCTCCCTGCCCACCTGCGTCAGACCCAGGACCTGCTGACCTTCAGGAGACTTCTCAAGACCTGGCTGTTCGACCAGTAGCTGCTTTTCCCTCCCCTTAGCTCCTTGAGACCCTCACGGGTGAGTAGGGCGCTCTACAAATGACTGATTGATTGATTGATTGATTAATTGATTGATTGATTGATTGATTGATTATGCCAACCCGCAAGGTCGATACAGTATCTTATGGGGCAGATTGGTGGCTCAATCTATAACACTTGTCTCCTGCTATGGACCGAATACTGACGATCCTGAATTCTTTCGGGTCCTCTGGGGTAAGATAATTGACATAGGCTCAACACACATAATGTGGGGGGGGATTTTAATGTTACCCTTGACCCGCCGCTAGACCGATCGCACCCGCAACCCTACCACTACTCCAATGCACACCACACGCTCAACCACATCATTAATGACCATGGTCTTGTCGACGCCTGGCGCGCTCTCCACCCACATGACAGAGAGGGATCCTGCTTCTCCGCCGCCCACTCCTCCTGGTCGCAAATAGATAGCTGGCTTCGCACTAGAGGACTGACCCCATGGTTGTTGCGTGCTTCTCACCACTCCCTCACATACTCCGACCACTCACCGGTGCTCATCACCCTTACACCCCCTCATGAAGAATCGCCATACCTGTCCTGGCGCTTGCCCCTGCAGACCCTGTTAGACCCTGTTTTCAAAGCTGAACTTGAGCAAGAGATCACTGATTTCTTCCCCCGCAACGAAAACTCAGTCACACAATACTCCATGGTCTGGGCGGCCTTCAAGGTCACCGTGCCCGGAATTTGCATCACCAAAAGCGGAGGGGTCCTGAAGGACATCCACTCTACACTCTGCAAGTTAGAACTGGAGCTCAAACAAACAGAAACACAAATACAGAATGCACCCACCCCGGAGTTGAAGGCGCACTTGAAAGTCCTGCTCACTGACTATCAGGAGACAGCCGAGAGGGAGTGTAGGTTCAGGGGAAAATATCACCAAGCTCGACGATATGGGGAGGACAAAAGACCAGGTAAAGCACTTGTGTCCCTGATTCGCCCACCTAGATTCTCCAATACCGTCCTGGAAATTGAGGAGGAGGATGGTCAGTTGCACAGAAACACTCCAGATATAGTTGCTGTCTTCCAGCGCTTCTACAAAACCCTGTACACTTCCCATCGGACGCAACCCGTTGATTTCACTCCCTTTTTTGAAGACACCACAATAGCTTGGCTGGGAGATACAGAGGGAATTTCTCCTCACGAGGATGAGGTGATTATAACCGCTATAATGCAACTACAATCTAGCAAGGCCCCGGGACCATACAGCCTCCCGGACGATTTGCTATAAAACTTACCGCCATATTCTCATTCCCATCTTGCGGCATGTCTTCGAGGAGGCTCGCGAAACTGACATATTACCCTAAACAATGCAAGAGGCTCTCATAATATCCCTACCGAAGCCGGGCCAGCCGGCCTAGCCGGCCACGCAATGCGATTCATATGGCCCCTCTCCTTCATAAACGTTGATGCTAAAATTGTAGCAAAACTGATCGCCAATCGCATTAGCCCCATCATGACTGCCCTGGTCCTCCCTGACCAGTCGGGGGTTTGTACCCAGCGGAGGCACGTCTCACAACCTGCGCACCCTGTTTGGGGTCCTTCAAGACATTGACCCCGACATGAACACGGCGGCCATCTTTCTCGATGCCACCAAGGCGTTTGATTCCCTAGAATGGGATTACCTTGCATTTATCCTCCAATGTATGGGGTTCCCCGCTCCCTTTTTAGCATGGATTAACTTGTTATATACAGGCCTGAAGGCCAGCATAATGGTCAACGGCGCTCGATCACCCTCCTTCACAATAGCCAGAGGCACTAGGTAGGGATGCCCTCTTTTACCCCTCCTTTTAGCCCTGGCTGTCTAGCCCCGGGCCACCAAAATCCGACAGCACTTCCGAGATCATGCCCTCATGTATCCAGAGAGACAACTACTAATCTCCTTATATGCAGATGACCTTACCCTCTACCTTCGCGATCCGGCGGTGAGCCTCAACCCCATCCTCAGACTTCTCATTCTCTTTGGTCATCTCTCTGGGGTAAACATAAATTAGGGGAAATCTCAGATCTACCCCCTCACCAACGCCACTATGCAATTCACACCCGACTACCCCCTCATGTGGTGCGACGATACAATCACATACCTCGGCATAGTCATTACTCGCAATCAGAGCGATTTGATGACTGCCAATTATGAGCGAACGCTTGATCTAACTGAGAAAAGTATCAGATGGATTGCCCTGCCACTCTCCCTAGCTGGTAGATCCTCTCTTAATAAAATGGTGATATTGCCCAAATTGCTATATCTTTTTATTAATATCCCCTACGTCCCCAGCCGACATTTCTTCAAAGCCCTAAAAACTCAACTCATCCGCCTCACATGGGGAGGGAAGCAAGCTAGGCTGCGTTGGGACACTCTGACTCGGCCCTTCGATGCCGGGGGTTGCGAAGTACCAGATCTAGAGCTTCAGTTGCACCCAGGCTCACTTCACAGCGTACTGGATAAACGCCCCCCTTACATGCCCCACCTGGCAATAGAAGACATATACATGGCCCCAACCCCCTGCTCTGCCTACTTAAGCACGCCACCCATCCCGAGGTGCTTAGCCTCCACCACTGTACAATGCACCACCAGTGCTTGGTGTGATCTGGCCAACCATCTCCACGCCACCATCCTATACTCCCCCTGCTGCCCGTTCATGGCCGGCTCGACCTCCCTGTCACATAGGAGGGAGGCTGCCGCCAACTTCTCCGGAAACTTTCCATCCAGACTTGGGGTAAACTCTATGTCACAGGCACTTTTTGCAAGTTATGAATTCTTTGGCACCACACTACCTACCCCCTGGACCGTTTCATCTACATTAGGCTGCAACAGGATGTGAAGGCCCTAACCCCGTGCTTCCCGCAGGAACCTCCCATCATGTCCCCCTTACATGCCCTCCTACAACAAACTGCCCCTACACATGTTGTGTCGCTGCTATACCGTACTACTCAAAAAGACCGCACGTATGACCCCCCTCAGCTAGGACACGTTAGGAAGAGGACCTAAACTCCTCTCTTACTGACGACCAGTGGTCCTTTTGCTGCCGACAAACTGGAAATATTTTGGCCAGCAGCAGGCTACGCATCATTAACTACAAATACATTCATCGCCTTTATTATACACCTGCGCGCCTTCGCGACAATGACCGCTGTGATCGCTATGGGAGTGAAGGAGCGGACTTCCAACACTTAGCTTGGGACTGCCCCACCATATGATGTTACTGAACGGAGGTGTTGACGGCACTCGACCCTATGACTGGGTTACACATCCCCGACGACCCCATCATTACACTTCTAGGGTACACTGAAGCACTGGTAGCTGCGGCGCGGAAATACGTCTCCCTGGTGCTCCTTCTCGCCAAGAAACGCATCGCCTGCAGGTGGGGTAGAGGGAGAGCTCCCAAATTTAAGGAATGACTGCAGGATCTTATCTATCAAATTCAAACTTATGCCAAGCTCTTGCCACCTTCCTCCCGCCCACGCGACATATGGGCTCCCCTTCAGACATATCTTCTGGAGCAGACCACCTTCACAGACACAGCCGTTGAGCCTCGACCTGGCGGCGATGGGTTAAACGAGGGTAATGCAAACTGAACCATACTGAATCTCACTCCGGCCAGGGTACAACACCTAGGAAGACAATAGGGTCCATGGAAGAGTTACTCATGGGACTAACAATACGTTCATGGTATCTGACTGGTCAACTTCTGATGTCTGTAATGTTCAGTGGTAATGTTTATTTCTTATGATGTGTTTATCACGCTCAAGGTCCTACAAAGATATTTTCCAAATTGTTTCCTCTGATGCGGCCGGCCCGAAGTGGTTGTAGGCAGGTTGCTGTGTACTTTTACCCCGCCTATACTGCTATACCTGATGCTCTTTTGCGCTGCCGGCCCGACTAGGGTTGTAGGCACTGTGCTGTGTTTCACTAAATCTAGCCTACAATAAAGGTTGTTGATTTTATTTTATTTTTTAAACGTATAACCGTAGTAGATCAAGGGCCTGATGTACGAAAAAGTGGTTGTAAATTGCGTGCTGGCTTTTTGCGTATGGAAAGTAATTTTGCAAACTGGCCAGTGTACTAATCGGTCGGGTCACAAAACTGCAAATCGTAGTGGGTCGCAAATCAACCTACCTCATTAATATGACCGAGGCAGTTCACAAATTGTAACCTACTACAACTTGCTAGAGTCACAGGCATGGTGGCCTGATGGGGTCAGCAGACTATCATGTATGTGATTGCTTTTAATAAAAGCAATCATTTTTTTAAATGCAGCCTATTTTGCTACAAGGAAAACAGGACATCTGTAATGAAAAATTAAAAGTTAAACACATCTTTTTTAGGGGTAGTTATTGGTTCCATGTATGTTTATTTCACTTATCAATCTGGAAAACATGTCCCAAATCATTAATTGGTTTTCGTACATTACAAAAAAGGTTTTAGCGGTTGCAAATCTTCAGATTTAGCCAGTGCTTAATTTGTAGAAAAATAAGTGCCAGGGCCCTCGTCAGGAGGCCACCCCAGCTTACACTACCCATTGCCACTGCCAGCACTGCCAATGTCAGAGGATACACAACTACTAGCCATCACACTGCCACAAGCGTGACAATTCAGACTGTTCGAGACCCCCCCCTCTTCCCCCCCAAAGCTAAAGGAATGTCTTGGGAGGCAGGTATTAGTTGTTTAAGTCTTTTTGATATATAAACAACTGTTGTTGTGCTCATTTCTATATTACACGAACAGCGCCACAATGTGGCAGCTGTCATAAGTGCTGTTGTTGACAATTAAGCGCCGGTGCCTAGCACCGGAAACCACCGGCTCAAATTAAGCACTGGATTTACAAAATATTAGAGTTTGTGACTATTAAAACACTGTGTACACCAGGCCCCTAGACGCTAATCTTTTGGTTTAATGGAAATCATCAGACCTCGTTGTTTGACAATTAAAATAAATGTTTAATTAGGGGGCCTTTAATATTCCGATTAGGTTTGTTGACTCGGACAACTTCAATAAACCTTCTCAGAAGGGTGGAGGCTATGCTTTACAAATTCCTTTATGGATATAAATAGTTTCATTTTCAAAAAGGTTGTTATGAACATGTCCCATATAGATTAGTGCAACATCTGTTATACATCTTAGTTGAAGGGTTCCTCTTCTTTTCTTTTAATGTTTTTAATCTCTCAAAGAGCCTTTCTTACCGTGCCCATAGCCTAATGCATTTACTTCCATTTGTGCTGTGCACAGGTTTTATGTTCAGTGCTGCAAAATAATCATTATTTGATTGAATGAATGAACACAAATGTAAGCTTGCTATCAAAATACTGAGGCATGTGAATTACAGATAGAATGCAGGATTGCACTTAAGGGTAATTGGTGCATGATGAATGGTCCCCTGTCTTGGACTGTAAATACTTTCACCAAGGGAAATTTGGCACAATGACAGGAAGTGTGGTTGAGAATACTCAGAATGTGTTTCAGTAAAATAACAACTATACGTGGACATTAAGGTTTGAATGTGTAAGTGGCTATAGTAGTGTTTCTCAATTTTGGGGGTACAGGTTACTGCGGTTAATATTCAAGGGACTTAAGTCTGGCCACATTTCTCGAAGAAGAAAAATGAGAGATGCTGACCTTGGGTTTTCATAAACATGAGAAATCCTCTTAAGCCAATTAGGCAATTGATGTGGGTGGGGGCTTCAAACATACTGCTGCACTTAAGGAATGCTGGCAGCTAATGCAGGAATGCTGACACGTGGCGTTTGCGGACAGTAAACAAATTCGATAGCAGTCCAAAAGTACGTCATGTACTCCTGAATTTAATGTATCCATTACTTGCTGATTTATCAATCTGCTTTGAATCAGCGGTCGTCGTTCAGTGTTATGGATTCACAGGTGAGAGCAGTTTTAATGCTGCAGACCTATGGAAACAAGACTAAAACTCCCAGTTCGGTATATTTTTCTCTGATTAATGCAGGAAGAAAGTCATCTATTTCCCATTCTTCATTTCTAAGGGGAAAAAATGGAAAATAGGTCTTGATTTTTAATACTGTTTATCATGAATGTGCAGGATCACAATGCAGGGGAGGTAAAATGGAAGATTTCGTAATGAAGTTTAAAGAACTGCGGATGTGCACATGTTTTTATTACAATACAAAAGAAATACGGACAAGCATAGAAAAAAAAATGAGCAAAAAAATAAATATGGGCAAATAGAGACAAAAGGAGGAAATTATAAATACCATTAAAACCAGGAACCCTAACTACGACCTATCATGAAAACGTAGGATATCAGACAATAGTGCATTCGAATTTGCTAATCTATTAAAAGGCAGTGTGAGGTGCAAAACTGACAAATTTAGAGCTCGAACAGGGGGACTTTGAAGAACTTATATGGAAAAGAGTGAGCAGGGTTTGTTTATATGCAGCAATCTCAATCTACCTGATGTGTTTTGTCAGGAAACTAAGCTAAGGCTCAAAGATTTTTGATGGGTGAAACATGGGATCAAAAAACAGGGGTCGCCAAAAGAGGGATGCAATAGAATTATGATATTTAAACGAGGGCATCTCTTCTTTTTAAAAGATAGACCCCTTGAAAATGAGTGATCGTTCAGTTCAGTCTGAGACTTTATTCGGAAGGTTCGCCCATCTATAACATTGCATGCATATAACAGTCATCATTTCATCCAGTTAGAAGCATAAGTGAATATTATCAAGAAAGAATTATAAGTGACATCAAATTATTAAAAATGAAGTGTCCTGTGCCTTCACAAAATCTTGTGATTAACCTGCTTAAAAACATGTTTTATTGTCAGATTATTATATATCAGATAAAAAATATCTATGCAAAACACTATATGTTAAAAAGAGCAAGGAATACAAAATACAAAATAGCGGTGGAATGTTAGAATAATAAAGTGCCACGTGCCCTCACAGCGTATCTTTAAAATGTGCCTACTTATAAGCATGTTTCACTGTCAGACAGTTGGATAATAGATAAAAACATGGCTCCGCTCTGCCTAATCTCATATCAGGCAAAAAAACAAAAAAACGAGAGCGCTCAATCGTATGAGTTGACTTTTTGGTAAATGCAGACAATTCTATGCACACTAAGCAGGGGCGGCTCCTCCATTTGAGCGGAGAAGCGTCGCCCCACAAGCCCCAGAGCTGAAAAAGAAAATGGTGATAACATTTACTTATTACCATTTTATTATTCAGCAACCCGTCCCCTACTAAGGGCTTGATTACGAGTCTGACGGTCCACGGACTGCCAGACATGTGAGGGTGCGGTGGTGGTATCTTCCGGCTGCTCTATTACTATAGCCCCACCATAGCCACCAGGGAATCGCAGTTCCCTGGCGGTGGTGTGACGGTGTAGAGGCAGCGTTATGCTTAGTGGGACTGCCGGGGTCCTACCATGCATATTACAAGTTTCCTTCGGCCACGGTTTTCATAGAAGTTCCTCCTCCATGAAAACCATGGCAGAGAGGAAACAAAGGGGGCCCTACAGGGCATGTGCCACCCCTGGGTGCATGCACCCCTGTTCCTGCATGGACTTTGCAGTAACTGTTTTTGGCGTTCCTATTGCGGTGCCCTTTTTCTGAAGCACTGTCGATGGAACATATAAAATAAAGGCCTCCAGACACCAGAAACACTCGTAATCTGGCAGACGGCTCGACCACGGGTTTGTCGCGCTACAAAGGTAAGTCAATTTATTTATTTAGTTACTTATTTATTTTGTGCACCCTCCGCCCCAACCCCCTCGGTACAAGCCAGCCACCACTAAGGCCTAATTACGATGGCAGGCAGACACCTCCGGTCGGCAGTCCTGACACTGCGATTAAAATGCAAGCGCACATGGTGAGGTTGCATACTCCCATTTGTCTATGGGAGCTTGTGCTGTGGCCATAAACGGGCCATACCACAAGCTCACATAGACAAATGGGAGAATCTGTTCATCCCTGCACCGTGTGGCAGGCACTTCAGGGTGCCTGCTACAGGGTGCAGGGGTCAACAGGGCGGCGCCATAGGAGCCTCCTCGGCCCCCAACCGGAGGCCCCAGGATGAAGGGTCCCTGCATGTCGGAAACTGACATCGTAATCCCTACGGTGAAAACGCCATGCATTGGGACCCTTGAGCCCTTTAGAAATCCAGCCAGAATGGCTGGCTGGTTTCACTTTCAACTGCCTGCATTGTAATGCAGCGGTCAAAACTGAATCCACGATGAGGCTCGAAACCACGATGTGGTTGGGAAAGCCTCCAACCTGCGGTCGAAGGCTTTCCGACTCTCATCATAATGAGGGCCTAAGTAATTTAGAGCATGGAGGTATTGTGACAACAAGTAATAATGGAGAATACCCCAAATACTTAGGGGCCTATTAGCATATCGTGAGGATCCGATCCGCCCACCAGATGCTCCAGTTTCACCCCCGCCATATTAGTACGGCGAGGGGCACCACGGTGGACGGAAAGACCATACGCCGCTTTTCCACCGGTCAGATTCCCAGCCGGGCGGAAAAGTCCCTCAATATGGTGGCAGTGCCTTGCAGGCACCGCCATCCATATTAGGATGGGTGCGTGGGGCATGCCTTTCCATGGCGGAGACTCCGCCATGTAAAGGCATGCGGAAAATGGCTTTGGGGCCCGTTGTGGGCCCCCGGGGGCTGGGGGGTGGATGCCTGCACTTGGGGGGACCACCCTTCATTGGCATGCACAGGGTGGCAGGCACCGCGCGGTGCCTGTCACGTTGTGCATGCCAATGCACGACATGCATATTTTGCATTGCGGCGGGTGCTGCTGACAGCACCGCCCGCTGCAATGCATAATATGCAGGATGCGACCGCGGGCACATCCTAATTGTTATAGCGGGACAGCCGCATCTCTGGCGGTTGGTCCCATTTACTGTTACAGTGTCCGCCCGCCATCGTAATGGGCCACTTAGTTTCTGTTGGAGCAGTCTATGCCGAGTCTGCGGTTAGAAACTACCCACTGTTGGCCTACACGTCATAGGGCAACAAAGGCATCAGAAGACCCTGTCTTGCTAATGCCCTGTGCTCTGGGAGATAACCTCAAGTGCGTCGAGGACATTTCTTTTTTTTTTTCAAATACAAACCCTCATTTCCTTGTTTCTAAAAAACAAAAAAAACAAAAAAGAAAATGCAAGGAAGACCACGGGGACATACCAACAAAATATCTCATTATTAAGGGGCTAAGTACGAGTTTGGCGGTGCATGCGACCGTCGGCCTCCCACCAGATTAGGATTTTTCTCTGGGTCTGGTGGGCAGTTATTTGGCACACCCACAGCGGAGACTTTCAAAAAGGCACCACAATGGGAACGTCAAAGCCCGTTCCTGCAGGGCATGGAATGTAAAGTCCATGGCATGCAGGAAAAGGGGTGCAAGCACACAGCATGTCAAAAATCCTTGTTTCGCTGATGGCACGGTCAGGCAGGATCTAAAAGACCTTTCAAGCTTAAAATCATATTCAGAATCGTGCACTCTTTTTCTAATGAAAATATGCAGCATAATCCAAATAAAGGCGCTTACTCAGGAAGGGTGGAAGGGAGGAGTTTTCATAGAAATTAGCAAGTGATAATTCAAAATACTTCCCAAAATAATTGATGTAAATAGAAGATCCTTTTCACATAATTAGTGCCTAATGGATTTTTTTTTGTGACATCTGGAAATGCAAATAGATCTCCAGTATAAAATATTGCATATTCTTTGAGAGCAAAATTGACATAAGGATACTTTATTATAAATCTGGAATCATTTACTTACCTCTAATTACTGGTAAAGGTAAGAGATGGCCTACCTTCCCTTATAGGTGCGATTCATGCTTCCATACGTGTTGTTTTACTATTAAAGTAGGCTTAATTTCTAGGTCAGGATGCTGTTAGCAGCATCCCAACAATGGCATCAGTTATTAAGCGAGAAGCAGAAGAGCTGCAGGGCCTCCAGGTGAGGACTGCTATTTTAGGGACAATGGATGTCACGAAAGAGTGCTTTCCAGGAAAACAGTATGTGCCTCAGCTGACCTGTCGTCACGGCTGACTTGTGAGGAAAGACAAGAATGTCCTGCAGTGGCTGGACTGTAAAGAAAAGAGCAGAAACTGTTTCCGGTTTGAGACCAGTTATAAATAGACACAAGGTGGCAGAGACAGTACTGATGAAAAACATCCGACTTTACAAATAAGTGAAATTGCAGAAATTGGGTCATTAATCAGAGGAACTTTTTGGTGATTTTTGCTTCTTGAAAGAGTAAGTGTATTGGACAAGTGCCTCTGCCGCTCCTGGCGAGGCATCATTGAAATCGCGCTGTGTGATCTTGGGTAGTATTTATTTTTGCAGGTATGTAACAGAAGCATTCATTTATGTCACACTGACAATCATTTTATATTTGTAAATTAATGTTCAAACCACATCATGAATGTAATTTAAATCATGAATGCCAGCTATCTTGTCAACAACAGGAAGGTGAATGTAATGAGTTAACAAGCATTGGCAAAAACAAAAATCTGGGTGTAATGTGCTAAATGATGTAAAAATAGGCATGCACAAGTGCGCATTTGTGCATGTGTTAACAAGGAGGAGATGACAAAGGAAGAGTTGGAAAAATGTTAAATAGTCTCTCATCAATTTCAATGCATGAACACCAGTAGAACAAGCGGATGCCCACAGGAACCAAAAAATAACATTGTCTGATACCTCTGGGCTAAGCCAAGATGTGATGACAAAGTTTCATGCCAATGGCTGAAAGGGGTTAAAATGGCAATGGCTGAAAGGGGCAAACCCAAAGCTAATTAAATTTACATTGCAAAGAATAATGGTGTGATAACGAATTTGGCGGTCCATGGGGCCATCAAAGCCACAGTGGAGGAGCAGTGATGGTCAGGAACCGCCACACCAGCGGTCTGACCACTGTCTTACAAGTACGGTGGTCGAACCTCCTTAGGATGGCCACATCAGCCAGGGATCTGCGATCCCTGTCTGTGGCGTGACGGTCTTGAGGCTGCAATATGGTGCCACCAGCAGGCTCATGGCGGTTCCCACTCCATGAAACTGCTGGCGGTGAGGAAACAAAGGGGGCCCTACATGGCCCCCTCTTGCCCATTGCATGGGGTTGCATGCAGGGGGGCAGATGTTGTTCCCCCCTGTGTGCATGCACCCCTGTTTCTGCACAGCCATGCAGGAACGTGCATTGGCGGTCTTACGGCTGTGAAGTTCCAAGGCTCACATATGAGCCTTTGTACTGCACCGCCACGTGACCACCACACAGCCGGTCCGACGGACCACTAAAATTACTCATAATCTGACAGGCGGCGGTTGACTTTGGCGGGTCTGGAGTGGGGCGCTGGCATTGCAGCCCTCTCCATGACCGCCAAAGGTGTAATCAGCCCTAAGTCTTTTAAGATAGCCGTTCTACCAAACCCAGATCAGCTTTTTTATTAAGTATGTCAAATCAAAGAGTATTGAGAACTTCTTTCTAACGTTTGCTGTATATAAAGACTGTATACAACTATTTAAAGCTGTTTCGGGTTTTCAGAATCAATAGAATTGTTGAAGTATGGCAAAAAGAGCTGTGTAGGAAATACTCTCTGGCACTCGTTTAGAGTATAGTGACAGGTCTGTAAGCCCGTCAGGATAATGGAGGGATGTACTCTGCTGTCGTGGTGGAAGACCAACTGCCTCCGCTGCAGGCACTGAGACTTTGCTGAGTGGGCATGTGGTTTAATGTGTCCACTCCGCAAATTATTTTGCTTTTAAAACTTCTAAAGCTGTAGTTTGTTATTCAAAAACAAAAAAGAAATATCTCTGGCACATTGGGAGCTTTCTCTCAGCTCAGGAGGGCAATTTCTTTGGGTACTTGTTCGGGACCACTAGGCTTTTCCTTACAGTCCTGAATAAAGAGCACATGGTAACATTGTTAGAAATTGGGTTTCTGGTTAGCAGAGGTATGCACCCTGTCCAAGCAGGAACCACAATCCTAATCAGGATAAGTCAGATACACACCATATGTTAACCCGTGTTCACCCTCAGGTAGCTTGGCACCGAGAAGGCAGGCTTAACTTAAGAGGCAATATGTAAAGTATTTGTGCAACACTTAAAAACAGTAAAACAGTGAAAACACCTCACAAAAGGATACTACACCTGGTTAGAAAAATGGAGCTGAATGTATTGAGCAAAACAAGACCAAAACAGCAAACATCCAATAAAAATAACCTGAGTTATGAAGTTTTAAAGATTATACTGAAATGTAGTGCTTAAAGGCATAAAGCGCTAACCAGGGTGCTCTAGGCGCGATAGACTGGGCCAAATCCAAAAGTTCAGGCTGACCACCATGGAGCAGGGGTCAGGTACAGGGACCAGCCATGGCCCGATGAAACAGTACCTTGGTTTGAGGTTGCGTCGACATTAAGAACGAGATGCGAGTAGCAAAGGCGGTGATGGGTCTTCATCGGTCCCCTCAGATGTAGGTGATGCATCTGTTCTGAGCTGCACAAGTTGGAGATGCATCGTCATCGAACCACAAGATGTGGGTGAGGTGTAGTCATGGAGCCATGCAAGTCAAGGATGCGTCAGCAACTGGAGGTGATACGCCATGCTTTCGGTCCTTGCGGCGATGAGTCAGCGTTGAGGGAGATGTGCCAGTTCCAAGCCACACAATGATGGCAATGTGTGGATTTTCACTGAAGCAGCACTTTATGCCCACTTCCAAGGTCCCAGGTCTGGATTGGCACTGCTTGGCAGGGCAGGACTCTCTGATGGCAAAGTCCAAGTGCTGTAGCTGGATGGTTGGAAGTCTTTGATGTCCCTGACACTCCAAAACAGGAGACAACCCCTTTGAGTCACTTTGGTTCTGGGTTGGAGAGAAGCAGGGCCAGTCCTTCTCACTCCCAGGCAATAGGGCAATAGGCAGAAGCTCACCACAGCAGGGCAGGAGCCCAGCAGAGTGACAGTCCTTTCAGCTGCACAGAAGTCCTTCTTCCTGGCAGAGTATTCACAGGTTCAGAATTGTACTGAGTTGGGGGGATCTGAGGTCCAGTACTTATACCTGAGTGTGCCTTTGAAGTGGGGGAGACTTCAAAGAGATGGCTTTGAACTGCACAGAGTCCCTGTCCTTCCTTCCCTGGCTCCATACTCACTACAAGGGGATAATCAGCCCTTTGTGTGGGTACAGGACACCGGCCATTCAGGTTTAAGTGTCAGCTCCCACCTCCTATCCTGCCTAGGATAGCTCATCAGGATGTGGATGGGCCATCAGTCACACCTAAGCTCCCTTTGTATGTGGCTGTCAAGAAGAAATGCACAAAGCTCAACTGTCACCCATCCCAAATATGTATTCAGAAACAGGCAGGAGGCACCAAATGGCTAAAGTAAGAAAATGCCACCTTTCTAAAAGTGGCATTTCCAGAATTACAATTTAAAATCCAACTTTGTCATAAGTTGTGATTTTAAATTGTGATTCCAGAGACACCAAACTTGGGGTCCCATCTCTCCCTAATTGGAAACTACAATTAATAAATGTAATAAGGTATTTCCAATGTTATCCTAAGAGACAGATAGGCCTTGCAGTAGTGAAAAACTAGTTTTTCGCTACCAGGGAATGTAAAACATAAAAGCACATGTTCTACTTTTTAAATACACTGCACCCTCCCTTGCGTTGTCTAGGGCCTACCGGAAAGGTTTAGCCTTGGCAAGAGGGTTAACTTGCCAGGTTGGCATGGCAGTATAAAAAATCACACACAGGCTCTGCAGTTGCAGGCCTGAGACATGTTTAAAGGGCTACATACGTGGGTGGCACAATCAGTGCTGCAGGCCCAATAGTAGCATTTAATTTACAGGCCCTGGGTATATGTAGTTCACTTTACTAGAGACATATAGGTAAACTAAATATGCCAATTGTGGATAAGCCAATGTTACCGTATTTTAAGCAGAGAGCACATGCATTTTAGCACTGGTTAGTAGTGGTAAAGTGCCCAGAGTCCTAGAGCCAACAAAAACTAATTCAACAAAAAGGGGAGCAGGAAGGCAAAACGTTTTGGAGTGACTCTACAGAAAGGGCCATTTCCAACACACATCCACCCTAAATACAGCAGACATTCTGAGATAATTTAACCAGTTACTAAGTGTTGGACAGGCCTTAGTCAGGGAATTCTGCTCGAGGATCCAGCATAGGTTCCACCATAAGAAACATGGCCCTTCCTACAGCTCTAAATAGAGTGGAACAATTATCAGCTTGGTGAATAGGACATCTACCATGTTTTTTGACAGAGTGCCCCATCCTCTGAACTCTATATCAGACCATTTGTGTTTGCATGTTGAATATTATATTTTATAAATCAAGATGCCTTTATTGGTAGCATTGAAGGTGTGGTCTGAGAACTTTAGGAGCAATTTACAATAGTCAGCTTTAGAGTTTTTGCTGCTTTGGGCCCACATTCCCAAGAACACACCTTCACACACCTCTCTTTCCCAGTGCGTGTGCATGTTCACACAATGCACACAAACAGGATCAAATGAGCAACATCTTTATTTAACATATATGTTGCACTCTCAGATATGATCAGTAAAACATTTGCAATGTATATGCAGACTTGTTGGCCCTTTTTAATTAAACATATCTTAGCAGACAGGGCAATTGCCACCCACATGCCCATGGGTGTGCCTGTTATACAATAATACAACACAAATTAAGGAATGGAGAGATTGTATTAAGAAGCTTTGCTACCTTGTATTGTTATCTTTTATATCTCAAACACATCAAGGTTAGCATCGAATGGTTAATGTTTTGAGAAAACATGATTTTCTAGAGAAGTTAGGATATAAAATCATTCGCCATTAAATAAAGAATTATGCATTTATGTCATGTGAAGCCTTGGTTTACAAGTAATTATTCTACCTACTGTGAATCCTCGTCAGTCTGTGCTCAACCACCAACATTGAGCAGAGTTGAGAAAAACACTGGATCTTTAGACGCGACGAATATTCGCTTTTCACGCGGGAGCTTAGGTCTCCCGTTCGCACGGACTTGCACGTCCGTTATTTTGTGTTTCCAGACTACTTCTGGAACACCTAGGAAGGACGACCCTTCCCTTCCTACTTGTCCTTACTCTCTGATGTACCCTTGTCCGCACCGGGTTTGAATTATCACTGGTACTGCGACTCATGCACCACGATTTCCATTTACAGCCCTGAAGAGTCACAATTGTACAACGTTGTGACAAAACACGTGTCGGCTGGCTTTTCAATTCTGTATTTGATTTGGTTTGATATATAAATATTTTCAGAAAGATTCGCCTGATGTCAACTTTCATATTTCTTTTTACACAAAGAATACTTGATTAACGGTTTCTACACTGGAACCACCCAACCTAAAACGTGTGCACAGGACTTTGTTCTAATTTCTACAGTGTGGGTCCTCACCTACACACTCGCAGGGGTTGTTTTGGGGTTGTTTTTCCCCTGACCTGCCAGCACCGTATTCATTTATCACACCTGCAATATCAATTGCGTACCTGCTTGAGCGCCATTTTCTTCCTATCTTCAATCTAAACCCTCCACCGAACTAGTAAACATTGAGCAGAGTAACTTAGCCTAGTCGGCATGTCTCAGCTACTACTGAAGTCAAAATATCAGATGTCCAGAGCAAGAGAATTTCATGAATACAGTAACCCTAGGTTTTTTACAACTAAATTGTATGCTGCAGTCACACTCATCCTCGTCTTCCCCGACAAACCCACATCACACCCCACCTCAGGCAACTCCACTGGCTCCCTGTACAGAAGACATGCCAATTCAAGCTGCTGATGCATGCACACAAGGCTCTACACACCCAAGGACCCGCATACATTAACCATCACCTGAACTTCCACCAAACGTCGGGAAGACTATGCTCATCCTCCTTTTCACTTGCTGATACTTCCCGCATCTACTGAAGCAGAAGTGGAGGATCCGCCTTCTACCACATTGCAGCAAAGACCTGGAACAGCCTCCCCAGGCACTTCCTGAACCTTCACCTCACTTCAGGAATTCCAAATGGCCCTCACGATCTAGTTGTCTGAATAAGATTCTGGGACCTTCAAGCGCTTGGATACCCTATTGGGTGATTAGCCGCACTTTATAAATCCTGATTGATTGATGAATTGAAATTTAGGTGCTCAATTGGGTCGAGAAAAGCTGTTGGGAATGTTTGTGAATAACCTCAAGCTACCACTTTGTGGATGTTTTCAACTTTCTCAATGTCAATTTTCTTGAGTCTTCTCTGGGAACTTCTATGCTCCCAATGCTTAACAAAGAATGCAGAGTGCATAGATTCTCATCAAATGGTGTATTTCCATAGCTGTAAGTTCCATCTACATTCATAATTGTCTGAACATCCTTGTTCTATGAAGGATCTGCTGAATGTATGTGTGGATGGCACTGTTTTAGATGGAAGAACAGATCGCTGAATCCGATCCATTATGAATCAGGGTTGATTTCATAGGAGAGTGATAATGGAGAAACTGCAAAAAAAAGTAAATTTAATGTAATAGTGCTTTCATGGTGGGGGTCCCACTGACAGAGGCATCTGTCGCTCTCCCATTGAGTCTGCTAAGGTTCAGTGCCTACTCAGCCATATTGGGTGGTGGCTCAGTGGCTTCATTTGCAGTGGATTATCCACCACCATACTTGCTGGAGTTAGCAGTATGAAAGATTGCCTTGGAAAGAAAGGTGGATTATTACAAAAAGGTAAGCACCATGTCCTAGATATGCTTAGAAACCCCCGCAGTTTTGGAGAGACACTCCACCAATGTATCCCACTTTGGGGCTACATTTACAGTGTCCATTTATTTGTAAAAATTCCACCATGCTACATGACCACTAGTGGAATTTTGGCTAAAGAATTGTCTTGCAGAGGAACTCCTCCCCCACACAGGAGGTTGCCACTGCAATGGTGCAAACCCAAAATGCACTGATGTTTCCCCTGTCAGTTTGGCAGACATCCGAGATCTGCCACTGACAGAAGGAACTCTTTTGCAAAGCTGTAAATTATCCTATCAGTGTCTCCCTTAATGCTGGATCCTTAGGTAAAGGGTCAGCGCGAAAAAACCTGCGTTTTTTACTCATTTGGGAGTGTGCAGCACATTTCACAGACTAGGCTGGTTAGTTCCTCAATTTGTGACCATTACTCATTATCCACACTGTTTACCTGGGAGATTTTACATTTGTAACTGGTGTTGCCAAACCCTTAACCATTGGTGCAACCAGTGCTTAATTTGTAAACAAAATGAAGTGCAGGTGCTCAAAGTTTTGGGGGGAGGCCACACCCACTTCTCTGGCTCCGCCCACTTCATTTATTGGCTTAACCACTTCCTTTATTGGCTTCACCCACATCCACAAGTCTAACACATCTGACCCACCACCTCACTACTTGAGTTCCACAAGAAGCTGAAGACCTGGCTCTTCACATAAGCACCTCAGGGACGAAGTGAAGAAACAGAAAGCAAGACAGAAAGGTCAGATCAGGATAGGGTACAACAGGTAACAGCACTGAGATATGTAAGTATGTACTTTTGTGCATACACCAGATATCCTTGCTCCCAATGCAGTCCCTTAATGGAGCAATAGAGCAATAAGTATCCTTCAACTACATCTTGTTAGTAGTGACATGAAACATAGCCATCTATTACCAGGTTTATTGAACACAATGCTGAGCAATCCTCTAATCCATTAGTTCTTAACCTGTAATCCAGGGCCAACTGAGGGTCCAGAAAGCACATTTTAGGGGTCCACGACTGCTTATAAAAATTATTAATATTTACAGATCAGTAAAAAGAACATAAATAACGAAGCAAAATGATGTAAACTTGAATTTTTTTTAAAATGTTCTGTAAAAGTGTAGAAATTTGAAATTGAAGGGTAAAATATAAATTGGAATCCTCATATTTATTCATGGGAGCAGTCTGTACAAGTACATTAAACAGCATATAATTTGGATGAAGTGTGGCTTCAGTGGAATTTAGAAAGTTCAAAAATTCCCATTAAAATTGTATTCATATATTTTTTTTTTTAATTAAACAAAATATTTAATCATGTGTACTTGTTCAATGAATGCTTTTGTCTGTTTTGTGTATTGTTTTGCGGTTCATCGTTGAAATTAGTTACAAAGTGGTGCCCAATTCCAATCATGATTCATTAGCAGTCTCTAGACTCTGATTAAGTGGGAGTCCACAGAAGTTAAAGGGTTAAGAACCATTTCTCTACAACTTCTTCCGATCAACATACAAACAAAGTGTAGAGTGCGAGAGAATCAGGGACTTCCAGTTCATTTAATTCTGTACCCATAATGAAAACTTTACTCTTTCTGTTTGGGTTTCTTTTAGTACAGGTAGCTTAGCTGCTTTCTTCCTAACCATAAGTTGGCACACTTGAGCAATTGGTTCACGTTGGATAAATTACACAATGGGAGACTGCAAACCGTAGGAGCTCCGATCTCATTCACTTCCATTTCATTCAGTGTCATTTGTGTTTACTCTTCAAACTAACACGTTTAAAAACTTAGCATGAGCATTATACCTCTCACAGTTGCAACAGGTGAATGAATGACAGTGACCTTAGTTGAGACAATTCCAAGCAATTGATTGGTTTAACTCAATGGCCCCTGGTGGTTCCAAAATACATTTCTTTAAACTGAAAAAAGGCCATCAAGGGCCTGTTATCAGTAATAGTGCACAATTCAGAAATTGTATTAAAATGTCCACTACATATCCATTAACCCTCTGTTTACAGCAATTTGCATTCTCACTTACACTTAGATAATTTGATTTCAAGAGAAACGTGGTTTAAATTCTTCCCAACTCATTTAAAGACTAAGGGCTTGTTTAGAGCTTGTCGAATGGCCGCCTGGTCTATGGAGGCAGGTCCTTCGCTTCACTGTAGGATGTCCACCCACCATATTTATAGATTTCTCTGACAATAGTAAGGGATCGCTGTGAAGCCACCATTGTGGTGACTGCGCAGAAAACACTAGCGCTTTACTTAGCAGGCCTCATGCTGAATGCACCAGCTCAAAGTTTTGTTTTTCAAAAACAAACTGCAAAAGCTCAAGTTAGTTACTGGAAAACATGGCCTTGGCATGCAGGGAGTTTTCTACCAGTGCAAGAGGGTCATTTCCTTGGCTTCCCGTTTGGAACAAACAGGCCTGCCCTGGTTGTCTAGAACGGGAAAAATCTACAGCAGGACTTTTGTCCTAAATAGGATGGACAGTTTGACGTAGATTGAGTGATGGACTAATGGGAGATGAGCTACCCATCAAAAGAGTTCTTACATCGGAGCGAGCATAGGCTCTTCCATTAGAAACATGGTGCTCCTTCAGGCTCTAAATAGAGGAGGCAAAACAAGAGTTTAGTGAACAGGACATCAAAACGCTAAATGAGGCCCAAAGTTTTGTACATAAAGAAGGGAAGATAGAATTGCTAAGGTTTAAAAAAAAAAAATTCAAGCAAACTTGTTCTTTGGTGGCATCCCTGACTTGCACATTTCACCTTGGTTGCCATTTCACAGGAGACTATTCAGTTTGCTAAGCATTTGCATTTTGCTCGCTGACCGATGGAGCACATTGGAACAAATAACACTGAGATGGGTCAGTGGCCTTTATCATATGTGGCATGCAGTGTAAGTGGGGGCACTAGAATTCTGAGTTTCTGCAGCTGTAGTGGTTTCCACATTATTATTGCTTTACTGCGTCTGTCAGATGAACCACCATCTACTACATCATCTTCCTATCAACAAAAATATGTTTCTAACTTTGACAACTCAAGTGTTACTTAAAAAAACTCATCAAACATGAAGCCATATAGTGGCAGACCCTCAAACCATTTACAAATGGGAACTGGTCAACCTTACAGTTGCCAACTGTTATCCAAGTATTAAACTGGTACTAAAGAGGTGAATCCTTTCCCGAGACAATATTTATTTGCTAAACTGTGAAAATAGCAAAGTAATAGGACTATAGAATGTGCCTTGTTATTTGCTCTTTATTCCTGCCAGCTCTGCCCCATAATTTGGGGCTCAATTGTTCCATAATTCCGTTGGCCCGAATTATGCCACTGCAATCAAGGGTGCTAGATCATGAGCGAACAAGTTTTATTACGTCTTCCTGATATGTCTGGTGGAGCACGCAATTATATGGAAAATAAACCTTTTTAATCTTACTATTCACTGGCAAAAGAATCTTTTTTTTTGTTTTTTTAATATTATTTTTATTAGGTCAGAGTGAACAATGTAGTAGTCAGTAAATGCCTCCTTGAACAATTACATTTTAAACTAACTGGTTTGTTATAATTTTATGTCATAACCCTATACTATGCGACTATAAAATAATGTCAATGTGAAGAAGTTTGGTTTTCAGACTCAAAGAAAAACAGCACGCATATGCACAATTTTGCTCTGCAGAGATTCGTGCCAACAAGAAATACTTTATTTCCATTAACCCCTTGCGCCGTGTGCTCATGACGGAGTGGTTCCGTCATGCTGCGGCCGCTCCGCCCACGCGGCGCTGATTCCCCGCCTGTGAGTCGTGACGGAACCACTCCGTCATGAGCACAGCGTGCCCGTGGCTCATGACGGAGTGGTTCTGTCATGAGCATGGCGGCGCCGCGCTGACCCCGAACCCCCCCAGCGCCGCGGCGGAATTCGTGCCGCGGCGGAATTCGTGCCGCGGCGAAGGGGTTAAGTGAATCTGGCAGCAGCCTGCCTTTCCGAGAGTTCAATGCGTTTTGCTCCACTCCCAACACAAATGAACTAACTCTTAGAAACCCAATGTCGCCCCTTTCAAAATGACGTACGCAGGCTGCACAAACCTCTAAGACATTTTTTTGGGACTTTTTCAGTAAAAGCAACCTGACAACTAGTTTTCAAGAAACATTACAAACTACTGGCATGAGAGGCTTTATAAATAACCACTGTACAAGAAGCGAAAGCGAAAGTGCTACAAATAATCTGTTTCATGTAACTATAAAACGACATATAAAAGGGATTGGATTACTGATCCGTTTAAAAACAGCATGCAGTGCACTTTTAATGCTACTCACACTCTGATGCTCTCCAACCTGAAAAAAAGGACACTTCTCCCACAGAACAGCACTGAGTGCTCGGAGCGCTCGTGAAGAAAAAAACAAGGCTACAGCTTTGTGTTTGTGGTTATATCCACTGAATGATGAATAGCGTCTCCCGTCCTGAGCGCACCACTTCCGCATCAAGGTCAAAGTGGTTCCCTTGTGCGTGTAGGTGTGTACATGTGCCTCATGATAGGTCAGGAGGCCCGGACGTCCAAATTTAAATATTTTACGTACAAAGTCAGCAGGCAATTAAGCCAGGCAGGCATGGATTTACCGCAGTACATCAGCTCTTCACCTGGGGGAACAGAGGGAATTTAGGGGCATATTAGCAACACCCGGCGATAATTATCGCTCAGCGCTCTTAGCGTGAGGATAATTATCGCCGGGTAAAGTGGATTTTTATCGCTGAGATAGCGTGCTATTAGCAACGCTTATCTCCTCAGCGATAAAAATCCTCACGCTAACTGCCTAACGTGAGATTATCGCTGGAAACCCTGCGATAATCTCACGTAGTGTGGCGTTAGCTTGCCTGAAGCAGGCGTAAGGAAAGTAGCGATAACAGGGGTTATCGCTACTTTTCCTGCCGCTATGCTTCATAGCGTGGGGCTTGATGATAGGAGAAATGTCGCTTAGCGACATTTCTCCTGTCATGTTAGGTCAGGAACGCCCACTTTGCATCTCATTAGAGATGCAAAGCTGGGCGTTAGGAATCCCCACGCTAAAGCAAGGTTTCACGCGTTAGCGTGGCCTTGCTAATTAGGCGATAAAATTATCGCCGCTTTTCGGCCGAAAACGGCCGCAAAAGCGGCGATAATTTTTTATCGCCAGCTTGTAAATATGCCCCCAAGTGAGTTAATATTGTGTGTAGATCCGGCTCTAAGAAATAAGTGCCGGTGCTAAGCACCGGAAAGCACCAGCACAAATTAAGCGGTTTCAACACCAGCTCTTCCAGGGTTGTCCATTGTAGCTTATATATCTCTTCAAGGTCATTGGCTATGATTCTTTCAGCAATAATCATATCGTCTGACGACAAGTCTACAGTCATGGAGTGGGTGTTCCTGCTACCATTTAGTGGTGCTTTGTTCTAATTGAGGGATGAGGCACCCTCTCCCTTACCAACTATCCAGTTTGAACCACGCAGTCCACTGGAAAACCACCAAAGCTGTGGTGCACCTGCCCTCCGGATTGCGATTGTAATCCTGGTCAGACAGGTGGTGCAGGGGCGGTCTGATATCGGCGATCTGTTAGGCTCATAGGAGAACCTAACATACAGACCTGCACCGTGAGAACTTGGACTGCACATTCCTGCACGATATGGCATGCATGCCACACTGTGCAGGAACTGGGTTGCAATACCAGGGCGGGACAACATGTTCACCCCTGCATGCACCCGAGGGCCAGGAGTGGCAGGAGGGCCCTGTTAGGGTCCCCTTATTTTCCTCTCCACCACTCTTTTCATGACGAGCTAACCACCATGATCGGGGCGGTGGAAAGCCAACTCAGAATATGCTCGGCAGTGCCGCAGCGGTGCCACCAGCATATTGTGGCTGCGTGACCACCACGGGATCCTGGATCCCCAGTTGTCGCAGGCTATCACTCGTAATACTGTGGGTCATGGACCTCCGTACTCGTAATAAGCCCCTTAAACTATACTGCCTAGCAGTATGGGTGACATGTGACTCTACACCGTGTGCTCCTCTGTCTTATGTAGCAATTCCTATACACTGATTTACACACGTATGATTGATTGTCTCTGTGTAATATGTGTGTGATGTAAAGTGCTCTGACACCCTAAACTGGTATGTGTGGCGCTATAAAACGAATTAAATGCATCTGAGAGAGAGAGTGATATGGAGACTTGAGGGGTGCTGTTAAAGGGTGGAAGTGAGAGAATCCGTGGTGGACGTGGTCATTCGGGGGCGCCAATAAACATTGTCGCACCGAGCAACAACAGCACTAAGCGGCTTTCTTCATACAAAGAAACTCAAAATTCACACCACAGATTTGAACCGGGTGCCCAATTACTTCTGTAGAAAGAGTGCATAAACTCTGAATTGTGCCCAAAGTGGCGTTTCTGTGGGTACTGGAATGATTGACGTAGGAGGTTGAAAGTTCTCAAGTGTGATGTCTATGTTCTGGCACACCTTGCCACCTTGCAAGAGTGCTAAATGAATGCAAGCAGAGTGGAGGCCTCACTTGTATCTAGTTTGTCTGCTCACTGTTCCAGATAGCTTTGAATATAATGCAGTGTGATTTCTCCTTCACTGGAGGTGATACCTCACATGAGCAACACAGCTGATGTACAAGACCTCTGTCGGACACACTTAAAATTATTTGAATTAACTTCAAGGCTCATTATAAATTGTGAATTACTGAGACGTCAACACCTTTTTCCACTGAACTGTTTCACAGAGGGGCATATCAGCAACAACGGGCGATAATTATCGCGAAGCGCACTTAGCGCTAGGATAATTATCGCCGGCTAGCGTGGATTTTTATCGCTGAGATAGCGTGCTATTAGCAACGCTTATCTCAAAAGCGATAAAAATCCTAGCGCTAACTGCCAAACGTGAGATTATCACTCGAAACCCAGCGATAATCCCACGAAGTTTGGCGATAGCTTGCTGATAGGGCCTCACATACTTAGCCATGATAACCACCTTACATAGGATATCATGGCTAAGTCAGTTTCAAAGCAGGCGTAAGGAAAGTAGCGATAACAGGGGTTATCGCTACTTTTCTTGTCGCTATGCTGCTTTGCATGAGGCTTGATAATAGGAGAAATGTCGCTTAGTGACATTTCTCCCGTTATCCTGGGGAGGAACGCCCACGATGCAAAGATGGGCGTTAGGAATTCAGGCGCTAAGGCAAGGTTTCACGCGATAGCGTGACCTTGCTAATATAGCGATAAAATTATCGCCGCTTTTCGCCCGAAAACGGCCGCAAAAGCGGCGATAATTTTATATCGCCGCCTTGTAGATATGCCCCAGAGTTTAAAGAGAAACAGACAGCCTGCTGAAAATGATAACGGGACGCTCATTTTTAAGAAAATGCTACTTTTAAGGGGAAAGTGACAGACATTAGAGGAGGGCGCTCATGTTTGCAATTTCCTGGTTTAAAGAGCAGTCTGGTGCTGGAGCGCGAGCCTCATAATGCCTTAAGCATCATGTTAGTGTGAAGCGCTGACGGCCACTTTCCTTGAAGAGTTTGTCTGCGGGGAGGGCTCGGCTCCACCGCTGGAGATAAGGTGTTCTTTTGGCCTGCGGTAGGCTCGGCATTTCCATGTTTTTAAACGAGAATTAAAGCCCCGCAGGATGAGTTTTACAAATTATATTTAATTAACATTTAAATAAACACAATGTCTTGGAGCGCAATAATTGAGTTGCCAGGCCGATCCATGGAAGATTTAATTTCAGGCAGTAATGGTCCTATTAACTTTTATTATTATTCTCGGAAAGTATATATTTTTTGTAATACACCCATCCGGTAACACCATGTCTGTTTATTGTGCGATGTTATAGGGTGATCTGTGTAGATGTGTCTCTTCTGGTTCCAAGTTGGTAAGTTATGTTAATGTGTGATTGTGCAATGTGCTTGGGGTGTATACTTTATGCTGTGTGTGTATATATCTTGTGTAGCATGTTTTGTTTAGCATAGATTTATGCTAGCTTAAGTGAATATATACTTTCTTTTGAATATGCCAACTTATTTCGCATGCGATTACAATGCATGGCGTTACAACGCGGAAGTTACAGCGACCGCGTTGTTAGTTCGCATACCGTTACAACGCAAGTCGGAACAACGACTTGCGTTGTAAGGGGCGCTGGATGTTGGAATAGTATAATTTACTATTCCAACTCCAGTCTGTGCGGACAGTAGGGAAGATGTTGGATTTTAAATCTAACACCTTCTGCCCCTTACAACACTAGTCGTTGCTCCGACTTGCGTTGTAACGGCATGCGAACTAACAACACGGTCGTTGTAACCACCGTGTTGTAACACCATGCGTTGTTTCGCATGTGTTGTTAACACTGTTTACCCTTTCTTTTAGTTAGTTTTGCGGTGTCTGTATTCTTCTTTCTTCCCTGTTACCAGGTGCTTGGTGCTTGGCAGAGGCGTAGCGTGGGATGGTCCACAGGAGTGGTTGCCCTGGGCGCAAAACTTTGTAGGTGTAGGTGCAGATTTACAAGAAAGCGCCGCAGCGCGGCACTGCAAGCCCTTTGGCTGCGCCACGCTGCAGCACTTTAAAAGCACAGGAATGCAACATATTTACAATAATATGTTGCATTCCTGTGCTCTCCCCTGCGCTGGTGCACAAACCGCTGCCATGCGCCGGCGCAGGCACCCTTGCACCATGGTGCAAGGATGCCTGCATCATGGGTAGATTGTTTATGTGCAGGAAGGGGCACCTTACTGCACATAAACAATCACTAGAGGCCTTTTCCTCTTTCAATGCATGCTGTAGAATTCAGCACGCATTGAAAGAGGAAAAGAACGAGGAGAAATGAAAACATTTCCCCTCGTTGCGCCTCGCTACGCCGATGGCGTAGCATTCTGACACATTTCCAGGTTTACGATTCCTCGTGAATCTGGCAATGTGTCATGTTTCATGGGTGTTGCGTGGGAACACCTACAGCAACACCCATGGAACGCCCCTTTCACGCAAAGTGCTGCGTGTAAAGGGACCGTATTTACAAGGATAGGAAAAGGCACGCCGGGTGGATTTTCCTGTCCTTGTAAATATGTGGCAGTGAAATACGCCGCCGGTGTGTCACAAAAAGTGATGCACCGGTGGCGCAAGAGGCTTGTAAATCTGCCCTGCAATTTTTAAAAGGAAGTATTGCGCCCTTTAACCCGTGAACCGTTATCACTTCCTGAGCTAATGTTCCATGGGTTAGGGGGAGCAATACTTTCTTTTAAAATTTTGCCCTGGGCGTTGGCAACCCACATAACGCTGCTGGTGCTTTTTCATTTATTTCGCAGATTTATGTAGCGCAAACTCGACCCGCAGGTATTGGAGCGCTTTACACGAGCGCCAGTTTCGTTACAGAAGGACACATTCATTATTCATGGTGCTTGGTGTTTCCTCTTTGTGAAGTATGTGTAACACTACTCTATATGGAACTTTATGATGTGGGAGTGTTCTTTGTGCTTAGAGTGACAGAGGGGCATTTACTGGCAGTGGCTGAGCTATAGATTAACTACTTGTTCCAGATGTGTCCTCCACCTCTGTATCTACGGCGACCTACATAAAATATGGCCTGGGCCTTTTTTTTTCTTGAAGTACACCTGCAAAGGTAGCTTCAAGATTCAACAGGACGGAGAAGTCTATACGAAGTAGTGGACGAGGAGAGTTTAGAGGTATTCAGACATAGTCTTTGCTTAATTTGACCCCGTGGTTTCTAGTGCTCTGTACAAGCACTTAATTGTCAACACCGACACTTATGACAATCTGCCACATGGTGGCACCGTTTGTCCAAATTAAAGATGAACACAACAACAGTTGTTTATTAATTCAATACACATTAAAATTGACTACTACTTGCCGTCCAATCCATTCTTATAGCTTTGGGGCCTGGAATAGTCTCGTCACTCTGAATTGTTACAATTGTAGGGTATGATATTTAGCAGTTATGCTGGTTCTGTTGATGGTGGTGCTGGCAGGGGAAATTGGTAACAAGGCCTCCTGATAAGGGACCTGCCACTTATTTTTTTACAAATTAAGCACTGGACAGAGGTACTGAGTAGGGGCAAAAGAGATGCTATTAATATATATAGAGACGGTGAGAGAAACCTTGTGTACTCCATTCACAGCTGAACAAAATCATTCTAGTAATGTTCACATAATGACACAAAATGAATTAACACATAAAGACAAACATGCAATATAGACACCACAAAAAAAATATAATCAACATTGATATATACATGACACAATTCAAAAGTTATACACATATTACTCCGTAGACAAAACGTAGTTCATTCCTATGAGAATATGATTCACACTACACAAGATCACGTCGCTAGACAGCCCACATAACATGTATCCACAGAGAGTGATAAAATCAGTACAAAAAGATGTAACCATAAAATCACACGTGTAGGAATACACAAAAGTTTGTGTGTATCTTAAGTGTCAGCTCTAACAGTATTATTCTTGAGTGTGCTCAGGTGGAAAGGGAAGGAAAAGGTGAATATATAGATAAAGGATTACCTTAAAGATTTGGAATCCTAGCGAAGGAAAGGGGAAAGTGCCTATGTATACAGGAAAGAGGAAGATAATCTGTCCCTGAATTGATAACTCACTCTGATCTCACCTCAATGAGAAATGTAGAGTGTTCACAAAAAGACCCTGTGACTGAGCAGCACTATAATCCAGATGTTCGTATCCCATAAAGGGGAAAACAAATCAGATTCCAGTTTGAATTCTATTGTAGATAATAAATCAATAAGTAGTGGTCATAATATACTCGAGACTCAAGATACATAGCGCATTAATGGGAAAATAATCGGTGTACTGAAGCAGGTCCAACAATTAAAATTAATCAATGTCTTATATGTAAGACATAACCAGTGATAATGTTTCATTGGTAAAGATACCCAATAGTACAGGAAGAATTGTGTGTACCAATCCCAATAAATGGTAACTACAAGGGACCTCACCTTAGTAGATATTGACGAGTGTTCCCAGAAAATCCATGTAATGAGTAGAGATGTAGTCCAGGTGTGACACTCTCAGTTTGGGGGAAAATTAATCCAATCCCAGCTTACTTTCTCAATTAGTGTCAATTAGTAATAGTTGTAAATTGACAGGCAATCCTGGATTGTACTGTAATAAATACCCAGGTGTCGGTCTTATACTGAAAATCAATTAGTCCCGTATCTAACGGAGGCAGTAATTTACTGTACAAGAGAAAAAAACACCCTGACCTTGGAACGACCCCTAGGGTAAAATACTCGAAAGCCAGACACACCTGAATTTTGGATAGGAAGAATTATAAAGTAGGCAATACATGGTAGTAGTCCTGATAACAGACTGGAAAGTCTAGTTTGATACCATGTATGCCAACAAGAGGGAAAAGGGCCCAAATGTTGAAGTTGACTAACAGTCGCTAACATGTAGTGCATCGCCTGTTAATATATATAAAAGAAACTGAGAGCACATACCTGATCAGAAATGCCAAGGTGCTATTATATGTTACGGCCGGGGAAAGGGAGTCCAGTAAACCCAATTTGAACAAAAGGGAAAAGGGGCCCAAGGTTTCTGGATAACTACTAGTCACTACAGTAGAGTGCATCGCCAGTTCCAACAAATAAGGGAAACTAAGAGCACATGGATGTTCAGTAATACCAATGCGCTATAAAATATTACGTGTGAGGAAAGAGGGAACTTGTGCGAAAAATGTCCGATAGTGCCAGCGCCTGGGGTAACACTCACCTTCAATGATGCAAAATTGCGATAACAGCATGGTGGCCGGCAACGTTTCAGTGTGTCTCAGCGCGCCATCTTTTCAAGGTTTTATTGGGATAGAAGCATCGTCCGCGTCGTGACGCGTGACGTATGCGTGTGATGACACGGGGCTAACTAAAAAGCCACGCCATCTTGGAGTGTCTGACAGTGGTAAGAGTAAGTAATAACAACAAAGCAAAAAGGGAAAAAGGTGTATGATGAAGATTGCCACACCATAAAATAGGCTCAATACGGGAACAAAATATAACAACAACGATATTTAGTAACTGGAGAAAAACATAAGGTCATAATATGACAGCTTCATCATATGTATGATACGTAATAAAGCAAAATAGGTCGCAGTATAAAAAACCGCCATATTGAGAAGCCTGACAGGAAGAAGGAAAAGTATCCATATCAATGCTAAAAAAAATTGAAACTGCCAAATTGATAAAAGTACACGGATGAACGCATAGTATATTGGATAGGTTAATATGTTATTAAAAGAACAGATGTAGGAAGCCACAACCTAGTCACACCATCATTATACACATCATATTCATCGATGCCGGACGGAGATAAAGACCTGTACCCTGTTAGGCAGAAACAAAATAAGAATAAGTAGTATTGTCGTCCAAGGGACGAACAATGTGCAAGATTAATAGGCCAACTCATTCAGTGAATTTCGACAAATAAGTAAGACCAGCCATCTTGTGAGTCCTATACCAACTTTTCAGAGTCCAGTACAGAAGAAGTTGAGTAAAATAATGCGTACAAAAATATCAGCTGCCGTACCATGTAAAGGACAATTGTAATTTCGGAAAGAGAATTTTCATTTGGCAAGCTCGAAAAGAACCGAAGGAAAACAGTATTCCCATATTAAAAGGCTATGTGCTGATACTAATTTTCAGAATGGAAATAAAAGAAGGATAACAGATGCGAATAGTTGGATATGATATCTAGAGTGAACAAGATAGAAAATGATTCGAACGTTTTGTGTCCATGCAAGAGAAAACAGAATATACAATAAGAAGACATTGTTAGTTGTTTTCTATAACACAAAATACTATATTCATATAAGTTTACTGAGTTAACATGTGTACGAGGTGTCATTTCATATATGGACATTATCCATACATTTTCTAGTGTTAGTTTGAAATCATTCATACAGTAATGGGTAAATTACAAGCACAATTTATACCAAAAAATGATGCAACTCCCCATCTGTATTGTGACCTTTGAGTGTTGCCTTTAAGTGACAAATCCATTTGGCCTTTTTTCGCCTAACCAGAAGTTCCCTATTACAATCTCTCTCTCCTACTGGTACATGGTCAATCCCATGGAACCAGAAGGAGGTATCATCAGGGTGTACAGCTTTGTAGTGATCTGTCAAAGAGTATTTGCTTGTCTATGTTTAGTATTTCCCAACGGTGCTCCTGTATTCGGTTCTTTAGGCTGTGTACTGTGGTGCCCACGTATATCATTCCACATGCGCATCCTAACATGTATATGACATGCGCGGTGTTGCAATTGATGACATTTCTGATGCTATATGGTCTGGACATATTGTAAGTGAAAGTCATGGTCTTATTTCTGACAAAAGGACAGATATTGCCACAAATAAAGAAGCTTTCAGGTTTGGATGGTAGCCATGTCACCTTTCCGCTTGTGACATAACTCGGGCATAGGGTGGTCCGTAGGGATACCCCCCTTCTGTAAGTTATTGAGGGCTTACTAGTAAAGACATTTTCTGAACCAGGTACTTCTGTGAGAAGGCACCAGTTTCTTTTCAAGATACTGAATACTTTATTGCTATTAGCAGTGCATTGGGTCGCAAACCTGACTGGGCCTTTGGCTGAAACCTATTTGCTTCGTTTTGGGTTAACCTTAAGCGTGGCCTCCCTGTCTGTGTGTTGTATCCTTGTTATGGCTCTATCCAACACCTGCTTCTCATATTCTCTTTTCAGAAATCTTTTTCTAGATTCCATGATATTGCTTAGATATGTTTCATCCGCACAGCAGTTCCTTCTAATTTGTGTCATCCCCTGTAGGGGATATTATTGATGACAGAGCGTGAGTGTGCACTAGAAGCGTGCAGTACAGCATTACAGGCTGTTTCTTTCCTATATAGTGTACTTTGTATGAGTCCATTCTTGACATAAAAATGTATGTCCAGAAAGTTTACTTTCTCCTTGTGAAAAGTCATAGTCAGCTTGACATTGTACTCATTACTGTTGAGATAAGTGAAATACTGTTGTAATTGTTCTTCGGATCCGGACCACAGGCAAATAATGTCATTGATGTCCCTCCCCTGAACACAACATGGTCAGTCCAGGGGGAGGCACCTCTGCTCCAGACGTGCTCCCTCTCATACCACCCCATAAAGAGGCATGCATAAGAGGGAGCAATCCTAGAACCCATGTATCTGCTGGAACCAACACCTGTCATGAAGGAAAATATTGTTGGTGAGGATGATGTCCATCATTTGTACAATCATTTCGTTATACTCGTATTGGTCAGCTCTGTCCTTATCTAAAAAGGACTGTACCGCCATGATTCCAAATGTTTTGTGAATGCAGGTGTATAGGCTTTCAACATCAAACTTAACGAACATGAGTTCATCAGAACAATAGAAATCCTTGAATTTGAGTAAGATGTCTTTACTATACCTGATATACGAGGGCAGATTAAAAACATGTTTTAGAGCCTAAGATCCACAATGTCAGAAAGTCTTTCGGGGGGTGAGCCCACCCCTGAAATGATGGGACGACCTGGTGGAAAGTGTCCCCCCTTGTGAATTTTCGGCAAAATATAGATACAAGGTAATTTAGGACAGTCCACCCTTAGGTATCGAAACTCGTCCTCAGTCAGTAGACAGATGTCTTTCCATTCACTCAGTTTCATGATTATCATTATTTTTAGATTCTTAATAGGATTACCTACAATCTTCCAATAACAGGATTCATTGCTCAATTTGGGAGAGGAGTTGGCGTAACGGCTAGGGCGGTCGACCTCGAAACTGGGGAACTGGGTTCGAGTCTCAGCAATGATGCTGAACATCCTGTGATTCTGGGCAAATCACTTAATCTCCCCGTGCCTAACAAAAATGAATGTGTGCCCTCATGTAACGTAACTGGTGCTATGGAAAGTGCTATATAAAACTCTGCCAAAACATAAATAAATTGTCGATTGGATTCATTTATGTAATCGCAATGGTTCATGACCACCACATTATTGCCTTTATCGGTCTTCCTGATAACAATATTTTTGTCTAGACTCAGCCTATTCAGTGCCTGTCTTTCTTGGAGGGTAATGTTGTGACGAATGGGTGGTGCAAATTTATTGGGTGTTTCCAATTTGTATAGATCCTCAGTCATTTTCTCATTAAAAGTATCAATATCATAATGGTAAGCCATGGCGGGTACAAATTTGGATTTGGGCCTAAGTCTGCTATCGTGTTCAGATTCTGGGGAATGTTTAGTTCTTCCAGCAAAGATGGAATATCATAATCCCCATCCTCACCCAAGGAGAGTAAACACTGTACGTTGCGCATGTCTTTGATTGTATGGGTCGCCGAACTGGGCCTCTTAGGCGGATCAATGCTCCCAAAGTTTCGACCTGAGAAATAGTCCCTAAGCTTTAGTGTTCTGACAAATTTATACAAATCAATATGGACATCAGTGCTATCTCCAGTTTGGGTGGGGCAGAAATTTCGACCCATACTCAAAACTTTAATTTCATCTTTATCCAAGATTTTAATTGATAAATTAACCATTTTCAAATCACTGTCATTATTTTCCTTGCCATTGTATTACATATCATGTTGACACAGCCTTTTTGGATCATGTTACAACAGTCACTTTGTCCACTGTCCCTCCTTTTGAACCTACCCTTGGACCTCCTCCCTCCCCTTCGGGTTTTGGTTGGTCTGATAATTTTTTATGACCGTATGATTTTCTCCAGTTACTACATATTGTTTGTTGTTATATTTTGTTCCCGTATTGAGCCTATTTTATGGCCTGGCAATCTTCATCATACACCTTTTTCCTTTTTTGCTTTGTTGTTATTACTTACTCTTACCTCTGTCAGACGCTCCAAGCTTTTTAGTTAGCCCTGTGTCATCACATGCATATGTCACGCGTCACGATATGGATGATGCTTCTGTCCCTATAAAACTTTGAAAAGATGGCGCGCCGAGACACACCGAACCGTTGCCAGCCACCATGCTGTTATTGCAATTTTGCATCATTGAAGGTGAGTGTTACCCCAGGCGCTGGCACTATCGGACATTTTTCGCACAAGTTCCCTCTTTCCTCACACGTAATATAATATAGCTCATTGGGACTACTGAACATCCATGTGCTCTCGGTTTCCCTTATTTGTTGGAACTAGCTATGCACTCTACCGTAGTGACTAGTGGTTATCCTGAAACTTTGGCTCCCCTTTGTTCAAATTGAGTTTACTGGACTCCCTTTACCCGGCCGTAACATGTAATAGCGCCTTGGCATTTCTGATCAGGTATGTGCTCTAAGTTTCTTTTATATATAGGAACAGGCGATGCACTACATGTTAGCGACCGTTAGTCAACTTCAACATTTGGGCCCTTTTGCCTCTTGCTGGCATACATGTTATCAAACTAAACTTTCCAGTCTGTTATCAGAACTACTACCCTGTATTGCCTACTTTATCATTCTTCCTATCCAAAATTCAGGTGTGTCTGGTTTTTGAGTATTTTACCATGGGGGTCGTTCCAAGGTCAGGGTGTTTCTTTCTCTTGTACAGTAAATTACTGCCTCCGTTATATACGGGACTAATTGATTTTCACTATAAGACTGACACCTGGGTATTTATTACAAGACAACCCAGGATTGCCTGTCAATTTACAACTATTACTAATTGACTCATTTTTTACAATAGAAATGAAGCTGGGATTGGATTAATTTTCCCCCAAACCAAGAGTGTCACACCTGGACTACATCTCAACTCATTACATGGATTTTTTGGGAACACTCTTCAATATCTACTAAGATGAGATCCCTTGTAGTTACCATTTATGGAGCTTGGTACACACAATTCTTCCTGTACTATTGGGTATCTTTACCAATGAAACATTATCACTGGTTATATCTTACATATAAGACATTGATTAATTCACTTGTTGGACCTGCTTCAGTACACCAATTATTTTCCCATTAATGCGCTATGTATCTTGAGTCTCGACTATATTATGACCACTACTTATTGATGTGTTATCTACAATAGAATTCAAACTGGGATCTTACTCATTTTCCCCTCTATGTGATATGAGCATCTGGATTACACTGCTGCGCAGTCACAGGGTCTTTTTGTAAACACTTTACATTACTCATTGAGGTGAGGGCAGAGTGAGTTATCAATTCAGGGACATGTACACATAGGCACTTTCCCCTTTCCTTCGCTAGGATTCCACATCTTTAAGGGACTCCTTTGTCTATATATTCACCTGTTCCTTCCCTTCCCACCTGAGCACACCCAAGAATAATACTGTTAGAGCTGACACTTAAAATACACACAAACATTTGAGTATTTCTGCACTCGTGATTTTATGGTTACATCTTTTTGTACTGATTTTATCAATCTCTGTGGACACATGTTATATGGGCTGTCTAGCGACGTGATCTTATCTAGTGTGAATCATATTCTCTTAGGAATTCTCTTAGGAATGAACTAAGTTTTGTCTACCGAGTAGTATGTGTATAACTTTTGAATTGTGTTATGTATATATCAATGTTGATTATTAATTTTTTGTGGTGTCTATATTGCATGTTTGTCTTTATCTGTTAATTCATTTTGTGTCATTATGTGAACATTACTAGCATAATTTCGTTCAGCTTGTGTCATTATGTGATTAGTTCAGCCCCGATTTTAACAAATATTGTGAATAAAGAAGATTGATGTACTTAATTTGTTCTCTCTGTAGAAAGCCACCCAGACTCTCTTAAACAATGTTGCGCTAAAACACGCATCCACACACCCCTCGGGGCGGGCTCGTCCCGAGGGGATAAATAAACGTGGGCAAGACCGCACGTGGTCTTTTAGCAGCCCAGATATCGTAACGAAGAGTCTGTGTCCTTTAATTGGTTTCCCCCCAGTTAACTGCGACCGAGGCCTGCCGCGCTACACTGGCGACAAGGCCGGTCGTGCTTTGCGTGCTCATCTGCCGGCTAGCGCGGGGAGCGTGCGGAGCCCACCCGCGTTGCTGACGCTCCCCCTGCTCACCTGTCACTGCTGAAGATCGCGGAGCCCACCCGCGTGTTGCCGGAGGCGGATCGCCTCCCGATGCGGCCTGTCGATCGCGGAGCCCACCCGCATGCTGCTCGCTGTACCGGAGGCTGCCAGCGCTGTGCGCGTTGAAGAAGAGGTGAGTGGCTGGCCCGGCGCCTCATCAGAGCTCTGCCCGATTGCTGCCCCCGCTTTGGGGCCCACCTGGGTGACTCGCCTTGTGCTGGCCCTGGATCGTATCGGCCGATCTCAAGGAGGGGGCCTCGGCAGGGCTGTCCTTCTCCTGCCTGCCTGAACTTCTGTATAATACTGCGTGGTGCAGCATCTGAGGCCCTGAGGTAGGGGACAATCAGGCCCAGGGCAGGGAGAGGAGGTCTGGATCAACAAGCATTGGCAAACCCAATGGTCCAACGGAGGGTTTTCCCCAAACAAGCATTGGCATAGCCTCAGCACCAAGTGAGGGAGTAACCACACAGAGCTAACAAGCATTGGAAAAACCACAGGTCCCACCAGTGAAATCACACGATGTCTACAGGGCCTGTGGCAGGCGCAGGTGCACCACAAGCTGGCGGATCCAATGCAGGTGCTGGCAACAAAGCAAAAACCAAAGGAAATGATGGACGGAGTGTTGAACATTGCAAGCACTCACCCCCAGTCAACTGATCTGGGTTTAATCCATCACCGTTCTTTAGCCCACTCTGCCACCCCAGTTCAGACATGGCCATATGCAAATCAGTCTGACCCTGTGCCTCATGGGAACAGTCCAGGCCGAACTGCCAAGCCATGTCTTCCCTGGACCGGAAACAAGCTTCCTAGGTTAGCATACCCTGCCAACTTATGGCGAGCAAAGCAAAAACCAAAGGAAATGATGGACGGAGTGTTGAACATTGCAAGCACTCACCCCCAGTCAACTGATCTGGGTTTAATCCATCACCGTTCTTTAGCCCACTCTGCTCAACACTCCGTCCATCATTTCCTTTGGTTTTTGCTTTGTTCGCCATAAGTTGGCAGGGTATGCTCAGACGTGAGTCCCTTGCTCACTTTGCCACTGGATTCAAGCAAGCCTGGCTGAAGAAGGCTGAAATGCCAGAAACCGGTCCTAGGAAGCTTGTTTCTGGTCCAGGGAAGACATGGCTTGGCAGTTCGGGCTGGACTGTTCCCATGAGGCACAGGCCATCCACTGCGTTCCCTCATGTCAAGAAAGTTCTGGACAAGGTATTCGCAACGATGGGGCTGCCCGAAGAAGTCAAGTCGGACAATGGGCCCCCATTCCAGGGGCGGGAGTTCCAAGAGTACCTTGCCAGTCTGGCGATCCGACACCGGAAAATCACACCCCTCTGGCCCCAAGCCAACGGAGAAGTGGAACGGCTGATGAGAACGCTCAATCGAGCACTGCGGATTGCCGTGGATAACAAGGAAGATCTGGAAGCAGCTCTAGATCAGTTTCTGGGAGTGTATCGCCAGACTCCACACAGCACCACCAAGTGCGCTCCAGCCCACATCCTGTTCAAGCGAGCCCCGTGGGACAGCATTCCATCCGATCCAGGGTGGGCCCCTGCAGAGAGAGACGGGGCGGCCATTCAGGCGAGGAGAGAAGCAACGCACAGGAAAGCGAGCGAGTCCCGCAGAGCCCAAGACACCGTGGTCCGAGTTGGAGACCGAGTGGTCATCAAGGATCGGCACCCCGGATGGAAGTTCCGAACTCCCTATGAGCCTGAAGTGTGGACGGTGACCGAGGTGCAAGGGACCATGATCACCGCACGAAGAGGGCACCAGGCCGTCACAAGGAATGTGTTGAGTTTCAAGGTGGTTCCAGAAGTGGACATGGATGGCGAAGGGCTCGAGACGCCGTGCCTTTTGACGGAGAGTGGTGCCCCAGCGTCCCCCGGCGGAGGGATGTCGCCTCCGGCGAGCGGGCAGCCGGCAACTCCAGGCGGAGGGGACTACCAGAGTCCAACTGATCTAGGTCCAGTTGCCGGTACTTCCGGGGCTCTCCCATCGGGCAGGTCTCCAGACTCCTCCACCAGAAGTCAGCGATATGGCCTCCGCCCTAATCCTGCACCCAGTCAGAGACTGAAAGACTATATATATACTTCACAACAATACCGGTAAAGAACGGGGGTCAAAGGGATAGTTTAAAGACCAGCACGGAAAAAATCCCCAGGATATCTAAATCTGAGAACAACAAGAAATCCGTGGGTCTACAAATGTCAAACTAATTGTCCAAAGCCACATAATCGAATGCTAATAGCAAACAGAAAAGTCCTCATAAAGAGGACGGAGTCCCATCACCCACCGTGGTGGCATGCTTCATCATCTGGGGCCTCCTGTTAACCACAACCTAGTGTGGTTAACCAGCGAAAATTATGTTTATTCAGTATCGTTGGATGTCAAAAATTAAAACAAAGGTGGTCAACATGTTTCAGCCATTATAAATCACAGGTTGTGATCGAGGCTTTCATCAGGACCATGATAAATAAACATAATTTTCGCTGGTTAGTCAATTTTAACTTATCTTGCACTCACACTGCACTCTCCATGTTAGTTCACCACACTTAGGGCAGCTTCAGTCTCTGTTAGATTTAGCCTCATTAGGTTATCAAGATCCTTAAAACATCCGTGAGCTCCTCCTTCCTTAGTTCTCTTGGAGTTGTAGCTCGTTAACCACACTAGGTTGTGGTTAACAGGAGGCCCCAGATGATGAAGCATGCCACCACGGTGGGTGATGGGACTCCGTCCTCTTTATGAGGACTTTTCTGTTTGCTATTAGCATTCGATTATGTGGCTTTGGACAATTAGTTTGACATTTGTAGACCCACGGATTTCTTGTTGTTTTCATATGTATATACTTCCCCATGACGGGGTGAACTCGGGGACTGTTAACTAAAATAAAGGAGGGATGTAGAGAGCCACCCGGACTCTCTTAAACAATGTTGCGGGCTCGTCCCGAGTGGATAAATAAACGTGCGCAAGACCGCATGTGGTCTTTTAGCAGCCCAGATATCGTAACCAAGAGTCTGTGTCCTTTAATTGGTTTTCCCCCAGTTAACTGCGACGAGGCCTTCCGCGCTACACTCTGGAATCTTTTTCTGGTGCACCTTCCTTTTCAAAGAATTTTCCTGTAACAGTGGCACTCAACAATGGCGAGTGCTGGGAGTAGATGCACAGGACATTCATACAAAAAGCAACAGGGATTGAAGTGCTGAACCTTGGTCAGCCGTTGTGTGCCTTTTTTCTTCTAACTATGCTAGTAATGTTCATTTGCATTATATCAACGAAACAGGACCTCTTCCTTGGTTCTTATATTTAAGGGGCCCAGCAGTTTGCATTAAGGGCCTGTGATCTGGAGTTGTCAAATGAAGGGAAGACAGGAGAATAATCTATAAAAGTATTCAGGAAGGTGAATGGTATCAACTGATTTAATTCATTGCAGTAGAGTAAAATTGCTACTCGTGTGGGTGGGGAGTGGGGGGGCGGGAGCCTAAAGATTTGAAATAAAATCCTGCATTTGTATGAGGTATTCTCAGAATTCATATAATCATAAATCAATATACCCACAATGGAACATGCATTAAGAATATTAAGCACACTCAAACCTAATGTTCTCCTTGCAAAATGTATTAATTAACACACATTTTCTAACCCTTGATGCTAAGTCTTTTCTTGTCCCTTTTAGACTGTAATTATTTCAAGCATTGCATCCATCACTTTTTTATTTCTCTCAGCAACGTGCCCTCAATTCAACAGGTATGCCCAGATGTTGCCCCGTTGGTAGTTGTGCAAAAAGGCACAAACCCTTTCTCCTTCAAAAGGACCAACAATAACAAAATGTGTCTGGGTGGTGGGGCTACTAGGTAAGACTGTACTTATCTTCTAAGGGCTGTGACATAGCCTCATTTGCATAATTTATGTTCATGCTTGTAGTGACACAGTGAGCAAAAAAGTGATGGAATGGAATGAACTGGAATAAAGCCTAGAGTGGTGGCTGTGGTTAATTGAAGCATTGTTCCCATCAGTATTTTAATTTTATCACCGTACTGTGTTTAATTTTACTGGTCATGAACTTTAGCCCGGCCAACCACCCAAATATTTCGGCTGATTCAGCACTCCTGCAACTAAACACAAACTCTTAAAGATCACTTTGTAATAAATGTTTTTTTTAAATTTGATAATGTTTTTGACATTAGTGGAAAAAGCTGTTTCCTGATATACAAGTTGTCAGAGTTTAGACAATTTAGTGTTGCGCTTCTGCCAGCAGTAAGTCCTCTCTCTAGATCCATTATTTCTCCAAAGAGGAGTCTCACAGGGTTTCATTCACTAGGCACCAACCTTGAGGCAGCTGACCCTTCTGACAACATCATGTCCTTTCAGGGGAGGCGGGCAGAGACAGATGTTAAGTGTTGCAGACTGATGTTTCAGGACAACTTTGGTAGGACATTAAGATTCTCTTAAAACATTCACACCACTGAGTACCTATGGTTTGCCTGTACGTTATTACAAATCTTTGAAATTAACTGTGCGGCAAATGCTTATCTTCCAAAACAAATTCTATGAAGATTTCGTAATTGATTGACCAACCAATGTTACCTATGGTAAATGCTTTTCATAACTTTGCTCAATAAGAAATGGGTTGAGGATTGGTGGATGGAACTTGCGTAGTCAGCAGGATTCTGTGGAGTTCCTCGAGCGGTGAATTTTGGCACGTCGTGCTGCTCATGCTTAATTTTAGCACCAGGAGCTGGTTCCATGTGAACGGCACCATGCGACGCACCAGAGAACGCTACTTCTTACTGCCAGTAGAACAGATGTTCTACTTGAGCGGCTGCTTTCTCAACGTGAAGGGTGGCAGCATACTAGCGCTTGAAAATTGCAGTAGAGGACACAAATTCTTGCTCACGCTTGGCAACTTAACGTTGCAGAGCAACGATTAAGGAAAAACTTTGCCACGTGGTGGTTGGCGGAGTTTTGCTGGAACTCTGCATTCCAAACAGACTGGGCAAAACCCTGTGAAATCTGCCAGCAGAGCAGAATTTTTCGCCCACCCCTAGAAACTACCACCGTCTTACAGAGGAGTGGGGATTGGAAAAGCTGTCATTTTGGTAGCTTAACATGTCAGCTTTCTTCTTCTGCATCCCAACAGCAAAGTAGAGAGAGCCATAAAGGCAAGAGCAGAAACATGTCTCCATCTGTCTACTAATCCGTGATAGGCGAATGAACACCCCATTGACGCTCATGAATACTAAACACCGCGTTCACATTTGCACATTTCTAGCCTTGCAAATGTGTTCTAGGTCATAAAAGCACTTTGAAACAATTTGTTATACATGCGCCTTTTCAAACTGTTTCTCTAAAGGCAATTAGTAGGTTTAAGGGGCTCAATCTATGACTAACCATCTGGGAAAACATTTATTTTTTCATAGATATAAACATAGTTGCATCTGTTTAGTGGATCTTCCAATGCACAAACATCCGCCCATTATTTGTGCTGTTTTCAGAAATGCCTGTTTTATAGGCGAAAGAGCAACCCAAGCCTGGTTTTAAGGCCATAAACGTGGGATTTTATTGAAGTTAATCTTTGTGCAACAAAATTGCTTTTGACTTTCTGACATCACTACAAAGGAGAAGTCAAACAGGGATATCATGACATGATTCTGTAAAAGAAAAACCTTCTACATCAATCATTGAAAGTTTGGCAAAAGTTAATATACTCAGGACCATCTTTTCATCAATTACCTCTTTTTTTACTGATATGCATGTTATCAACCCAAAGCCTCACAAACAAATTCAGGCAGCCATGTATTTATTCATTTATTGACTGATTGATATACAATGTATGTTTTTATGTAGCATTACATTTACCCTGGGACGTGTCAGTGCTCTTTCCAATTCCCAAAACATATGACAATATTGTCTAAGAAATCTATAAATCATGGAAAAACAGTAACAATGTTCAAGCAGTGCCAAAAGGTCTGGTGTCTATAAAGCGCTACATGGATGAGATTGTGCACTCAATAAATTATCATCATTCACTTTGTCACTCATAAGTGCTCTCATGCATCCATTCATCGACCCACTGACTCATTCTTGGATTCAATAACTTAAACAACCACAACAAAACAGCCACATATCACATTCACAACACATGCAAGATAAATTAAAAGTATAAAAGCTGCCATATGCCTGCAATAACAATTAAAACTAAACTGTAGAGGGTGGCCATCTTGCAATAGTATTGTACATAGAATGCCAGAGTTGTAAACTTCCATATTGGCATGGGCAATACCATTCCATGATGGTTGCCTATTTTAAAAGCAGTGGCTGTGTTGGATGCAATGCACTGCAGGTAAAATGAGTGCCAAGAAGTGGCTCTTTAACCATGACTGGCGAAGAGTAGGTTGCTCGAAAAATGAAGATAAAATTAGAAGAAAGAAAGAATCAGAAGGAATTTATAAATGGTGAAAATTAAAAACTAAAGGACTGGTGTGCACCGGCTTTTAACTTAAAGCGCCTTTACTTTCAGGGAGATGTGCACATGTGATCAGACAAAGGCTATGGCTCAAATGGCATGAAAGTCAATGGCTGAAGTGGGCTGACCTGTTGCACATGCTGTATGGTGCCATGGATAGGAGGAGAGTGTAAAGGAGAATCATACAGGCCACATATACAAAAAAATATAGACAACTGTATATTACATATATGTATTATGTGTTTTGATGACTTTTATTACAATTTTATGGCAGGCCTGTTAGGCCTTCTTAAAAGATTCCAGTAAGGATTATTATAGTGCAAATCTTCTACCCTTTGAGTTGGCCAAATGGAGTAATCAGTACCAAAATCTTTGCCTACGAAGGTAATCTGGGAGATTTCATGAAACAAATTGCATGTCTCCAAGATTTAACATAGTAACAATCCACCCTTAGAGGCATTGATTTTAAGATGAGTTTCATAATACACAAAACAGGCCTACTGCCTTTGTAGGAACTTATCACAGCGAACAGATCAAAGCTATGGCATCTGAAATCACTTTTTCCAAAGAACCAATCAGGCCTCTAGGCGTCTCACCATAACCACCTCAGACCTGATGTATCAAGCATAGGTTTTTCCACAAAGTAACCACCTAATGAACCACAATTAATTTTTAAAAATATTGTCAAAACTATATAAATTCCCTTCCAGGAAGACCTAATAAGCATTATCATAATGCAGCAATTCTATATTCACGCTGAGTTTGAGTGGATCACCAACACAGAAACCCTTACCTATTACAGATACATGCTTTAGGACAGTGTAATAATATCTCACTGGGGAACAACCTTTACAACGCAACTTTTACAACGCACTACCTTTACAACGCATTTTTTACAACGCATAATCCATTACAACGCATGACATTACAACGCATGACACTACAACGCATTTTTAAAAACTACCTTTACAACGCATTCCATTACAACGCATACTACCATTACAACGCATACCATTACAACGCATAATATTACACTACACTATCCAACACTTACCCTACTGTTGCACCCCCTGGAGTTAGAATAGTAATTTTTACCCCTATACTATCCAACACTTACCCTACTGATGCACCCCCTGGAGTTAGAATAGTAATTTTTACCCCTATACTATCCAACACTTACCCTACTGTTGCACCCCCTGGAGTTAGAATAGTAATTTTTACCCCTATACTATCCAACACTTACCCTACTGTTGCACCCCCTGGAGTTAGAATAGTAATTTTTACCCCTATACTATCCAACACTTACCCTACTGTTGCACCCCCTGGAGTTAGAATAGTAATTTTTACCCCTATACTATCCAACACTTACCCTACTGTTGCACCCCCTGGAGTTAGAATAGTAATTTTTACCCCTATACTATCCAACACTTACCCTACTGTTGCACCCCCTGGAGTTAGAATAGTAATTTTTACCCCTATACTATCCAACACTTACCCTACTGTTGCACCCCCTGGAGTTAGAATAGTAATTTTTACCCCTATACTATCCAACACTTACCCCACTGTTGCACCCCCTGGAGTTAGAATAGTAATTTTTACCCCTATACTATCCAACACTTACCCTACTGTTGCACCCCCTGGAGTTAGAAAAGTAACTTTTACCCCTATACTATCTAATACTTACCTTAAATGTAATTTAATATTATGCGTTGTAATGGTATGCGTTGTAAAGGTAGTATGCGTTGTAATGGAAATGCGTTGTAAAGGTATTTTTTAAAAATGCGTTGTAGTGTCATGCGTTGTAATGTCATGCGTTGTAATGGATTATGCGTTGTAAAAAATGCGTTGTAAGTGCATGCGTTGTAAAAGTGTGCGTTGTAACGTCATACATCCATCTCACTCCTCTAAACCCATTACTTTCAGTACATGCTTTTTACCATTAGTAAATCAGGCCTACTGTCTTTCTCATAATCTCTTATAATAAATAGACCTAACCTATGGAATCTGGTATAACCTTCCCAATGAATCTATAAGTCCAATAGCATATATCACTGGCTTTTCACAATAAATATTGAAACATTTCGTAATAAACACATTAGGCCTACAATCTTGATCAATGCTACTATAACCAACCAGCAGAAGCATTCCCACATCGCAGACAGTGCAATACTTGCATCCTTTTGCAGTAGAAGCACATAATGTCTGAATAGCCAAACGCTGTACTCAAGGAAATCAACATGTGAGAGGGGTCTAAACCCTTTAAGTAGTTCTTCTGAAAGCTATTTTTCTGTGATCGCATATAGGATGGTAACAGCTGTGCTGTCAATCTATATCTAAAATCTCTGAGTTTATGTGGCATGGAAAATAGAGTAGAGGTGGCGATGGAAGTGGCAGGAAAGAGAGGGAAGAGTTCATAGGAGAATAAAGCAATTTGACTTTCATCGTTTGGGGATCAGGGATAAAGATATGATTTAACTTATTATGATTTTTCAAGGTGTGTTTTTTTTATGGGATGATGTTTTCCTGACACCTTAGATATTAATTGAGAGAGTTACATGATTTGAGAGCAGCACCTGGAAACTATTTGGTCACTGGCAAGTGGGATTTGAATCTTTTAGTTTCTAGTCAAAGAACTTCTTTTCTACTTGCTCTTTTCTAAAGCGATCAAACACAGGTTCACTTTTGAAAAATTTAAAGGATCTTCTAGTGGAAGAATAAGTGTCCTGTCAATTGTTTCAGCATCGATTTCAGCTCAACTGCATTCAGTTGGTAGGATACATGGAAATAATAGTTTTAGAGATGCCCACACTACTATAATGGATGGCGAACAAAGCCATCTCCGTTACTTCAGATTTAAAATAAACCATCACGTTTTTCAGAAAACAGTGCAAATTAATAGGGGCCATGTCCCTCCGTCGGTCAAATTTAAGACTCTTACCATGGAAAATAGAGCAACCAAGAGGCAGGGTTTTCTATTCCTACTGGAAAGAGGTCACTAGCAGCCATGACAATGGTGCTGCCTAGATAGAATAAATCCTGCGTTGGTGTGTCCTCCTTAAGGGTGCATTCCACTGACATTTGAAGTGAGACAAATTCATTTAAATAAGAGTTCAAAATCTAAATTTATCAAGAAGAGAAAAACAACCTGCTTCTTCATGAACCCTTTTCAAAGTGCAGTCCTGAAAGTAATAGATAGTGAACCTTTCCAACTTCCCTGTGGAACATCAAGGGATGGATCCATGGCCTGTATATTTTCACAAACAGATCATAACATAACATAACTAAGTACAAGTTACTCCTTTAAAAAAAATCTTGTAGTTATACTTATTAGATCCTCTGTGCTCTGCAAACAGACAGTGTGGGCCTGACTCACAAAACATTGTTGGATATAAATGAGCCATAAAATCTCAGTAGTCAAAATGCCGGATGGTTAATGTTTGGGATCCTGATTTAAGGGCTTTCTGACTCTAACAACCACTTTACTGTAAGAAAGAAGGTGGATTTTCTGCTTTCATAAGTATAGGTTAGGGCAGGGATCATGGATGTTCCCGGGATACAGGGACAGCGAAGTGACCATTATTAATTTAGTAAACACCCATAAAGCCATTACTTAATAGATACTAACAAGCATTCCCATTGACATTTCACACCAATTTTCTGCCCTTAAAGTTTGGTGCAAACTATGATGGAGTAGGCATGGAAATTGGATGTGAAAGAACACCTCACACATCCTAAAAAGTTAAACAAAATGTAGAAAAGAGAGATTTTCACACATAAAATAGTTTTCATGTCAAGAAAGTAAGAAAAAAGGCTTCTGTGAATTAGTATCTTACCCCAGCCCTTAACCATGTTCAGACACCATAAAATCTAATGTGCTAAGTTTAGGTGTACTTATAGAAATCTAACATGTGTGTAGATTTGTATACACAATAGAAGGGGTTTAGTAGATTCTTAATAATGGGTGTGTTCGTTCAATTAGTTGCAGTCAGATGTTTTTAACTTTCTTTTTAGGCTCATCAATAATACTGCAGAGACTGCTCAATTTCATAGACTACAGTTTTGCTCACTTCTTACAATATTATTATGATTTTAATGAATGCTCAAAAAATGAACGGTGACTATAGTTACTTAATGAATACTCACACGGTTACTTATCGGTTAGGGAGAATAGTTTATGCTTCATAAAAAGAGTTATAGGACAAATGGTAATTACTTTGGTCACAAACAGATGGTTGGCAATATCACGAGAAGGAAACGTATGCTGGGTATAAAAGAAATTATGATAATATGTTTGTATTTTACTTCACACATATGACTCAGAATAAAGGTACAGAGGTCATGCAGGGGAAGTCACCACCTGTAAATATTAAAGGTGGTTTGTGGAAGATGTTTGTATTTTCACTAAGGCTTCCTAATTCTGAAGTCACACGCGCCCGGTACTGTTTATCCTTTTGGGATTTCATCACAGAGCTATTGCAATACATAGGCTTTGCATACATGAGTAAATATCATTTTACCAAGTAGAAAAACAATTCTTGGATTCCAAAAAATTAGTTTTACACAAGTAATTGCTCACTCAAAGATCTTTTTGCATGAGTAATTCTACTCCCAGAGGTGATGAGTGGTACAGGGATGGGCATACCGAGTCTGAAAAGCCTTGTGAGTGTACACAAAGTTACAAATTCCTCTGCCACCATTAAACATGTCCAAAATGTTCTCCTGACAAAGGCATGTGTAATATGATTTCCAAGGAAGAAGAGAACACCCGTACAATTGGTAGGGGTTCACAGTACTGAAAGGAATATTCATAATGAGGAAATAATGAGGAAAACAAAGAACCAAATATGCATTTCCACAAACAAGGTGATGTTTCCACTGTGTATTCTTTGCAACCCAATGCAGTGCACCACCACAGACACCACACTATGCTGCATGAACATATATAATCCCTCACAGCCTCTTACTGATTGTTAATGTTCTTTACAGAAGTGTACAAATGTCTATGACCATGCAAAGAAACATCCATGTTGCAACACACTGGGTGGCTTTAATATGGGCTGCCAGTCTTAACAAGCATGTATGGATGACACAGGGCTGTTCACAGAGTATGAATCAGACATCAAAATGACCCACATGCAGCCTAATGTAGTGTGGAAGAAGAGGGAGTACAGCAATGACCTTCGAGAATGCCACAAATCTTGTATTATCATTGGCATCTTGGGTAAGTTTCATATGCCTCACAAGTGGTTGGAGACAAACTTGTTTATGCTGCGAGTAGGGGTGATTCAAGGCTGGGAAAGCAGGTAGTAAGAGTAGTGTGTCTTCCCCAAAACTACAAGTGGAGTGTGGAAACACAATGTTATTGTCATCTCTGGGAGGATGGCAATCCTCCACTGAAAGGACCTCCTGCCAGCTAACGATTTCATTTAGGCCCCTCAACTGCCCTCAAGTGTAAAATTAATTGGGATAGGAACATAACTCCATGGCAACTGGCTAAGAAAAATATATTTGGGTGTCAGATACATGCATGCAACACAATGTTTATAATGTGCAGCTGCTCAAGGTATTACTTTACATGCAGGCACAGTAGTTCACCTCATGTGTGAATCTCACCTCCACCTCATAATTCCAGGGACATATATGTGAGAGACACTCCATCTAAAGCCAAGTGGGGAGTTTTTTAAATGGCCAGAAATTTCTATTGGGATAGTACCAGTACTACCCCATTAGACATGTCTGACCTTTTAAACCACTGGAAGTGGGTATGATGCTGAGGTTCCAGTGACACTGACGTTCAGGTTGGCAAGAGGTTTGGTCCGGTGACTCTTAAGCTGCCAGGGAGATGATGAAACAAGGAGACAGTGTGAAGATAGAGAGAGAGAAAGAGAGAGAGAGAGAGAGATGGGGAAATGAGATTATAAAGATGGGGACTAAATTAAAATAGATTGGTAGGGGGTGGGGCCATGGGCAAATAGCAATGTGTAAAGGGCTGGGGACAAAGGGAAACAGTGCGGGACAAAGGGTGAAATTGGGAGAAGAAAAGGAAGGGTTAAAGGAAGTTAGAGTAAGAAAAGAAAAGGAACACAAAATGTTAAGGCGAAAGACTAGGACATGGAGAGATGCTGAGAACGCATGTAAAAGAAAAAGTGAATCATGGAGTGAGAAAGGCACATGGAGAAAAGGATGCAAGCCTACTGGTACTGTGGCATTCTGAGGACGATTTACACATAGTAGTCTAGGGGTGAAATGGGCGTGTACACTCACTTTTGGCAGCCCCCCTCAGACACTATGGAATTACAGAATGGCCCATAGGCGCTTGTGCATTTCTTTCTGTAATAGTGCCAGCACTATCTTCGGAGAGAGTTCCCTCTTTTATAATCATAATAATTATAGTCATAATTCTTATACTTATCTTTTCACCCAAGTCTGACACCTATCCCTTCTGCATATTGAAGCATAAAATGAAACACTTGTTTCTAAAAATAATTTATAATGTTATTTGTGTTTATTGCTAACCTTTGGAGTAATCTTGCTACCAGATTCTAAGCAGGAATCTGGCATCTTTATTATTTTTTGTGTCTATATTGGTTATGGGTTATATGTGTTGACCTGAACTCAAAAAGCAGTGACAGTGACAAAAAACAACTTGGGATTACACAGCCCTGATGGAAGCCTCAAGACCCTATGGCATTAAAGAAGGCTGAAACATGTCAACTGAGTAGGATGGTGGGATAATAATTTCAATTTCCATTACTATGCACAGTTTTTAAACTTGTCTGGTGAAAATCTGACACAATAAATTATTAAGTGAATCTTTCCAAGTCAGTTTTACTAAAAACCACTCTAGATCCAACATGAAGAAGACTAAATAACATATCAAGTGCTTACACATACGTAGTTTAGCCCATCCTTACAGAAATAATGTCGGGATGTAGAGCCCGACGATGACGCATGGGACCACCTGTGGGTGAAGGCAAATCTTTCAAAACTAAAATCTTTTTAGGAGATCCAACATACACCACCGATACAACGCTCTATAAAAGTGTTCATAGCTTTCTTTACTGTTGGAGTAGTAAATATTGCTAAGGGAGGATATAGCTGTACGTTTTTTTCTCTCTCTGCCTCTCCTCTGTGTTTACAAGTCTAAATCACAGCATTTGCGCAGTGTGATTCCTCCATGGAATATGCAACACTGCTTGGCTGTTGATTTTTCGGAACCTGAAGCGTATAAAAGAAGTATTTGTGGTATATATGAGTAACGAATTACGATAAGTCTTTGGTTGTGTAAAAGACCGGGCACTCAGTCAGGCTCTCACTTATAAAATGAAAGCAAAATATGAAGGGGTTTTTCTCAATTGAATAATGCCATACAAGCAAGATTCCAGATGCTGCTATGTCACCAAGAATGTTTTGCCCTCTCCCTGGTGTTTAGTTTAACAACCTAATGCATGCTGGCACTTGTAAGTCGGATTCACTTTCGTTGAACCAACTGAAATACAGTGCTTAATTTGAGCCGGTGGCTTCCTGTGCTCGGCGCCGGCACTTAATTATCAGCATCGGCACTTGTGACAGTCCAACACATGGTGGCTCAGTCTGTTTAATTCTTAAAGGAGCACAACGACCATGCCTATTAAGGCAATTCACATTGAAAATGAATAATGCCATTATTATTGCTTTGTGTGGCCTGAAATAGTCTGAATTGTCACACTTGTATAGTGCGATAGTTAGGTGTTAAGTTGGTACTGTCATTGGCAGGGCATGCAGGGGCAATGGGTGGGGCAGGCTGCAGTGGCCTCCCAAGAAGGGCCCTAGCACTTAATGTTTTACAAATTAAGCACTGCTGAAATACCACACCTGAAATTAATGATTTCTAAAAGGCCAACCCAAAACTGGAACACTGGGTGACTTGGAGTCAGCAGGTAACCTTACATACAAGCAAAGATGTGTCGTTGTGCGGCTGCGGCTGAACACAAAATGCCATAGAAGTAGCCAACATGCAATCACACATTCTGAATGATCTCCGCGGCAGAGATTAATTCAAGCATTCCTTCCATCACCTTGTTGTTCGTTGCAGTGGATGTCCTAAGTGCAACAGATATGCCCACTGATCCGCAGAACTCAACCTATACCTCACTGACGAGTCTTAAGTAGTCTTCTCGGGATGTTGGTTTCTCCTTTTGGAAGGAAGGGACCTGGCCATGACATTTAGGCTGGACTATTCCTATTGAATGAGCACCAGGACTGATTTAAATATGTCTAGAGTGGCATAGTGGTAAAAACAATGGACTGGAATGCAGCACAAGCGATCCACACTGTTTCCTTTCATTACTTTGTTGCATGCCACATTTGAAGAGTTATAACCAGGTTTATTTATTGCATGGATAATAACTTAACAGGGGCACTGCTAAACATGTCAGAAAAGTGGCACAACCTCTAGCAGATATTCTGCCAACTCTCTTGTATAGTGCAGCCTTATTTGTAAAGAATCAGAGCGGATATATATCTTTAGTCTAATCACATCACCCCTTTAAATAAATTGCTTTATTGTGAAATGGGTCCAAGCAAGAAAAAACGTAATGCTGAACTAAGCCTTTTTGAATTAGTTTTAGATCAATTTAGATGAACTCCTGGAGTGCTTGCATTAAAGCATTCAGTGGCATTAGTTGTAACACACTGTCATTTACAAATGAGCTGGCAGTCTGGGGCGCAGGACATAAACTTTCTGCTTGGTCTCAGCATGTCAATGTGTTGGCATGGTGTCAGCACTATCTGCTTTCTGTCTACTTCCTGCCCAAGAATACAGAAATTCAACTACGGCTTGAGGAAGTTAGGATTCTATTTGGACAATTGTGGGAGGAAGTGGTTGTTTCGTCCTGTCAGTCTTGCCACAACTGCCTGGGAAGGCAGTCTGGCTGCCTTTGGCTTTGTCTAAATTGGACCCCTACTCAACACCCTTTCACCACCTCTAAAACAGACAGTGGAAGCTGATGAGGTAGGCAGAGTGGCCAGGTACTTGCCATCTTTGACTTCAAGGCCGGGAAAGCCTCTATCCCTCCTCCATCCCTCAGAACTAGGAACCTTGGGAAATCCACCCTGGCTGCTGCATATATGCACTCACGCAAGAGGAATTCCAAGCCAAGAATGGGCAATGGTAAGGGTGTCCCCCACCATCCTTGAGATGATGGCCTGTCTCTTAGTGCAAACAGTGCAGGCCAGTTTGACGGCCTGCTGACCTTACAGATGTTCCCAACAGAAGCGCCTTTCACCAGGTAGGCACTCATGTCTCATGTCTGATCTGCCTATGGTGAACACCAAACACACAGAGATGATGGATGGAGCGCTGAAACTTTTCAGACGCTCACCCCCAGTCACAGATCTGGGTTGAATCCATCATCACTCTTTAGCTCACTTTGCCACCCCAGGTCAGACCCAGCTATATGCAGATCAGTCTTGACCCTGTGACTCATGGGAACAGTCTAACAGAACTGCCAAGCCAGGTCTTCCCTGGACCGGAAACAAGCATCCTGGGACCGGTTTCGGGGTAGCACACCTCATCAGCCAGGCTAGCTTGAATCCAGTGGAACGGGTATGCCAAGACGTGGGTCCCGTGCTCTCCATGCCACTGGAATCAAGCTATCTTGGCTGATGAGGGGTGAAACCCCGAAACCGGTCCTAGAATGCTTGTTGCGAGCAACCATTGAAGACAATGGAGTGCTCCGGGCTTGTAATGACCGCTAAAAGTCCAGAGCTCCAACAGTCCAATGTTTGTGGTTTAAACAATTGTTGCTGTGAACAAAGGCCACAGTGAGACGGGCTCACCAAGGCCTTTGTTTTATTTGTTAGAACATTCAGCTCTCTAGTGGCAGACTGTTCTAATAGCCGTATAGCCCGCCGTAGGCTGGCTATATCAGCCATTAAAGCCCTGCTCCCTTGTTAAAGGCCCTCGCCTTCGGGTTGGGCCTTTAACGTTGGAGCCGGCCTTTAATGGGTGGTATAGCCCGCTAAGACGTGCTATAAGGCTATAGTGATGCATTTGTGGCTTCAAACTGAATGAAAAAGTGTGAATTAATGACTACAGGTGCACAGGTGCTGCTGGGAAAAATTCAATGGAGGAGGATCAAGCGTATAATGGTCGGGTATGCCCAATATTTCTTGGTGCCTTGCTCTAATCATATGAGTATTAACCTGATGTGGTAGAATGTGAGCGAATCACACAGTCAGCCCTATCAGTTGGGAGCTGATACAAGTGTAAATGTGTGTAGTCAACGCAAACAATATTGATTAGATATGCTGTTATGGACACTTAGGGAAAGTAAATTGAATTTCTTTACAGATGGTCTGTTTTTTCATGCTATATACCATTTTGGAAGTGGCACAGAGGGTTCAGGAATTATCCAGGTACCAGATTACACCCATCCCCCTCCTTCGGGCTGGTCCCCTCCACCTTCCTCCACCCCTCCATCAAGGCAGTCAAGATGTCCATGTGAAGTATGCAGCATGGCCTGAAGGTCATCTTCCAGTTTCCAGTTGTTAATTTGTAAAAAAAAAAAGTGCTGCGGTCCTCGTCAGGAAGCAGCTTGCAACAGCCCATTTCTCCTGTTAGTGCCGCTTAAAACAGAAGCAACAACTAACCATGAAAGTGGGGAGAGGATATGGCGTAATGGCCAGAGCTGCTGACTTCAGTGCTGGGGCACCAGGTTCGAGTGTCGGTGTCAGGTCAACATCCTGTGATTCTGGAAAAATTGCTTAATCACACTGTGCCTAACATAAATGTATGCGTCCTTAACTGGTGCTCGTGAAAAGCACCGTTGTTGATGATAAGTGCCAGTGCTGAGCACCGGAAACCCCCGGCTCAAATTAAGCCCTGCCTGCTGCTTTCTCCGATGCATGCACTAGGTTGTGCAAGGCTATACCCTTAATTGGTTTAGAACTTCAATTATTCATTTGAAACATTTGATTTCAAAATAACAGCTAGCCAATGCCTATATAGTGCAGCCTTTAAAGTAGAAATGTGTGGACATATAACCCTGATATGAAGATGGGTCCAATTTAAGAACTCCAGTTTAAAGCTCTAGCACTCAACTTCAGAAGCTTTTTTGGCTGGCAATTCGGCCTGGGGAAATCACTTGAAGCGGCAGCATGTCAATCAGTGGGAGGGCCTGGAAACAGATGGGACTACTTTATGTCTCGGACGGATTTTAATGTTCCCCAGATGCTCAAGCACCACAGAGGCAACCTGAGCCCGCTAATGGCGTGCTCAGAACCATTTGGAACACATGCGTCCGAAAACCAATTGTTTCAAGTGCTTTTAGTAGCTAAAATAAATTAATTAAGCTACGAATTAGGAACCTTGATTGGGATACCCAGAATTTGTAAACATGACCACAGCACTTTTGTGTGTTATAGTGAATCGAGCAGCTGCCAATGAACGCCTTCACCGCTTTATCGGATGTACTCTCTGCAATGCGTTTTTCCTATTTGGGAGCACAATATCCTTTCTAAAAGTTTTCCTGTATCTTTTAAGAGGTCTCCATTTTTTGTTCAGTGTAGCAAATGTCTTGCTTTTTCTACTTGCTGCCTCTTTTTATGTAGATTTCAGATATGAAAGTAGTTTGTCATTGTGTGTCATTTTTAGAGCTTGATGATCAGCACTGTGAACCCAGGATGCACCTACCAAGGGCACTGAGGCACAAAAGGACTATAGCACCAGTCTGGGGTAGACTGCACAAGCAGCAGCAGCCACAGGTTTCATAAAGAGTGCTGGTAAAGCAATGCAGGTTGCAGCAGAAGAGACAGACTAGCCACCACAAGTTGATGCAAATAGTGGCTGATGCTGCATTAGTGCTGCACAGCACTTGCTTGAAATTCAGATATAGTTGCTGTCGAGATCCCCTTAAGATAGAGAAAGTAAACCAGCAGCGGCCTACTATGAGTCCTGTCAACCAGCCGCAGGCCAAAATTGCCTTAAAGCTCCCCTATACATGAACCCAAGAGCCTGTAGTAGCGCCACTGGGTCCATTTTCTTATCAAACCCTTTATCTCCTGGCACTACACTTGGGGTTCATATACTTGGTCCTCCGATGGATCTTGCTACATGCCGAGAGGGGTCAGACATAGGGGATCCAATCCAGTTATCCAATGATGATCAGGAATTGGGTAACTGACCTACAAACTCATAATGATATGCATATATAACTCTCAAAACTAAGCCATACAAGTAAAGTGTTATCACAGCTTGACCAAATCTCCTAAAGAAATTCAGTCAAACTAAGATTATGCAGATCAATAATTCAGTTAAAGCTATGCAGAATAATAACATTAGTCTCTCTATTAGAATTCCCATCCCTCATCAACACCCCATTTGGAATGCACAATCAATTATTGGCGACAATCATGAAGAGACAGAAATAGGATTTAGTTAAAGTCAGGTTTTATCAGAATTCTTAAAGGAGTGAATACATCAATCTCGGGCATTTAAGATTTGGGAATACAGGATCATCAAATCAATTTCTTTGATTGCCATTAATTACCAAAGCTCTGGGAAAGTTCAGGAAAGGACATGAACCATAGCAGCTGAAAGGTACTCTCCCATCTGGGAAAAAAGTCTGGGAATAGCGCACAGAGCGTATGCATCAGCCAAAAGGAAAGCTAAAAGAGTTTGCAAGGAAGTTCCAAAAAGCTCTACCCAAGGAGGAAAAGAGTCAGCCCGTGGAATAATCAGAATGAGTGAGAGAGAGAGTTTTCTCTCTGTTACATCAACGTATAATATAATCCTCAAGTTCTGGGGTGACACCTCTTGGGTCACCTCATCTGGTCAGACCACTCAGTCCATTGGTCAGTTCATATAAGGTGATTGTCGTGCAGCATAAAGAAGACACCTTATAGCAAAAAGGTGGTCATCATCACTTAAGCTGTCGGATCATCTAGTATATATAACTTCCAAACAATAGTCCTTTTGCAAAAGCACATGAGTGAGTTCAAGAGGGCAGTTTCTCATGGCAGATGTCCTTGTATGCGCATGGGAACTCTCCCTATGAGACATTTTCCCTTCACATTGTAAGTTTACTGAGCCTTTTCATGAGAACGGAATCAAGCAAAGTAAGGAAAATGCAGGCCTAAATTGAATTTGACTCTTAAAAACACAGAATATAAAGTAATAGGAATATACATTAAATTTATAACCTTGAGGTTCTACATATTTCTTTTAACTTATTTGCACTCATAAAGCATTTTAGGTTCATTGTAATTAACACATGGGGCTGCCTGCTGATCTGGTCCTCTTCCTTAGGGCCCTGCACATGGATGTAAATGCTTCCGTCAGATACGGCACTGAGGGAGGAAACTACTGAAACTTTTGGCCTACCACGAGGGGTCAGGCAGGGATGCGTGTTGGCCCCACTACTGTTATTACTATATATTAACAGCCTAGATACATGTCTGAGCAAAAAATTGAGTCGATCTGCCAAGGGTAAAGAAACGTAGGGTCCCGTCCTTGCTATATGCCGGCAATGCCGTGTTGAGGGCCAGAACGACTAACGGACTAAAACTCTTGGTGGATCTGTTTGTGAAGTTCATGGACAACCTGGACCTCGATACTAACATTTCTAAGACGCACTATATGGTCTTTGAGAGGAGGACAGCTAAGACAAGGCCTATTGTCATCAAAGGGCAACAGATCACCAGGGTTTACACATTCCCCTACCTGGGGATCTCTTTTGACCACCAGAACAACTTGCTCCCTTGTATTTCTAGCCGCTGTTCTAAATTCACCCAAGCTTGTTGTGCCTTATTTAGATTTTCAATGTCAGTAGGCAACAAGCCTGTTCTGCCCCTGTTACAAATGTTTAAAATGAAGTGTCTACCAGTCCTGACTTATGGAGCTGCTATTTGGGGGGGCCGTAAGTGTAAAGGAATCCAGCGGGAAGACGACCGGTTTTGTAGGAAGCTTCTGGGGGTGGGTCCAAACAGTTCCTCATTTGTCACTCACGAGGAATTGGTCTAAACTACGTGGGGGACCAGGTTAAACTGGCCCCAATGTTACTATGGATTTTCTGTTTGGGCCAATGAGAGCCTGTGGTTCAACAGGAGTGTGATTAAGGCCTGCATGGGATGCACTTATGGTCTTAAGATACCGGGGCTTAATTACATTAAATCGGTTGCCCATTTCCTTGATCGCACGGACATCTTTGATAGGCCTCACCTCCTCAAAAAGGCTGATCGTAGAGTTTTATTGGATTTTTTTTTTAATAAAGCCAATGAGGAAAGGGAAGCTCGGGTGCTGAGGAAACACTCTACCAGATCTTTCCTGAAGTTGAAAACTGTTAGTGGCCCAGAAAATGATCTCACAACAGTTAAGCACCCCACGGATAGATCCTTACTTACCAAATTCCGCTTGAGCAATATCCGTACGGTGATTTGCTTCCCGCCAGGCCAGTTTGATCCTCACGCTCTTTTAATTTGTCCTTGTGAGGACTGTTCCCCCCCGGGCCCTAATACATCTGGCCCTATTTTGTAAATACTATGGATTTCTCTGTAGGAGATATTTATTACCACTTTTAAAAGTGAGGGGCTTCACCCAGCATCTTCCTGCCTTCTTATTTTTACAACGTCTACAGGATCAGGTGGTGATGTCGGCAGTCACCGGCTATTTAAAAGGTGCCTTATATTGGAACAAAATAATGTGTGCATAGCAATAGCGATGTGCATGCTGGCCGGGGTCCTGATTTTAAACAGGATTTTAGGTGTCTATGTATATTTTAAACTGGATGAACTGAATCGGTATGTGCTCAAAAATGGTTTTAAATGTTTTTTGTTCCTTTATAATAAGTAATATTGTGCTCTTTAACATGTTTTTCTCTTTTATGATTATTGTGCAGAATCTAATAAAGACTCTGTCATTCATTCATTCATTCATTCATTCAACACGTAACTATGACATATTACTGCATCTCCAATCTACCAACATATACAATTGTTTCAAAACATAAATTATTAATATCGCTTCTAGTAATTCACATTAGTACATGTATGTAGATTATTCCCTAATAGTTTCAGAGCATTTGGTTTTAGTATAGACGTGCAGCACCTTTCTCTCCTCTCATGATTGGTGCACAATTCCACATATGCAAATATGAAGTTTAGACTGAGACTCCTCGATGACACATATAATATCCTCTCGATGACGTTAGTTTCATTAGTACTTCATAGGTGTTTACACCATGTGAAGTTTTCATTTATCATGTGTTCTATTACGTATTGAAAAGATTCACCAATACTAGTCAATAGAGTATAGCCTATGTTATTCAAATGACTAATTCTCATCCAATTTACTCTCGTCTGCATGCTTTTATAATGCAATGACTAAACCTTAAAGATTTCTCATGTTTTCTGTAAATATAGTTAGCACAGTTGGTGAACATTTGTCATCCTTTTTTTCTCCCAAATGAGTCATATTCGGATTTATGTGCCAGTTAAAGGGTTCAGCAGTTTATCTGCTTCATCAAGCCCAACATGACTTATGTACATGGCCAGCATAAGTGCTCCTGAGCCCTGTAGGTGCCCTTGGCTGATGTACCAAAACCACCCTCAATGTCCTATGCATACTTTTTAAAACTGTACATAGCCCTTCCTTAGAACATTCCTGATACACTCAAAACTTAATTCCTGCACATTTTCTACCGAATGCTCTCACATAGAATCAATCACAGCATAGATCACCCCCTGCCATACCATGCAATACCTGCTATCTATGATGCGTTGCAACGTGATAGTTAAGGAGATATTAAATATGAGCCCTTGTCAAGATGCACTAATCTTGCAACCCAGATCCATGTGTGCCAGCTAGGGGTGTGTTTAGGGAAATGAACATTCTCGTCCGCCGCAACTATACAAAAATGCGTCTGGGACCAGTTACCTCCTCCCACTTGGCGCGAACCAGTCTGGCAACCGAAGCTCCAGGAAACAAAAGGCTTCTCAACTAAAGATTTCCCATGACACTGAACTATGAATGGGCAAGCCTCACCTTAATGAAGTTCTTGAACCCTCCCCAGCTGCCCTCTCTGAGCTGATATGTGTCACATATCTCACACCCAGCTCTTCTTGTCAAAAAGCATTAGCTACACTGAAAACCCAGCTGCTGGCAGGCTCATGCTAATTAGCCCACTGGAGGTAGAGGCAAACAAAATCTAGCTTTTTAAAAGTCACTTTCCAATGTATTTAAATACTGTATGCATTAAAAATCCTACTTCACCCCTGAAATGAATTATAATGAACATTAAAATAGTGTTAGAATTATTCTAGTAGTTTGTATCAAACCAATGTTAGCAGTATTATGATTTTATTCTGAACTTTGTTCACTTTATGGGACAGCTACCCTTTAGAGGGAAAATAGCTTTTGGGAGCATGTACCACTTCTAAATACCAGGCACCCTATCTGGTGGGCTAAAAGGCTTTCTTAGGGATGATCTATTTAATATTTAAAAGTCGAGTTTGTTCATGTCACAAAGATTATGTTGACGGGTTCGCCAGCTGAATGGATAAGGCTACACAGCTAGGCCTGAAGCCATGTTTTATTTGACACTCTAGTGTATGGCACAATACGTGTGGTTGACCACAGGTGACATTTAACTCTCCATGCCATTGGTGCATTTCCCTGTCCCATATACTATGGCCTTACTTTAAAGTAAATTACACTAATTGGGGATTAGGCAATTTTATGACGTATTAGGGGTCAGAGCACATACAGCAGGACCCCAATGAGCAGAGTTCAACATCAAGCAACACCAGTCATCAAAGATAACAGGGGTGGCCACGCAAAAAGATGCACTTTCTCACTTTAACCTAATAAATTGTGAACTGTAAGACACAGGAAATAATCATAAGTAAGGAAATGTAAAAAAGGGCCACAGCAATGCAAGGGCCATTTAACTCTTTCCTCAAAGCATTGACAGCGGTAATAGGATCCATCAGCGGATGTGAACATAATATTTTCCAACAGAAATAAAATATACTAAAGTAATTATTAAGAATGGTGCATCTTGTTTCAAAATGTGATCTGTGACTGATTGTGAATTGAAGGAGAAGGGAGCATAAAGGCTGAGCCCTCCTTCAACTTCGAAGTTGCAATGGCATGCAATAGTTTGTGATCACAATTGCAGTTGTAGACCATTGATCACAGACTTACTCCCACAAAGGGATGGAATCCATTTGAAAAGTTGTAGCTGGATAGCAAATGTGTGTTCTGTTGGTGTTGTTTTGTCTGGGTTTGTGTGGCAAGCTATAGATGTGTGTTCTCTTGCATGATAAATAGGTTTGGTTGTTTAAGAAGATTCCATTAGTGTGCATTGATGTGGAGATGGAAGTGGGTGAAAGTTTAGTGGTGTGGTATGTTGTGACTTTTTGCCTTGGGCAATGGTGTTGTATTGTGGTGTTTGTGTGTGAGTGTTTGCTGGTGTATGTTTACTGAATTGTGATATGCTGTGACAGTTTGTAGTATTGGGAATGTAGTACAGTCTTAGTCTGCTGTGTAATGTGTCCTATATTCAGATATAGTACTATTGGCTTGATTGATGTGGGTGGTCTTAGGATTGTTGATGTTAATAAGTTGTGGTTTGTTGTGACAGGTTTAGTATTGGTTGAAATTTTATGGAGCGGATCAGGAAGTAGGCCTCGAGGTTTGTGTTCTGGTGGCTGGGGGACATATGTTCAGGACTGTCTTCACCAAGATTGCATCAGCCAACAAAGGACTGGGGATATTTGCTGAGTGCCTGGCAGTAGTAGACTATGCACTTATGGAGAGCACCTTGTGGGATGTTGTTTTGCCTGTGAACTATATGTTCCTTAGTTCCTGAATTCTCATGTTGTCTGTAGATGGTGTTGGCCATCTGGGATTACTGGGTATACCTTTTCTTGTGTTTTACACAATCCCTGTTTGGCAATCAAGCTGCTATGTTGTTGCAGTCGGGACCCTCACTTCTTCAATTTCTGTTTGTGAATGTCATCTTCTTGCAGGTTGCTGAGGACATTCAAACTACAGAACGTTACGCTGTAAATTTACATGCTTAGAAAACATTATCTTTGTAGTAGCTTCTTCAGAGAATTGTTCTCTTGAACTCATTTGTTCAGACATTAATACAAAAGGCATTTGGGGCACTGACAGACCTTTGAAAGTGAATTCTTTTGTAAACTGACCATAGGGATTCTCTAGCCATCACACCATTGATACTAATATGCATGAGCACTTAAGTGTCAGTTGTGTTTATTAAAGTATACATCTGATGTTGTGATAGGGATTTACAAATCATTAACACATGCTTAATAACTGTCAGTTGTATTGACATTAACAGGGGAAAGCCTACTATTCTAGAAGGCACAAATATATGACATCAGGGGTATTTATATTAGTGATAAATAGAGAGTTAAATACATCACTTATATCTTGTTACATTCAGATGCCTGGAGTTATTGACTGATTGCATAATATTTCCTTATTTGTCTTTAGATATCCATTCTCCTATTGATATTTCCCAACTGAGCAATAAGGCAGAGGATGATATTCATTGTCTCTGTTTTTCCTCTCATCCCATCACTCGCTTCTGCTAATTCTCTCACTTATCATATTGTTTACGCTCAGTAGTGTTTGTGGTGAAGGAGAGATCCAAGGTAAAAGACCAGCGCTATCTTGCAATATGGGGTAGTGTTAGGCCCTTGTTACAAGTAGTCCCAAAAAGGGGCCAGTATTTCACCGTTCACTAGGACAACTCCAGGGGTGAGGAAAATCTGCTCCATTATGAGTTGGACATTGAGGGCCCATTAAGAAATGACAAATTTCTGAAGAGTTGGCAATTCCACATCCAGGTTTCCCAGAAATTTCTCATTTCACCCTGAACTTTCGCCCAGAGATGTAGTCTGCATTCAGCAGCTGGAATTTCCGTGTTAAAGTAAATGACTCCACTGTGGTCCCACTGATCTTATAATTCCAATGGGGTCCACAACTGCTGTTTTTTTCCACTGGAATTAAGTGACCACTGGTAATGAGTGCCTTGGTGTGTTGTTGTTTGCATCGCTATGTTTGGCTGGCTGGAGCATGAAGTCATGCTTAGTAGTGTGGGGTTTGGTAAAGTAAGGTATTAGGTGAGGAGGTAATGAGGCTTGGTTAAATATGTTGATGTAAGATTTGTTGAGAGCATGGTACAATATGTGGTATTTTGTTGCCTGTGGAGCAGGAAGCTGGTGGCAGAACATAGTATGCAGCCACATGTATGGTATGCTGGGGAATTGTGATAAGGAATTGCTGTATAAGAATATGGTAAATATTTTTGCAAATGGCCATACTGGTAATGTTTTACATTGTCTATTTAAAATGTGAGAAATGTTATTGGTACCTGTAGATGTGTGCCCAATATTGATACATTTGCGATGCTGCAATATAAATCCACAAGAATTGACAAGATCCCTTAAAAAGTTTAATGGTAACAAGTTGTGTTTTTCCTATAAAGTATATAATTACTCTGGTTGTGATCTACAAAGGTTTGAAACTCAGCCTCCATTTTAAATTGACATAGGACACTGAATGGGGAAGGGTGCTTGCATACTCACAGAAAGTCTCTCGCAACACGCTCCTTAAATACATACAATACATACTCACAGGACATACCTTACCCCCCATAGGATTCAGACTTTCTACAGCGGGGAGCCTAGAGGTTGATCTCACTGTCCAACACTGGACTTTGGACATATAACTTGGGAATGCTCTGGGCTCACAGGGTTCTGGGGTGCGGTAATTTTACGACTCAAGAAGACCCTGCTTAGGGCACTCAAAAACATGCCTCCATTTTCTTTATTGGGCCTTTTTCAAAGGCAGTGCACCAAGAAGGTGGGGAAAAGATTCAAGGGCTTGTCCCTGGCCCTGACCAAGCAACAAGTGGCCATGGCTTGGAAATCACCCAGGAGACCAAACGTGGAAACTTGGGTGACTGATGTCATGTGAGGGGCATGGGCTGAGAAAAGGGCGCTGCAGATGGAGGAAGCAAAGGGTGTTCAACACAAACCATTGCACCTCTCTGGAGAGAAGTGGTTGATGAATGGGAATCCCCTGGGATTTTAGTTGACTCTGCAGAGGGCCGGAGTGAGGGGAAAACTTTGGGGTCAAGTCCTGCCAGCAAAAAAAAAGCTGGAACCTGATAGAGACGAGGGTGCTCAGACACTGGAGTTGTAGGCAAGATTTGTCATAGGGTGAAGGGTGTTCCGGTGGGCTGCCCTGGTCCTGACATGCCTACATTCCCCCCACATATAGTTAAACAATAATGGGGCGACCCTGTGTCCCTCAGAACCTGGGCATGTATAAGAAAACAAAAACAATGGTTCTGTCGGGTTTTTCAATTATTTCTTGTAAGAACTCCTAGTGTTAACACCAGGCGTTCTTACAATACATTCCCCCCACCGCATGAATTCCCCACCCTCCACCAGGGACCTCTTCACTCTTCTGTAACGGCTATTGCTCACACACTTTATGACAAGACTTAGGCATGCATGGACACAGTTATAGCTCAGAACTAGTATGTTTAGTATTATTATCTTATGCCATCTAGACCTCCTGAAAGTGCAACCATTACCCCATCTCCCGTAGAAGAACGTTTGCTCCTGTTTGCACTCTGAGTCCTGTTGCAAGCGTGTTGGACTTGGCCTTTTTTGCAGGGTTATCCCCAAACTTTTTCTTTCTTCCTCCTATTTTTTCCTGACCTGTTGTTGTTGGTTTTAGGACTATAGGCACTTTACCACTGCTAATCAGTGCTAAAGTGCATATACTCTCTTTGTAAATTGTTATTATGATTGGTTCTTCCTGATTGGCATATTTGATTTACTGGTCAGTCCCTAGTAGAGTGCACTGAGTGTGCCAGGGCTGGTAAATCAAATACTACTAGCGGGCCTGCAGCACTGATTGTGCCACCCACACAAGTAGTCCTGAAACGGTAACTCAGACTTGCCACCGCAGTGTCTGTGCGCAGGTGTCAACTGCCATTTCGAATTGGTAAGAGCAACCACTTGCCAGGCCCTAAACTTCCCTTTCCTTACATATCAGTCACCCCTAAGGTAGGCCCAAGGTACCCCTGTGGGCAGGGTGCGGTGTATGTGAAAGGTAGGACATGCCCTGATGTGTGTGGCATGTCCTGATAGTAAAATACTGCAAATTTAATTTTTCACTTTTGTAAGGCTAGCTGTCCACATAGGAGAGCATGGGAGTTATTTTATAACATCTTATAAATATAGCTTACAATTGGGACCAGATAGGAAAATAAAGTTTAGTATCCCTGAACTCAGAATCTAGAGATGCATATTTTAGGAAAGGTGATTTTTACATTCTGAGATTGAAAATACCACTTTTAGAAAGTGGCTATTTTCTTGTTCAACCATCCTGTGTGCCTCTGCCTGTTTGTGGATTGACTGTCTGGCTTTAGAGTGACAGGGAATGCGGAGGTGCAGTGGCTCCAGGAGTCTGGATGAGTAAGCACTAGGTTGAATAGGCCTGATCTGCATTTGGAGTGGTGGGAGGAGTAGCACCGGTACCTGAATAGGGCTGGGCCTGCCTTCCACAATGCTGGCTCCGCCCCCTGTGGTGTTTCTGGAGCCAAGGCTCACACTGACAATGGATGTTGTTGTGCACTTGCAGAGTGCCCCCCAGAACTGGTTTGAACTGAGCTCAGAGCCCCTTGCACAAAGAGAAGAAAGACATTTTGGGGTATAAGTATCAGACCCAAAACCCCTGAACTTTAGACTACTTCTGGAATCAAGAGGAACCTTTGCTGAGGAGAAGAGCTGGAGAAACTGGGGAGAAGTAATGCATTTGCTGTGTTTTTGGGGTTGGCCTGCAGTTGCTGTTTCTGCCAAAGAAAGGAAAAGGACTGTGCTGTATGCTGTGTCCCCTGCTTGAGGAAAGTCTCCAAGGGCTTGAGTAGAGCTTACCTCTTGTTTTGAAGTCTCAGGAACACAAAGACTTCACCCCCAGCTCCCCTGACCATCCTTGCTGGGAGTACTGACCTGCCGGCAGTGCCTGTGGATGTGTTGAGACTCTGAAGGTTGTTTCTGCGGTTGGGAGCTGGAAAAGCAAAGCAACAACAAGGAAGTCAACGCATCGCTCTTCTTGTGACAGTTTTTCAATGCAACGCTGTGGTGTGAGAAGAATCTCTCTGCATCGCTGCGCAGCTGCTGAAACTGATGCAGCGACTGTTGCTGTGGCAAGAATCGACACAACGAGGGATCGTGGCTGAAGAGGTCGAGGCAGCGCCGCTCGCAGACGCCGCATCATTCGCTGCAGCATCCTGGATTCATCCCAAAATCAACGCATCGTGTCCCCCTACAGACCGGACCCAATGCATCGCTCCTCTGTGTACAGTGGAACTGTCGCATCGCATCCACGAGGGTCTCAGGATCCGACACATCTCTTTGTTTTTTGACGTTTTCCATCGCTGCGGCTGTTTAGCTTGGTGAATTTTGTCACAACCACAGGTACTTTGCAAGAAATCACGCATCCATAGTTTCTAAATACTTTTGAAAATCATTATTCTTAATACTTGCATGTTGGATTTTTGTCATTTTGGTCTTGTTAAGTTTAGATGAAGATACTTTATTTTTCTAAACCGGTGTTGTGTCCATTTGTGGCGATATCACTGTGTTACTGTGACTGTTGGTACAAACACTTTACACATTGCCTTTGGGATAAGGCTGTCTGCTTGTGCCAAGCTACCAAGGGGGTGAGAAGGGTTATCTAAAGTGTGTATCCCCCTTACCCTGACAAGAAGCAAGGGTCCCTATTTGGACAAAGGTACCTGCCTCTGCCAACTAGAGACCCCCATTTCTAACAGAGGGCTATTAAATGAAAACCAGGATACCGATTCAGTGTAAAATCATGTCGTATTGTTGTAATTGTTTTAATGCCAATAAACAAAAGTGTTAAAAAAAGCAAATGTGGCCATTTTTCAGACTTTTCTGAAGAATATCATTGACTTACAATAGGAGTGTAACAGTAAGTTATGAGCCAGCAAGCGGCTTTGAGAAGAAACAACTAAGCATGAGGGAGAGATGTGACAGGAGCCTGCCATAAACCGACTAATGGAGTTTTGACTTTGGTTGATGTATTCATTAACGTTAGTTTGCCAATGTGTTGTGAAGTAGATCTGGGAAGTGAAGCAGTTCTTCAAGGCAGAATTTGGTTAAAGGAGATCTACGAGGTGTGTTTGTAAGCCCTACCATGACTACATCCTGCAGAGACAGATGGTGATTTCTGAATCCTGCACCCTTCACAAAGGGTATATTCACTCTTTACACTCTGATCCTCAGATGTCTCTTCACCAGAGAACACTATTTTGTGAATACCTTGAAGAAGCTCTGGGATCAAGGTTCACAAACCTTCTAAGTGTGAGGAGAAACCTTCCTAGACGAAATTGCAATATAGGGAGTGGTGAACAATGCAAGCAGAGATCTTAACTTTACCATGCCAGGCATGAATTGATCATTTAGTCCTTGATTTTAGGTCTGGTCTGACAGCTGGAGCTTCCTCTCAGCCTCTCGTAAAAAAACATACAAATAATATCTACATACATATAAAGGGGTTTTGCGTCGGCCCTCTGCAGCCATCAACCTTTTAATTGTCGTTCACATTTTGCTTCCACCCACAACAACAAATAATACGGGCCAGTGGGTCTGCCCACTTCAGCTATGGCTCTATCACCCTGATAGCGGTGGTTTTTGTGTGTGATCATATAACCCTTCCATTCAGAGTGCCTGCAGCTACCAGTCTGCCATGCACATCCACCCTGTGCAGCCACTGCTTCTAAAAAGGGTGGCCATCTTTAAATGGTATAGTGCATAATGTATCATGTGTTACCATTCCAAGAAGTCTGCCATGATTGGAAGCAAAGTGGCAGCCATCTTAGAATGGTACACCAATGATACAGTATGGACAACGCAATTCCGAAATGGAGGTCCAGTATAATGTTTAATATTTAAATTATTTTTTAAAGCATATTACCACCACATTTATGTGCAGCATTTTTTCTTTTTCTTCTCTTAGTATTTTAACTTATCTTGCAAATGTTTACAAACATAATAAAAATAAAATAAGCACCACAAATATGATAGGGCTGATAAGGGTACAAATAATACAAGCAGGACTTTACATGAAAGACCTGCTTGACCTGGAAGAACTTGGGAGAGTGGAGAATTGAAGAGCTTTGACTGAATATTTGTGAACCTGAGCTGATTAAGGGCATCTTTAATGAGTGAGAAGGTGGTGAAAATAAGGCCACATAATGTGCATTTCTCAAGTCGATATTTGATATTACCAAGGTATGTGCAACTGATCAAATGCACACAAGAGTCTAACGGCCTGACCAATGGAGATATGATCATGTTGGGAAGAAATACATCTACTGTAAAGCTGTGTCTTGCAATAAACCAAAAATAGAGACAAGCATTCCACTATTAGGACCGAAACGTCCTCTCCATGGTAATGGACATTCATCCCTGAGGTCTGGATCCGTAATGCTGATATTTGTTGTCATAGTCAAACCTTGATCAAGAATGTGCCATAGCATAGGCCTTTCTCATGGATTGCGGTCTTGTTAGCCCAGGAAGGCCCCTAAAAGCGGTACTCTCATAATAGTGAAAGGCTACTGCCTACACCAGGGGTTAAGCAGCACAAGCGTGGTGTAGGCTTGAGTGGTGTACCTGCGCTGGGTTTATGTGTGCCTAGGAAGGGTACATTACAAGGATAAGGCAGTCGTGTGCAGTAATTGAATGTTGAATGCATGTGCTCAGTGTATGTGTGCCTCTGCTTGGTACAGTACATGGAGGATACAATGCTGTACAGTGTGTGTAGGATATATACATGCACTGAGTGCATGTGTGCCTGTGAATGGTACAATACATGAAGGGCCCGGGGTTTACATTTTTGGAGAGCACATTCTGCATGGTGAAACATGGAGAGTAGGTAGAGGAATCTCTAGACACATTTGTGTATTGCTACATTCCTGTAAGTTGGGTGTGACACATACTGGAGTGAGGATGAGCCAGGCTTCCACTGTACAATTCAAACGGTGCTCTTTGATTCAGTGAGAGATCACAAGGAAAGGGGCATCTCAGAAAGGAAATGGGGCTGATAATAGAATCATAAAGAGTAGTCTGGGGCCCTGGGCTATCCTTTTGATGCATATATCACTGTGGTTGACATCCAGATGTGAGCTCAAGTCACTCCCATGGCATGTGTTGTGGGACTATCAGCTTTGGATTCCCTCCTGCTGAGACAGATTGCTTTCAAGAAGGCATAGGAGTGAGGTCTTCGAAAGAAGCAGACCCCCAACATAAACATCAGAGAGACTGGCCTGGTTCACAAAGGTATTTTACTAGAAGTATCATTATGACTGCGGAGTCTCCACACATAGAAAGTTATGACTGCCCAATTGTTTTATGTGCAGAGACTCTACAGTCGTAAAGAGACTGCTCATAAAATGCCTTTGTGAATAATAAATAATCGTAAACTTACACAAAAGTGTATGCTACCTTTGCTTAATCAGGCCCTTATACTCTAAATCACACTTGGTGTCTGGAAATGGACTAGAAGGAGAGTATGAAACCCCACAAACTGGCATCTGCCAAGCAGGCAGACAAGCTGTGGGGAAGGGAAAATACTGCAAGACTTCTGCCTGTGACCAGGATTAGAGGGCAAGTCATGCTAGTCTCCCTGCTGAGTGAGGGAGCATCAGTCAGGGAATCCAAGCCCACTTGCCCTGGAGCTTGGAGCATCATGCCCTGCCTGCTTGCCAAGATCAGTGTGCTCAGTAAGGAAGAGGAGAGCTTTGGAGAGAGCGCAGTCCAATGGGGAATCCTGTTAGTGAACTCCCATTGTGAGATGTGAGGAAACGGCTGCTGCACCAAATGGGTCATTGCCCATGTGCAGGACAAAGTCGGCAACTCCCATATGCCAGAGGATGGCACCAGTGAAGTGAGTCGATGTGAACACTGCAGCGATAGTGACAGAGCTAGGGTGCAGCTAAGGATCGGCAACTCTGTATGCCAGGAAAGACCCCGCAACATGAGCTTTGCTGAGCGCTGTGCCAATCGAGCCTGAGCCCGTGTGCAGATAAGGATCGGTAACCCCGTATGGCAAGAGGGGCTGCCATGCGGACACCTGCTGTGCCAAGCGGCTCGGACCATACAACACCTGAGAGTCAAGTGCTGAAAGGGAACTTGGCCTAGTTGCTCAGAATCCATAGTAAGATGGGCGACTGGGACATAGGGACTTAAAGGCCTCAGCCCTCATGGTTGGGCCCAGTAACCCCTGCTTGCCTTGTGGGATTACAACTTCTGCATTCATAACAAAGCGTTTTCTACGTTAGTTGCTAAATTGAAGCCTCTGAAAGTTGGTGATCCAGAAGTCTAACCAGCAAACCTGCATGACCAACAATTTGTGCTTGTGAGAAGTTGGCCTGGTATACGATGTCCACTAATTAAATTGGGCACCTTGCACCAGTCCAAGCAACCATTATGGTGATTTAAGAAGTCAAAGATAACCTTAGAAAGCTATCCAAGTGGTAGCTGTGGAGAGCAGCCTTAAGGCTTAGGCTTGAAGGAATGTTAAGCAGCTTGTTTTACAAGAATACAACCTTATTGTATTGGTTAAATGAAAGGAGAACCACACAGTAGTTATAAAAATATATATTTATTATTATAACAGCTTAAATACCTCACAGTATCTGCTACACACAGATAAACACAAAGCACACAATACAGTAGCACAGAAACAATTGTAAGTAACACTAATACACAGTGGGCTCCCGGGGTAGACCAAACCATATACTAAAATTGTAGTATAAGAACCACGACTCGAGTCAAGACAATGTCTAGAGAGTAGAGAGTCGCTGGGACTCCGAGGAACCACCCAAGGTAAGTAAGTAGGGACTCCACCGAGGACCGGAGCAGTGTGAGAACATGACCACGTGCTACGTACAATTCAATGAGAGAGTTACGGTTGCAATTTTAAAGTTTAAAGACCCTTCCCAGTGGATTACGAGGAAACCCTTTGAAACATAGAAGGTTGGAGAGCCACCCCACCCGTGGATACCGCAGTACCAGAGTTACCTATCCCAGGGAAAGCGGGTGCATAGAGATGAAGTGGTGTCGGAAACCACCGTCGTTCTCAATGGGAGTCTTCAATGAAATGCCACTGCTGGAAAGAAGAAAAGAGTCTGGTGCAATCCACAGATTGATTCTTGAAGAAAGGAACCTGAAAGCAGAGGGGACAGAGTCTGGGTCACACAGGAGCGACCAGGGACTCAGTAGACGAATGCCCACCGATGTTTGGTGCTACAGGTGTGAAGATGGAGACCTTGACTCTACAGCTGCAGGCACCAGGAGATGGTGAGGACGACCAGGAGCCACATACGAGCTGTCCCACAAAGCATGTCGTGTGCTGAGGGGTCGGTGTCCGGCGGGAGCACCAACAATCCTTGACAATGGCATCCCATGAAGAAGGTCAGAGAAGGTCACGGTCTGGCCCAGCAAGGACCAGGGGACTCACCACAGCAAGGGAATGCTTGGAGCAACCAGGGGAGCCCAAATTAATCAGGATTGTCCCTCAAATGGACCCACAGACCAAAGGCACAGGAGTCGCAAGGGGACCTCTAGCAGTTTCACAAAACAACAGCGTGCAGGGCACAGAGTGCGATGAGTCCAAAGTCCTTTGTACAAAATGTGAGCAGAGGCTGGGGCTATCGACAGCCCAATGCCCCAAGTTAGGGAACACCACAAGCATATGCACCTGCAAATGTATGGGGTGCACAGGGGTTTGGGTTATGCGGTCCCCACGAGGGATACTGGCTTCAAACTTGGTGAGAGGGCAGCTCAACCTCAAGAAACGTAGGAACCCACCGCCTGTGTTGCTGTAGCCTTCGGAGTCCGCAGGAGCTCAGGATCAGCATACCGGTCAGTTGCATTACGGTGCCTGCGAATGCAGGGGAGTGACTCCTTCACCCCAAGGGAGATGCTTCAGTTGTCCTTGATGCTCTACAGGTCCTGCACGGAACCTGCATGGTGCACGGGCACAGACGATGCTTTGGACAGAGAGAGAGATGAAGTCGGGCCCAGTCGAAGTCCAGAGTGTCCAGACGGTCGAAGGTTTTTGTTCAGAATCTTGTCCATGTCGAATCTAGGGTCCTACAGCCAGGTTAGCCCTTTTGTTCCCACGGGAGAGGGTTGGACAGATTTAGGGGACCCTCCCAGGGGAGCGTCGGGACAGTGGGAAGTATACTCCCATGTCTTTTGTCCAATTTCATGTCAGAGCAGGAGCCAATGGCTCCCAGAACTGGTTTGAACTGGACTATGCACAGGGACACTGAATGTGCCCCTCGTGCAGACTTTCAGGCACTTTGAAAGTGCACCCACACAGCTCCAATACACTAAAACCTGTCTGGGAGGGGGTCACACATCCCTGTGACAGGATGCATATTTTGCTGCCTTCCCCTGCTCAAGCTTGGCTCAGCAGCAGGAGGGCAGAAATGTGTCTTTGGTCGGCAGCAACCATTTTGTGCTGTCTGGGTCGAGAAGGCTGGTATTGGGAAGACCAGGGACCCCACGGAGCTTGCTTCAGAAGGGTGGAATCATACCTCTCACACCAATTACCGGTATGGAGCTATGATTCCAAGGTTTTTGATACCAAACACGACATGGTTTGTTGCAGCTGTTTTCGAGATAGCATTTTATGTGAGCATGTTATGCACCTCTACCTACATGTCTGGCTACGTCATTGACAACCGGGTAGAATGGTCTCCCAAAGCTGCAGGGGTGCTCTGCTTATGCAAGGGCACCCTCTCATGTAAAACCCAGCACCCTGCCTTCAGGATTGTTAAGGCCTGCTATAGGGGTGACTTATAGGTTTTAAGTGTAGTGACCTATAGATATAGTAAACCTATATCTAAAGTAAGTGGTGCATGCACCATCTTACACAGGCTGCAATGGTAGATCCGTAGTTCCATTTTGCATGGCCTCTCATGGGTGGCATAATACATGCTTCAGCCCATGGGAGGCCTCTGGGGTACCTATGCCTTGGGTAAATGTGCACCTTATACTAGGGAATGACAAGGGTACCCCAGTATCCAATCTGGCGTGTACCTAAGTACATGTCATACATGTTAAGGAGAAAGCAGATAGATTGGGGTCTTGATTAGCAGGATCCCAGTCAGACTAGTCAAAAACCAGCAAAACACCAGGCAAAAAGTGGGGGTAACCATGCAGTCAGATCCTACCTTCCTACAGTGCTCTTCTAACCACATCTCTAACTTAATTTTGTCCCTCAAATTTTAAATATGTATAATGTAAAACAAAGCATATTAAATACAAATCTGTGGAAAAACAACTCTCTGATTGGCCGTCCTAAATTCATGTTCTCCAACATACTTGAAGAACTAATGCTCCTTAATATTGCGCATTGTGCGCCAATTTATTGGCCTCTTTGTGCTGTGCATAGATCAACAAATGACAGGAATAGGAGGTACAGACTGTATCTTATTAGTCTCAGTGGCAGTAAAGTTTTGCGTAGTTCCTGACAGATGGCCTTCTAGTTGTGCACAGTGTTCCAATTGCTGTGACCTATGCTCGCGCAGTTAGGTCTGGATTGACAGCTCTCTAATAGACCCAGTACTAGCAATGTTTTAAAATATACATAGCATGGACTTTGGCTTTAACGAGAGTGATAGACTCTCTCACCACATAGTACTGGCTATTTGAAAGTATTATAATGCCTCCTCTGAAGTGCTTCCATTGTCATGCATGAGGAACTATTTTACATCTCAAAAGTACACTGAATTATTACACATTAAATTCTTTATCTTATAGGTGCATTGTCAAGCAATTACAGTTTTTTTTTAACCGCTGCAGGCTTTATGAAATATTTCAGTCAGGATTCAAACATCTGGGCATTGCCAGTGCATGTTTTTTGTCCTATGAGTGATCTGCCTCTTTCTTTCGATTACTGCGAAATCATGTTGTGCAGCTATCCTGCGTTTTCTACACAACTGTATACCAGAGTTTGCTCTTCCTTGCAAGTGGCTCATATTTCTCTAGGAACGCTAAATTAAACTAGAGCACTTACCAAAAAATATGTTTGCGAAAGTCCAGGGGGCATATCAACAGGGCCAATATCGCCGGGTGAGCGGCACTTTTGTGCCGCTAACGTGGTAATTTTACATCGCCTTATCAACAAGATCGCGCTAACCCATGTAAGCGCTAATTTCCGCGAGTTAGCTGCCGGTTTTTTATCGCCCTGCGTGCAATTGCTAATGACATGCAAAGTAGGCGTTCCGGAGCAAAACAACATGGAAATAGTTGCTAACACGGCTTCGCCATATCAACAAGCCTGCAGCAGACCCGCGAAGCGTCAAGAAGAATCGCGCTATGCACTCTTTATCGCAGGTATTTAACATCTGCTATTTTTCTGACTTAGCCATATGTTTAATGAGAGGTGGATTGCGTGGTTAAGGCCACAGGGTCGTATTAGCGAGTTTATGTTTTATCTCACAAAATTATCGCTGGATTTGCAGCGCTGTTGGGGGTTATCGACGCTATCGCTGGATTTCATATCGCCAAGGCGCTAATCTTTGTTGATAGCGCGCTAACAAGGCGATGCAATCCAGCGATAGCCAGCGATATGAAAAATCGCGCTGACCGCGCGTTGCGATGTTTATCGCATGTTGTTGTTGATATGCCCCCAGATTTTTATATGCCTAGAACTTTTTTGGGTAGTTTTTATAGTTTTACGAGAAATACTTGAAGGACTCAAGAAATAATCTTTTTTACTTCGCCCAGTTTAGTTTCAACGTAATGAATTTGCTTAAATGCCGTGGCTAGCGCCACCTGAAAATGTTATGCTATACAATGTATTCAAATGTTCATAAGGAAGGGACACGCGCCACAATTGTTGGGAAAGGCGAGTATTTAATCTTTCAAACAGAAATTACAAAATAATTTCCAAACATGAGTTTTCAATATAATGGTCACCATTATTATACATACGTACGTTGATATTGAACTATTGACTCTAAAATAAACAAAAAGAAAAAATTGTCTGAGGACAAAGGAAAAAGTGTCGCAGTTGCTTTTTGCTGCAGTGTTATTGATTGTCAAGCTTTTGTCACCAAGATCATTGTGATAACGATTAGAGCTTTCTTTTTGACTCGAACAAAAAAGTGAGCAGATGCGTAAAAACATGACAGTATTTTTATCGATAAAAAAAAAACATCAACGCGAGGCACTGAACAATCAATAAAGGTCGTACTTCTGTAGAACCAGAATACAGGCACGTGAAACGAATAGTGAGACTGAATCCTCTTCCTTTGGCCTTCTCAGAACAGGGGCCGCTGACTTGTAGATATTCAGAGTTAAATGTATGTGCTTTAGACAATGCAATCTAATAAAAAAAGTTACATTAAATCTCTTCATCTCTTTACTAGCAGTGCCAGGACTGTTCATACAATTGGGCCACATCATGAACAATGTGCACTTGGCCAAGAACAGGTTTGTGCACCTCGGTTTGCACAGGTGCACTCGCATTTCACTGATTTATGGGCCTAATCCTCAGTTTGTGCATATGCCCTCCATTGTGATTAGGTCATATATCCTTGATCCTCAAATAACGCACATTTTAGTACCTTACTTCTAACTCAGAATGTGGTAGAATGTTTTGTTCTTTTACCACATTCTTAGTTAGCAAACACTTCATAAAATGTGCCCTAAAGTAAAAATGTAATCTGCATATCTGTGCCAATTATACTATAGGACTGATGACTAGGGGTCACATGTACGACCGTTTTTAGCGGTCGCAAAGATTCTGGCCGTTTGCAACCTCTAAAAATGGTTGTAGCATGTATCAACCCTACTTTGTGAGTCGGTAACCTGTTACCGACTTGCAAAATAGGGTTTGCAAGTCGCTATTAGGAAGGGGCGTTCCTAATAGCGAGTCGCAAGAGCATGTACGCTTGTTTTGTGAACGGAATGTGGTCGCAAAACAATCAAGGTTTACCACCTACTTCAAGTAGGTGGTAAGCTACTCGCAAAAGAGAAGGGGTCCCAAGGGGACACTTTCCCCTTTGTGACTGGCAGTGGTAGCGTTTTTTAAGAGCACTGCCTACTCTTAAAAAATGAACTGAAACGTTACATTGTTATTTTTGAAATGCATCCTTTTTTCCTTTAAGGAAAACGGGCTGTATAAAAAAAAAACGTTTTTTTATAAAAACCGTCCCTGTGTTATTGCCCATTACCAATGGGTTGCAAATTGCAACCTGCTTCATGAATATTGATGAGGCAGATCAATTGCTACCTCATTAGGAATCGCAAAAATGAGTTTGAGACACATTAGTAAATTTCGTTTTGTGACTCGTAAATTGTGACTCGCTTAATTTCACAAATTGCGAGTCGCAAAAGGAAATGGTCGTGCATATGACCCTTTGTGCCTAAATCACAGAAATGTAGGTGCATCTGTCCAAAAAGAGGTTCACTTGGCAATGTTTACACAGACGCACTTTGGTTATGACACCATGCCTATTTCTTACATAAAATAGGGAGCAAAGAGCAGAGACACCACCTTTGAGTGGTAACACAATCCTGTTATGCATCTGTGCACAGGCACACCAGTGAGTCGCGCCACTGTTCTGTTTTTTTAAATGGCTACCTAAACTGCATGCATCCACCACTTCTTGTTTCTGAGCTGTACTATCTAATGCTCCTCAATTTCCTATTGGAGTTACCGAGTTAGCGCTCAATTACTAGTTGGATGGTCAAAGTTTGGTGAAATTACTTTGGCCAGAGTCGCCTATTCAGGTCAGCAAATTGCACCCCATACTTTCAGAGTCCTCTCACCTGAATCCCAGAACCAGTGGAGCATAGAGAGTTCGCCCAGTCACCAGTTGAGATGACCAACCACTAACGCCTTAAATAAGACCACAAGCACCAGCGGGGAATCTCCAGGGGAAAGGGGAAATTGATAAGTGAAAGAGGGAAGAAGTATCCACAGTGCTCAGAGTCTCTTGACTTTTCTGCGCTCTGAGAGGACTCGTCTGACTGGTAAGGGATCACGTGGATAGTTGCCTCCGACTTGATATACCATGAATGCCTTAACAGAAATGTTCAGCAGGCTCCACAGTTGAACAGGATTGTAGAAGATGCTACCTTAAATCAGGTAAAATAATAAAGAGTCTCATGCACCCAAGGGCTGGGCAAGAGGAGTTCGGGTCAACAGGCTGCTCCACAATGTAAAGGAGAAATTTAAAAAAAGTTGATTCATATCAAAAAGGATTTTATGGCAAGACAGGAGGCTATCATTATGCATTAGTACTTTTATTCACCAACTCTGCAGCACTTTAAAGAACTTAGAACAGAGTGAAACAACAAACTCTAAAATAGAACACCAGAGTCCCATATGATCTTAACATCCGCCATCTTCTTCCTCTTTTGTTTGCTGCTTCTGGAGCAGATAAGTATTGTTTTTTGGGGTTAAGAAAAAATGACTTAAAGTTTGATTTTATTGTGAAATTTGAATTCTTAAGCGTTTAAAATGTCCAATTTGTGGACATTAAGTCTGTTTTAATGTGTTTTATTTATAGAATAGAAATTTATAGAAATTAATTATTAATAATATTTAATTTAAGTGTATTTGTATAATGAGGATTTGTTGGATCGCTTTATTAGCATTTTTAGCGCAAGTGAATTTACGTAGGTTAGGAGGTTAGGTAGAAAACTAATATTTATTTTAAAAGCATACCGTTGTGGACGCGAGGGTGAGAATCCTCAGCTTGTGCGGCGCGAGTGAGCGAATGCGGACATCTTTTGTAAGTTCCAGGTTTATGTTGGTAGCGCGAGCGTGAAATGCTCTGCGTATGACGGCCATTTTGTTTCGAGAATTCCGAGCTTGTGCGCATGCGCGGGGGTGTAGCACAGCGCATTTATTGCGTGATTATTAAAAATTAAAGAGAGAGTTTATTTTAAGCTCTGGCATAAGTAGAGGTTGCGTTGACCATTTAAATATAACTTCATGAAAAGGATATATGAAAACGAAAGAAATCGTTTTAAAAGGAAAATGTGAGAAAGTGAATGACAAGGATTTAGAACGTTAGGTTCTTTTGTGGCAATTGGGATATTTTTTATAGCCGATGGGGGTAGTTGTACCCTTGTACTGGGGAGAGTTGCCTAGCAACACATAACTGTAAAGTTAACGGAGGAAAAGGATTCAGTCAGCTGCTCTAGTACTGCTTTATAAACTTATTTTAAGTGGAAAAAAATAAGGAGAATGTCAGGGGAAGGTACTACAAGTGATTCTGGGAGTCTTTTGACAGATGAAATTAGGAATTTGGTGAAGGAAGTGGTAGGAGCAGCTTTAACTGGTGTAAAGAGGCCTCATTTGAATGATGATGAGGAATTGTTTTCTATGGCTGAGGAAGGTAATGTACAAGATGTAAGAGGAAAATGTAAGGAAAAGAGGAGGCACGTTGAGGACGGTGCAGGAGGAAGTGGAGTCCTAAGTGGCTCAAAAAGTAAGAATGTTCAGAGCAATTTAAGAGATGAGCAGGATTTTACTGCAGACAAGAGTGACATTGATGAATATGTTTTGGATTTGGATTACAACAATGATGTTGATGATGAATTAGGGAGTGAATCACCAAGTAAAAGAAGTGATAAAAAGGTTATTGATCCTTTTGGAAAAAAGTTGTTTGATCCAAAGGATGTTAGACATCCAAGGAGGTCAGAATGGTGGCCGATGAAACATGTTTCAGAGTATATACAATATTGGATAAGAAGGCCTTTAGAAAGAAGTGGGAGGAACATTATGAGGGCAGAATGTTCTCGCCCGGTGATTGGCTAAAAAGATGCCTTAACGCCAAATTTAGACCAGGAAATATTAACAAATATGTTCAAGATGGGGAGAGATCCTAGAAAGGGTCTCGATAAGGCCTTGAAAACTTGCTAGGATGTTTGATTTGATGGAAGAAGCATATCTTAAAGGAAAGGATTTACATATTGTTTTATTAAGAGGTTGGTGCCAAAGGGCGATTTGTTTCCTTGGAAACGCAAATGCGGGTCTAATTGAAGAAAGGAAGAAGGCTGTGCTGTTCAAAATCAGTCCTTAATTAGGTGATTTTGCAAAGAAAGATACATGTGAAAATCCAAATGGTTTATTATTTGGAGATGGCGCTGTGAAAGATTTAGGCAAATATGTAAATACGTTTATGTCTCTGGACAGGGTCCAGACAAATATGAGAAAAGTTTTTAGTGGCGGTGCTTCAAATAGTTTTTATGGCAGGGCTGGAAGGAGAGGGCAACCTTCCGGCCGGAGCTATTATAGGTCCCAATACAGTTATTCAAGAGGAGAAAGAGGATCGCAAAGTCAGTACAGCTTCTATCCTCAAAGAGGAAGAGGTTATCGTACAAGAGGTTCTAGAGGAAGAGGTCAGTCCTCAAATCAAGGAACAGGTAAGTTTGAATACGAAGATTTGTACTGGTTCTATCCTGGAAAAGGTGGGAGGAAGATTGAAAGATTTTGTAGGAAAATGGAAGGAGATAATGAAGGATCCTTGGGTTTTGGGAACAGTGACAGCGTTCGAGATAGAATTAATACATTTACCTTATCAGTCAAAAGAGCCAAGAGAATTGGTTTTCAACGAAAAACAGGAGAAAATAGTATTAGAGGAAATAGAAAGTATGTTGAGGAAAGGAGCGATTGTGGAAATCGGAGAAGACAAAATAGGTTTTATAAGTACTTTGTTTCTGGTGGAAAAAAAGGAGAAAGGTTGGAGGCCGGTAATCAATTTGAGGGATTTGAATTTTTACGTGGTTTACAGACATTTCAAGATGGAGGGAATCCATCTTTTAAGGGATTTGTTACAAGATCTAGATTGGATGGTGAAACTAGATGTCAAAGATGCGTATTTCTCAATTTCGATGGGCAGCAAGAGTCAGAAATATCTCCAGTTCAGGTGGAAAGGACGGATTTACCAGTGTGTATGTTTGCCTTTCGGTCTCTCGTCCGCACCATGGTGTTTTACGAAAGTGATGAGAGCAGTGGTTGGTTTTGTGCGAGAAAGAGAGGTGCGGATGATTGTATATTTGGACGATGTTTTGATCATGAATCAGGATGTGACAGAACTGAGAAATCATTTGAAGATGGTTATAGAACTCTTGCAGTCGTTGGGTTTCATAATAAATGTAGAGAAATCAGTGATGATTCCTTCTCAGTCAACAGAATTTCTGGGTTTTTTGGTGGCTACGGTCAAATGTATGTTATTACTACCGGAGAAAAAGATAAAGAAAATTCACAAGGAAGTGAAATCTTTATTGAGAAGAAATTTGGTGAGTTTGAGAGAGATTGCAAGAGTCATAGGACTTTTATCATCGTCAATTCAGGCTGTGTTTCCAGGTCCTTTACATTACAGGGCTTTACAACGTTTGAAGACCTCAGGTTTGGCAAAAGGTCTATGGTACGGAGATCATGTACAGATGTCAGAGCAGGCGAAGATAGAATTGATTTGGTGGTTGGAAAATTTGACTGCATGGAATGGTCGGGCGATCTTTGGTATGAGGCCAGGTTTTGTAATGGAAACAGATGCAAGCTATCTTGGTTGGGGAGCTACTTGTATGAGTCAAGAAACAGGTGGTGTTTGGAATTCAATGGAAAAAAATGAGCATATAAATTATTTAGAAATGAGGGCAGGTCAATTTGCTTTGCAAAGTTTCAGGAGTTTGTTCCGTGGCAACTCTGTTCTTTTGAAGATGGACAATATCACCGCGGTAACTTATATAAACAAGCTAGGAGGGAGCAGATCAAAGAAGTTGACAGAGGTTACTCAAGAAATTTGGGAATTTTGTACGGAACACAAGATTTCCCTTCAGGCGCAGTATCTTCCAGGTCAGGAAAATTTAGTAGCAGATTGGTATTTAAGAAATTTGATAGACTTCAGCGATTGGATGTTGAACAGGAACATTTTTCAGGAGATTCAGTTACAGTTTGGCCCTCTGGAGCTAGATCAGTTTGCCTCCAGACTGACATATCAGCTGAAGGAGTATTTCAGTTGTAGGCCGGATCCGGGGGCGTTGGCTGTGGATGCATTCAAACAGAGTTGGAAAGAGAAGAAGGGATATGCTTTTCTGCCTTTTTCAATGATTCAAAGGGTGTTGTTGGAAGTGAGGAAGCAGGTTGTTTTTGGACAACTCAGGTTTGGTTTCCTTCAGTTCTGGAAATGGCTGTGGAGGAGCCTTATTTAATTCAAGCTCACTATGGATTGTTAATAGGTCGAGAAGGAGAGGAACTTCTTTTGGTTCAGGAGGGTTCGCTCAACCTAATAGTCTGGAAGATATCAGGCGATCTGTTAGATTTGCAGATCTTTCAGGAACAGCTTCAGACTTACTCAAAGAATCTTGGGCACCAGGCACTAGGAAGAGATATAGAGGAGCGTGGACAGTTTGGTCATGTTGGTGCTTGGAAAGGGATTTGCATCCCTTGGAGCTGATGAGATGAAGGTAGCGAATTTCTTAGGAGAATTGTTCGAGAAGGGTTTATCTTACAGATCTATTAATTGTTATCGTTCGGCGATTTCAGCTGGACATGTTTTGATTCAAGGTTCATCGATTGGAAGGAGTCCTGTTGTCTGCAGGATTATGAAGGGAATAAGACTGAAGAGGCCTCCGAAAGCGAAATATGGTTCGTGGGATGTGAATTTAAGTTTCAAACTATTTGAAAAATGTCCGGGAAATTGGTTTTTGGGTTTGAGAAAATTGTCATGGAAAATGGCATGTTTACTTTGTCTGGTTTCTATTAAAAGAGTTTCAGATGTTAAGGCTTTGGATGTAAGTAGGAGGTTTTATCAACCTCAAGGTGTTATGTTTGAAATTTGGAGGAGAACATAGACTATTTCTAGTTCAGTTTTTTATCCTATGTTGGATGAGTATCCAAAGATTTGTATAGTCAGGTGTCTCAAAGAGTATGAGAGTAGAGTAGAAGAGTTTAGAGCGGATGGGGTAGAGCAGTTGTTGATTTCTTATGTAAAGCCTTTCAAGGTAGTTTCTACTGCTACTATAGCTAGATGGGTCATGAAAGAAGCTGGTGTTGATCTAAGTTGTTTTTCAGCACATTCTGTTAGGGGTGCTATGGCTACTAAGGCATTTTTGAGGGGTGGAAATCTGAATGACATATTGAAGGCAGCAGATTGGTCAAATGCAGAGGTTTTTAGGAAATGTTATTTTAAACCAATTGAGCATGTTGCAAATAAAGTTTTGGTAAGCTTTGAACATGCATAATGATAGCCTCCTGTCTTGCCATAAAATGCCGATTCTCATAGATTAATTGCATAGTGAATAGTGATTTTATTAAAGACAAGGAAACTAGAATTATGCCTTCCTCCCTCCCTATATTTAGGGTTTGGAGGTAATGTTTAATATGTATTGTTATGATATGGATAACTTTTGAGTTTTTTCTTTACAGGATGAAGTAGTCTCAGGAAATGAGTATTTAAAATTTCTTTTACTATTCCTGTTTCTTTACAGAAAACTGAATTTATTTGTGGAATTTATGTTTTGGCTTGGAGTTTTACAGAGAAGAAGAATATTATTATAATTTAAAGAAGAAGAAACAAAAGAGGAAGAAGATGGCGGACGTTAAGATCATATGGGACTCTGGTGTTCTATTTTAGAGTTTGTTGTTTTACTCTGATCTAAGTTCTTTAAAGTGCTGCAGAGGTGGCGAATAAAAGTACTAATGCATAATGCTAGCCTCCTTGTCTTTAATAAAATCACGATTCTTTATGCAATTAATCTATGAGAATCGGCATTCCCTGTTAGACTCACAGAGAGAAAGAAGGTTCAGTGCACTGACATTGGCAAAGAGTTTGGAGAAATCATTTGTAATCAGTCTTTGCCTTTACTGGAGGGGAAGCCAAGACTCCTGTAATTACTTTAGAAGTTGAAGCCAGAGACCACCATGGAGCCAGATGTGGGTAGCCAGATAGGCAGACGCCATCGATGTAGATAGGCACTGCCCAAGTAAGTGAGGAAAAGGAGCAAAAATCTTGCAGGGGCTGAAGCAAACGTTCACAGCAGAGCTGGCTGAGAACAGCCCAGGAGGCGCATCCGCTGCCGCAGAAGCTACCCAGGTATGGGAGTAAAGACAGCGATAGAAAGCAAGGGCTGAGCAATCATTCTTCACAGAGCTGGGCAGGAGCATCCCGGTTGGCGTACACCACTGCCGAGGGCAGGAGCAGCAAAGAAAAGGGAATCCAGTGATTAGAAGCTGGAAACACGGAGACCCCTGCATGGGGACATCTCTCTGGGAAAACCAAAAGCCCAGCAGTTTCTGGGTGGATGGGCACGGTGTTTATAGGCTGTGCCCAAACCAAGATGGCCACCAAGCTTGACAGTATATTAAGATCTCAAACAATATGGCAAAAACCGCAATAAGGGTATAGAAAGAAGGCCATTTTCAAAGGGCTGCTAAGGGGACTATATAAAACAGTAAAGGAAAGGAATTTGCAAAAGCCCGAAGACCCTCAGAAGAGTTTGGCAAACGTCACAGGAGGACACATATCATGTAGTTACAAAATTAAGTCCCCACAATGGAGCATAACCATGTGGACAAAGGATACTGGAATCTTTTCCATTTGGTTCTCTGATTTTAGGGGACTTTACCACTCCTACCAACCTTCTACTATAGGCATGTGGTAAATGGGTTGTAGGGCAGTGGGAAGGGGTGGTGAGGGCATTAAGAGGCTCTAGGTTTGTCATTTCAAGCTCCCCTAGTGGTGTTGGTGGGGTTTGGAGCCCCTGCCCAACCTTGCATGCCATTTTACAGGGTATGTATTCCTACAACAGGTGAAATTGTCCCCCTGTGTTCCATCACCTGGTCATTTTGAGTGTGGGAACATTAGGTCACTTGGAATCCATTGGAGCAGTCCCCCCTGGACACCACTTTGACCAACACATTATCATCCCCTTATTGCATGTGCTGTGGGCAAAGATGGAAGACTGTGCAGATGCCGAACCACATCATTCTATGTCCTTCACGTGATAATAATGTTATTGTGCATGTTGCTTTAGGCAATTCACCAAATCTTTTGAGGCTCTGATACTACATGTATTTCCCTAGTTGTGAATTTCTTGAAAAATGACATGTTTTTCCTTAATAGCATGATTGACATAGGGCTAGATGTAGCATTGGATTGCGTTGCTCATGCAAAATCAATGGTGTCTCAAGGGCATCACACTTCTTGAGTCATATTACAAAGCAACACAAGGCCACCACATCCACCCATGGATTTTGGTGCATTCTCAGATTTACTTAGAGTGGTAAACTTGAGAATGTGTCAAAATGGTGCGCTTTCCTGATAGAGATGCAGCAAGGAGAAATAGCTTTATTGTTGTTTCCTATTTGTGAGTGTGTTGTGTTTTGCAGCACATATAGAAAGAGGAAAACACCTCTAAGGATTATTGTTTGTGCAGGAAGTTGCCCCTTCCTGCACAAAAACAATTGCATCATGATGCAAGGGTGCCTGCATTGGTGCTAGGCTGCACTGAGTGCACCAGGGCAGTGAGAGAGCAGGAATACGCCATATCTTGATAGATATGGCGCATTCCTGCCCTCTCTGTTTGACGCAGTGCAACACGTTGTCTTGCTACACTGCGCTGTGTCAAATGATGATAAATCTACCCCATACCTTTTGAAAATGCTGGCAGTTCTGAATGCAAAGAAACAATAAAAGTATCAATGCATCTATTATTATTACTTAAATTATTGAATGACATTAAGTGGAAAAGTCGAACAAACTCATTAGAAGCTGACGATAATTGCCTATCTTTTACCGTCCTCGTCATTCGTTAAGCGTAATAGTTGATAAATCAGTTTGAATATAATGCTGCTATATTGTTGCTAACATCAGCCATACATTCATTAACAAGACAAACAGGTGGTGAAGTATTGCTCTACAGTGCATGCATGTTAAATGTATGTGCTGGATGTATGTGTGCCCAAGTGTTGTATAGTACATGACAGATACAGTCCTGGCAGTGCATGATTGTTAAATGTATATGCTGGGTGTATGGATGCCTTTGGGTGGTACAGTACACGAAGGACACCGTGCTGTACAGTGTGTGTAGGCTGTATACATGTACTGGGTGTATGTGTGCCTGTGAATGGTACAATACATGGAGGGCCCAAGGTTCCATTTTTGGAGTGCAAGTACTGCATGGTGAAACATACGGAGTAGGTAGATGAATCCCCCAGACAGATATGTGTATTGCTGCATTCCTGTAAGATGGGCGTAAGACACACTGGAGAGAGGGAGAGCCAGGCTTCCAACGTACACTTCAAATGGTGCTCTTTGATTCAGTTAGAGGTCACAAGATCAGGGGTCTGTGTACATCTCAGAAAGGAGATGGGGCTGACAGGAGAATCATAAAGAGTAGTCTGGGTCCCTGGGCTAACCTATTGATGCATATATCACTGTGGCTGACATCCAGGTGTGAGCTCTAGTCACTCCCATGGCATGTTTTGTGGGGCGATCAGCTTTGGAGTCCCTCCTGCTGAGACAGTTTGTATCAAGAGGGCATAGGAGTGAGGTCTTCAAAAGAAGCAGACCCCCAACATAAACTTCAAAGAGACTGGCCTGGTTCACATAGGTATTTTACTAGCAGTATCTTTACGACTGCAGAGTTTCCGCACATAAAAACATAGGACTGTCCTATCTTTTTATGTGCAGAGACTCTGCAGTCATAAAGATACTACTCATAACATGCCTTTGTGAATAGTAAACAATCATAAAGTGTAAGTTTTCCTTTGCTTATGCAGGCCCTCAGGCTCTAAATCACATTTGGTGCTTGGAAATGGACTACAGGGAGAGTATGAAACCCTAAAAATTGTCAAGCCACTTTCAAGGGCTGCTGTGGGAGAGGAGAAGCTCTGCAAGACTTCTGCCTGTGACCAGGACAGGGGGCCACGTCATGCTAGTCTCTCTGCTGAGTGAGGGGACATCAGCCAGGGAATTTAAGCCCACTTGACCTGGAGCTTGGAGGACCATCCCCTGCCTGCTTGCCAAGATCAGTGTACCCAGCAAGGAAGAGGAGCGCGTTGGATGGTGCACAGTCCAGTGGGGAATCCTGTCAAGTGGACCCTGGTTGCAAGGTGTGGGGAAATGGCTCCTGAACCGAACGGGTCATTCCTCATGTGCAGGACGAAGTTGGCAACCCCGGGGAGGGGTGGCGTGAAGTGAGCCACGGTAAACACTGCACAAATCATGCAAGTGTGCATCTAAGGATCTGCAAGTCCAAATGTCAGGAGGAGCTCCCTCAAGTCAACTTTGTTGTACGCTGTGCCGATTGAACCGGAGCCCGTGAGCAGCTAAGGATCGGTAACCCCATATGCCAAGAGGGGCTGCTGTGCAGACACCTGCTGTGTCAAGTGGGTCAGTACCTGCTAAAGGGGAACTTAGCCTAGTTGCTCAGAAACCATAGTAGGGTGAGCCACTAGAACTTAACGAGTAAAAGGCCTCAGCCCTCATGGTTGGGCCCAGTAACCCCTGCTTGGCCCGTGGAATTCTTACTTCTGCATTCATAAAGCATATCCTGCATTTGTTGCAGAATTGAAGCTTTTGAAAGCAGGTGCTCCAGGAATCTAACCAACAAACCAGCCTGACCAACAATTTATACTCTTCTGACCAAATCTCTTAATCAGTTTTGTTGCTCAAATTTGAAATATGTGTAATGTAAAACAAATCATATTAAAGGCAAATCCGTGAAAACCAACTCTCTCATTAGCTGCCCTGAATTCATGTTCTCCCACATACTTGCAGAACTAATGTTACTTAATTTTGCGCATTGTGCACCAATTTTGTGGCATCTTTGTGCTGTGCCTAGATCAGCAAATGACAGGAATAGGAGGGACAGATTGTATCTCATTAGTCTCAGTGGCAGTAAAGTTTTGCGTAGTTCCTGACAGATGGCCTTCTAGTTGTGCGCAGTGTTCCAATTGCTTTGGCCTATGCTCTCGCAGTTAGGTCTGGATTGACAGTTGTCTACAAGACCTATTACTAACAATTCTTTAAAATGTACATAGCATGGACTTTGGCTTTAACCAGAGTAGACTCTCTCACCACATGGTACTGGCTATTTTAAAGTATTATAATGCCTCCTATGGATTGCTTTCATTGTCATTGCATGAGGAACTATTTTACATCTCAAAAGTACACTGAATCATTCCACATTAAATTCTTTATTTTATAGGTGTATTGTCAAGCAGTCATGTTTTTTTTTTTCCATTCCACTCATATACTTTGTTTCGGTCGAAATAGACCATAAAACATTAAAACAATCCTCATAAACAGACAGACCAATTAATAAGTATACAATGTTAAAATGTATCACAAGGTTCCCAGAATAGTAACCCCAGGTGGTCCATGACTTATTGCTTCACTGACCTCATCTGGCGCCATCTAAACATATGTTTGCCCCCTTGTTAATACCAAGTATAGCAAGAGTCGCTACACACATGAATTTATTAACATCTAAAAATCAATTGTAGACAAAATTGGCTTTAAAAGATTTGAAGAAGGGTCGTGGCCAAGACCTGGAGCGAAATGGCTGCCTTATCCTTTAGCTCCGTGAACCCTGTCCTCCCCACGTCAATCCGATACCCAAATCCGATTCCTCGTGACAGGGGAACGCACCAGGAAGCAAGCGGGACGTCCTCCACCAACTCCCACTGCCGCAGACTGCTTATGCCCATAGTTTGAGTCCTCACGGGTGACGGGCCTGTTCCGAACGCTCAATTTTGGTGGCGGCCGCTGGGGAGACTGGCAAGTTCGGCCTGTGTCGCTTGTGCGCCTTGAACTCTGCGCACGCTCGCGGCGGACCACGCACCACATATCCTCCAGCAGGGTCCCCTGAGGCGGCGCCGGCCCGATTCTGACGCTGTGGACAACACCCGGGCCTGGCAGAGATGGCACACAGCAGCAGCAACAAGTGCTGGGACATGAGAGGAAAGACCGGAGGTGGCCCGGCTCCACTTGGCTGAAGACATCGGGGATGAGGTGAGGTTGAGGAGGGCTCCCAGAGTGGTGACTGGAGCAGCGGGACCCCCCCTCTCCCCCTCGTTTCCATTACATTACGTAAAGGGCTCACGGTCTCCTGGTGTAGAGATGCAATAAGCGGCGGAACCAAGAACAACGCGGGGCCTTGAGGTCCCCTTCAGGTAGGGCTGGGAGCATCCCGGTGCAGCAATATCTCGCTTTCCCCCATCAGTGAGTCACCCTGATGCTCCATGTGGCAGTGGGCCAACTACACACTGCAGCTGGTGCTACCTCATTCACCCACCATTGTTGTAAGCCGCCCAAGAAACTAACCACTCCAGAGACGTGTAGGGGTGTTGACGCCCTCCTGTGCTGCTTCAACTGTGATCTCCCTGGGGACAGGTATGGGGAGACCAGCTCTCGCCACCACGCCTAGTGGTCTTACGGCTGGTGCCGGGGACAGAAGCCTCTGACACTCTGTGCGCCTCACGAGGCCTCCTGTCCAAAATGGAGAAAGGCAAATCCGCAGGTACAAGGGGGCCGAAGACGGTGCAGTCCAACAGACTTGATCGATACACCCTCCCTAAAGAAGTGCTCCAAGGCCGACAATCCGGGGGCAGAACCACCAATGAGCAAGGAGGGGACGACCAAGAGCTAACATTGAGAGACGTTATGAATGCAATAACCAGTGTTAAAACATCATTGGAACACAAGATGGATACCATCGCTATTGGTCAACCTGCTCCAAGCTGACCTCACCAAACTTAATGAGAAGGTCAACCACGTCTTATTTAATGGGAGATGTCGGCCAGTTGCAAGGGGAAATCCACGACCTACAATCATTCCGCAAAACTACTGAGCTTAAACTGGAGGACTATGAAGGGCGCCTGCGTCGAAATAACCTGCGCATCCTAGGTGTACCAGAAAAGGCCGAGGGGCAGGCTCCAGACCTATTTGTGGAATACCTTATCCTACAGCATCTACAGCCCAAGGGCCTCAGTAAGTTCTTTATTTTTGAAAGGGAGCACAGGGTCCCCAGGGGCCCTCCCAAGCCGGGAACCCCCCCGCTCCCATACTGGCGAGAGTACTAAACTTCCGGGGCAGGGACGTAATCCTCCAGAATTCCAGAATGGGAACTGCCCTCCGATATGAGACCGCAGACATTTCCTTCTTTCCAGACTTCACACAACGGGCGCAGAGACAGAAGAGGTCATTCACCATGGTGAAACAAAAAATCATAGAGAAGGGACTGAAATACTCCATGCTCTTCACAGCGTGCCTTCGAGTAGAGGCGGAAGGGAAAACCTGGTTCTTCGAGCAACCAGAGGAGGCGGCTGACTGGCTTGAACACCGTACGGAGCGTGCCCCATGAGAACGTAACGCGGAGGGCGAGGCAGCCTCTCGGGCCCATGGCTGACGGGGTTGAAATGAACACAATGACTCCCCAGCACTGAACAACACAGGGACAGGCTAAGACAGGTAACAGGCCTTGTGATGGCCGGGCCTCGGGAGGGCCTTCCCCTCTGACGGCCGGCACCCAGAATGGTGGTGCGTGACTCACCTGGGGAACTTTATGGTTCTTATTTTTGGGGGAGGGAACAGGACAATGGGATGCCACGTCCTCCTCTTTTCTACTTTTAGTTCCACTGTAGGGCGACAGGCACTCTGCAAGTTTTACATGGCCAGTTCCACGCCCAGAGTGCTGGGCAGCAGGGTGGGGGGTTGTTGGGTTGGGGGTTTGTGTTCATTTGTAGTTATAGTTTTTACATTGGTATTTTATTTCATTATTATCACAGAGGATACTGCTGCTTGTAACCTAAACTATAAGCGTCATGGGGGACAAAAATGTTAAAATATTGAGTTGGAATGTAAACGGACTTGGGGACAAGATCAAACGAAGCATAGTTCTCCAATATATTAAACGGCAGGCCCCAGATGTTGTCCTGCTACAGGATACGCACCTGGTTGGGAATCTTTGTAAAGCAATGCACAGAGGGGGGTACAAAATGGTTGCCCACGCAGGATTCACTTCCGGCTCCCGAGGTGTAGGTATCATGGTTAAGAACTCACTCCCCCTGGCCGTGGGCTCCATTTGGACAGATGGGAACATGGGAAGGCCACTCTATCACATTCATGTCTGTCTATGTACCTCCGGGCTTGCAGGGCTCCACCTTTGCGGACCTGGGCTCAGTCCTACTCACCATTCCGGATGGACTCCTGGTCCTTGGGGACGACTTTAATGCAGTAGTCTCTGGCACACTGGACCGATATCCCCCAACGGAAATAGGACCCTCTTTATGCTGGCTGCCCGACTTTCTTGATGCTATGGGTCTGGTAGATGGGTGGAGAGTATACCACCCAGACAAGATACAACACACCTTTCATTCCGGAGCGCACCATAGTCTTTCCCATCTAGATTACTGCTTGGTCCCCGCAGCACAAGTCACTTACATACACAAAATCAGACACCTTGCCAGGGGCATCTCCGACCACTTCCCGATATGGATACATAGAGTTCTTAATCAGGTTACGTTGGGTAGACTGGCTCCAATCAATCCCTTGTACCTCCGTGACCCAAAACTCTGTGAAAACCTCCTTAATGCCATGGACGATTACTTCTCTGAAAACGTGGGGTCCGTGTCCTCATCCCAGCCCTTATGGGAAGCATTCAAGGACATAATTTGGGGTCAGGCTCTGTCATTAATCACAGGGACGAAGAAAGACAATCAGAAAGAAGTCCTTGCAATAGAGGCCGAAATTTATCGGTTAGAGGGTGACCTGGAATCTGGAGTGACATCGGAAAAGCTTCATTTACTGAGCCTGAAACAACACGATTATAAGGTCCTGGTCACGGACAAGGCCAATATTCTGGGCAGGGAGCGTCAAAGTAGACTTTGTGACCTGGGTGACAAAGCAGGGAAGCTCATAGCATGGTGGGACAAAAAAGACTGGGCAAGCAGACTAGTCCCGGAACTCAAAGTGGAAGAGGTCACCTCTCTCACTGAACCTCAAGAAATAGTAGATAGGTTTGCCACTCATTTTCCAAAATGTATACACGACAGTACCCTCATATACGAAGAGGACTCTCAGGACCTGCTTCGAGACATTAGGCTCCCTCGTCTCTCCTCAGAGGACAGTGACTTCATGGACAGTGACTTGACTATAGATGAGATAGCGCAAGCAATTCGAGCGTTGAAATCGGGTAAGGCTCTTGGCCCAAATGGTATCACCATCGCCCCGATAAACTTGCACCATACCTAAAATCGATGTTTGAGGAATCTAGGGAGCGTGGGACACTGCCCATGGAACAGAGAATAGCCACCATAGTCACCATACAAAAAGAAGGGAAACCCAAGACTGACTGTTCCTCATATAGGCCAATCTCCCTCCTGAACGCCGAACCAAAAATCCTAGCCAAGCTTTTAGCTAATCGCCTGATTAAAATAATAAGTAATTTAGTACACCCAGATCAATCCGGCTTTATGCCCCACAGAAATATGGCCCTGAACCTGCGTAGAATTCATGGGGTGTTGGGCAGAGCACCTACCATTCAAGAGTCAGCTGTGATAGTGTCCCTGGACGCAACCATGGCATTCAACACTGTTGAATGGCCCTACCTCTGGGCAGTTTTGGCAAGGATGGGATTTGGCCCAAAGTACATACAATGGGTGCGTCTCTTGTACAAAGAACCTCTGGCTCAGGTAGTGGTCAACAATAAACTGTTGGCCACATTGCCACTCAGTCGTGGAAACCGTCAGGGATGCCCACTCTCACCTCTTCTTTTTGTCCTAGCCCTAGAGCCACTAGCTGCTTGGATCCAACAGGATCCCATGATACGAGGGTTGAGATGGTCCCCTGATTGGGAAGACCGCATCTCACTCTACGCTGATGACATCTTAATCTATTTGGCCTCCCCTGCAAAATCCCTAATAGTGATATTAGATACTTTGGCAGTGTTCGGCAGATTTTCTGGACTCACGGTCAACTGGGGCAAATCCCTATTATTCGCTCTCAGGGGGGATCCTCCCATCCCCCCAAGAGACTGCCCAATTCAAATCAACACTGTCGGTTTTAAGTACTTAGGTATTTTAATCTCTCTCGATCCCTCAATCCGCTGCGCTCATGCGCTCAAAATCTTCTTCTGCCCCTGCGTAAACTCAAAAAAGACATTGCCAGCTGGAAATCGCTTCCCCTCTCCCTATTGGGCAGAGCTGCCCTATTTAAAATGATGTCCTTGCCCAGATTCCTTTACGTACTGTAGAACTCCCTGGACCCTGTACCTGCTCATTACTTTGGGGAGGTGGAGGGCCTTCAGAGAGACCTTTTATGGGATGGAAGACCGTGTATCGCCCTAAATAAGTTGACCTTTAACTGGTACAACGGTGGTATAAGCCTCCCAGACATTAAAAAATATAACTGGGCATGACATCTTGCAGCCGTCAACCACGGCACTTATGGCCGAGGTGACGATCCTGGCTATGCCATGGATAAATGGCTTCTTCCCGGAGGCAATTACAACAGGGCTTTTTATTCGCGACCTAAATGATACACACTGACAGGCCCCACCAACCACTTGGTTCAAATTTGGCACAACGCTTCTAACTCTCTTGGATAGGGACATAAATTGACATTAGCAACCCCACTTTGGGATTCAGAAAAATTAGGTAGCCTATGGAGGTCAAAAGGGTTTGACAGGTGGGACCTCATTGGCATTTCACAAGTTAAAGACATTTGGGGAGAGGGAGGAGTCAAGTCCTTCACCACGCTATAGACGGAATATGATCAGGCCGACACTGAATATTTCCGATATGCACAGGTCCTACACTCACTTCAATCACTTCTACCTAGGAAACAGCTCCTCCCGAGGCCTCGCCCTTAGAGGATAGGATTTTGGACGGCCACTTACCAGACAGGACGATTTCCTTAATATACAAAAAACTAATAAACAACATGACAGATCCCCTCCAGGCATTACGGGAGAAATGGATGGGTGATGGGATTGAGATAGATGATGAGGACTGGCGGGAGGCAGTGTCTTCCCCTAGAGTGGTCTCCATTCCGGTGCACCTTAGGCTGGCACAGCTAAAAATTCTTCACAGAGTGTATATTACCGGGCCCCTTCTGATACATATGGGAAGAGCCAATAGTGGGGAGTGCAAAAGAAGATGTGGCCATCTGGGACCGTTCTTGCACACCATATGGGAGTGTAAACACGTCAGCTCCTTCTGGCACGAGGTACATGAGACAATATATGCAGTGCTACATATCCGTCTCCATCCGGAGGCGAGACGGTGTCTCCTAAACATATGGGAACCCACAGACCTGAACACTCACCAGACACAATGGGCCACACTGGGGTTCATGATTGCCAAAAGAAATATTGCACTATTATGGAGCGCTGCTAAACCACCCACATTAGAGGCTTGGGAAAGGGACCTTGATTGGTGCATGTTTAGGGAGAAGACGGTGTATGTTGCCAGGGGAAGCCCCAAAAAGTGGTCCCGAATTTGGAGCCCTTGGAATAGCTATCATGGAGAGATTTGTACGTCGCCTTGTTGTGTTGAACAAAATGTCCCTCGTACCCCGTAGCATTCCCTCCTATGTAATGATATAATCCTTCTCCACCTATAAACTGGCTGACTCCTCTGTATTGTTTATTTGAACCGATGTCTGTTTCAATAAAAAGATTTATTAAAAAAAAAAGATTTGAAGAAAATAAAATTTAAAACATGGGAGAAAAAAGTAATACCAATACAACCACCTAGGGCCGTGGGGTGGACTTCAAGAACAACCTACGCACACACCACATCGCCGTTAAAAATCGCGGCACTGCATATACGATTGGCATGTGGGTATAATATTTCAGCATACTTTCTTTTGACTGCTGCATGCTTTTTCGAAATATTTTAGTCAGGATTCAAACGTCAGGGCATTGCCAGTGCTTGTTTTTGTCCAGAGTTTGCTCTTCCTTGCAAGTCACTCAAATTTCACGAGGAAAGCTATATTAAACTACAGCACTTGCCAAAAAACATGTTTGTGAAAGTCCAGATTTTTATATGAAAGTCAGAGTAGTTTTTAGTTTTACGAGAAATACTTGGACTCAAGAAAAAATATTTTTTACTTCGCCCAATTTAGTTTCAACATAATGAATTTGCAGTAGCTAGCGTCGCCTGAAAATGTTATGCTAAACAATGTATACAGATGTTCATAAGCAAGGGACACGCGGCACAATCGATGGGAAGGGCAAGTATTTAATCTTGCAAACAGAAATTACAACATAATTTCCAAACATAGTTTTAAAGATAATAGACCCCATGATTATACGTAGGTACGCTGATATTGAATTATTGACTCTAAAATAAACAAAAAGAAAAAATTGTCTGAGGGCAAAGGGAAAATGTCGCAGTTGCTTTTGCTGCAGTGATATTGATTGTCAAGCTTTTGTCACCAAGATCATTGTGATAACGATTAGAGCTTTCTTTGTGACTCAAACAAAAAAGTGAGCAGATGCGTAAAAACATGACAGTATTTTTATCGATAAAAAAAACATCAACGTGAGACACTGAACAATCAATAAAGGTCGTACTTCTGTAGAACCACAATACATACACGTGAAACAAATAGTGAGACTGGATCCTCTTCCTTTGGCCTTTTCAGAACAGGGGCCGCTAACTTGTAGATATTCCGAGTTAAATGTATGTGCTTTAGGCAATGCAATCTAATAAAAAACGTTACATTAAAAATCTTCATCTCTTTACCAGCAGTGCCAGGACTGGTCATACAATTGGGCCACATCATGAACAATGTGCACTTGGCCAAGAACTGGTTTGTGCCCTTCGGTTTGAGGTGATTTTTGATATAATTTGTAAAGCGCAACATATGCCCTAGGGCGTCTTGGCGGTACCTGAAAGGCGCACTCTCAGGGGCTGATTACGATGGCGGGCCGCCCGTCAACCTAGCGGTGTTTGGAACCACCCGCCAGACATGCGGCTGTCCCATCACTGCAATTAGGATGCGCCCGCCATACTGGCGGGCACACATGGCGGTGCTGCTGGCTGCAGCACCGTCCGCAATGTTAAAAGTGCTTGCACCGTATTTCCTTGCACCGCATGGCAGGCACAAGGGGGGCACGCAACAGGCCCCCAAAACCCAATTTCCACCAGCCTTTCCATGACGGCATTGCCGCCATGGAAAGGCCTATTCAAACCCACATCCTAATGTGGCAGACGGTGCCTATTAGGCACCGCCACCATATTAGTGGCCCTGCTCCGCCCGTCAGGCAATCGGTGCGATTGCCTATGGTGGTGAAGCGGTGCACTGACTTTTAGTCCGCCGCGGTACCCACCGCCATCCTAATTTGGTGGTGGGTAAATCACTATGTGATGGTGGCGGTCCTTCCGCCATCATAATGAGGACCTAATTTCTCTGATTTATGGACCCAATCATCAGCTTGTCAACTTGCCCTGCAAAGTAACATTTAATGTCTTTACTTCTAACTCAGAATGCAGTAAAATGTTTTGTTCTTTTACCACAATCTTAGTTAGCAACCACTTCATAAAGTATGCACTAAGTGAACATTTATTTTGCATATCAGTGCAAATGATACTAGAGGGCTGGTGACTAAGGGCCACATGTGTCAAGCATATTTGCGTTCGCAAATGGGCCACTTCTCAGAAAAGGCCCATTTCAAAAGCAAAAAATACTTTTCACATGTATCAAACCCTATTTTGTGATTCTGTAAACCTTTCTTTAAGGAAAACGAGCAGTATTTTAAAAAAAAGATTGCTTTATTTAAAAACAATCATGGACATGGTGGTCCGCAGATCCCAGCAGGCCACAATCCCCGTGATTTTAGCAATTCCTAGAGGGTTGCATATTGCAACCTACCTCATTAATATTATTGACATAGGTCGATTTGCGACCCCCTACAAAACGCTATATGAAACCCTTGGAGTTTCATACATTTGTAATAGCGATTACCTAATTGCGATTCGCTGAAAAGCGCAATTAGGTAATCGCTATTAAAAATGTTGATACATGTGCCCCTAGCTGCCTAAATAACAGAAATGCAGGTGAATCTGGTTCACATGTGAATGTTTACACAGACACACTTTGTTTATGACACCACGCCTAGTTCTTGTATAGAATGAGGAGCTAAGAGCTGGGTCGCCACCTTTGAGCGGTATCATAATCCTGTTATGCATCTGTGCACAGGCACACCAGTGAGTCGTGCAGCTGTTCTGTTCTTTTTATATGGCTACCTAAATTGCATGGAACCACCATTACTTGTTTCTAAGCTGTACTATCTACTGCACCTAAATTTACTCTTGGAGTTACCGAGTTAGCGCTCAATTACGAGTTGGAAGGTTAAAGTTTGGTGAAATTACTTAGTCCGGAGTCGCCAATTCAGGTCAGCAAATTGCACTTCATACGGTCAGAGTCCACTCGCCTGAATCCCAGAACGTGCACGAACGAAGAGAGTCCACCCAGTCGCCAGTTGAGCTGACCAACCCTTAACGCCTTGAATAAGACCACAAGCACCAGCGGGGAATCTCCAGGAAAAAAGGGGAAATTGATAAGTGAAAGAGGGAAGAAATAACCACAGTGCTCAGAGTCTCTTGACTTTTCTGCGCTCTGAGAGGACTCGTCTGACTGGTACAGGATCACGTAGTCGTCTCTGACTTGCTATACCATGAAGACCTTAATAGAAATGTTCAGCAGGTTCCACAGTTGAACAACATTGTAGATAGGTCTTCCTTGAATCAGGTAAAATAATTAAGAGTCTCAAGCACCCAAGGGCTGGGCAAGAGGGGTTCAGGTCAACAGCCAGCTCCAAAATGTAAATGAGAAATAAAAAAAAAGTTCATTCATGGGAAAAAGGATTTCATGGCAAGACAGAAGGGTAGCATTCTGCATATTACTTTAAAAAAAAATCTTTTTATTAACATCAGCTAAGCAATTATTACAATCAGGAGACAATTACATCCCATTACAATATGTCTTATTACAAGCTCATTGACACATTTAACTTTACAATGGCAACACAGTCTCTGCCTACACTGTCCCCCTTCCACCACCCATATAGGCCTCTGTAAATCTGCCAGGCACTCCATAGCTTTTCCCACTTTTTCGGGCACCCCCTACTCTTATGTATTGTTTGTTCCGCTTGTCTGCACCAATCTAAATCAGTTTTCCATTCTCCTATTGTTGGGATTTCTACTGCTCCCCATTTCCTAACTATGTTTCGTTTGGCCACACCCAGTGCTAGTGTCACCCATTGTCTCGTGTATCTAGGCCAATCTTCCTCCCCAGCAATTCTAAATAGCACCCATTTCGGTGTCAGGTGCACCTCTACTCTTGTAACCGCTGTTAGGACCTCTCCTATTTTGCTCCAGAACTCTTGCAACCTTGGGCAGTCCCAGATGAGATGGTAGAAGGTCCCCTCCATTCCACACCCTCTCTGACTCTTTGCATCTTCACTTCTCTTTATACAATATAATACTGTTCTGGAGTAGTATACTCGGTGGAGGACATTCAACTGAATTAGTCTAAATTGCGCCCTGATCGCCACCTCCCTAGGGCCTTGTAAAGCTTCCATCCATTCTTCACCTTCAAACGGACCAATATCCCTCTCCCAGGTTACACCCAGAGAGTTCAGCACCTCAGGAGCGTTGTTAATAATTTTTTTGTATATCAGGGAAATGGCCTTTTCCAGCAGAGGCTTGTCAGTATTCTGTCCACTAATGGAGCAGTTTCTACCAGTGTCTCCCCTCCTTTGATATGGGTGCATATAGCATGTCCTCGCTGTAGGTACCGCAGCCACACCCCTTTCCCCATTTCATATTCTGATTGCAAATGTGATATAGGCTTGACCCCTCCATACACCCCCAAGCGTTTCAATGCCCAGAAGCTCCCATTTCGTAAAGCCCTTCAATTTATTCACAGTTCTTAACCCAGCACCTAACCAGAGTGGGGTCATCCCAGTCAGCTTACTCTCCCACCCTAGGAATTTTGTGCCGCCCGCCAAGCCAATGCTATTGTCCGGGTGTGGTGTGGTGTGGTGTATTACTCTCCAATCATTTGGTGTATAGCAGAGACCTGGGCCCTCCATAATCCATGGCTACTCTATCCACTCTATAGACCAGTTCCAATCATTCTCCAAACATCCACCCATTTACTGTCACTAGTTGGGCTGCCCAGTAGTAGCTGCGGACATCTGGAATTGCAATTTACACAGCGCTATCAGGGGTGCTCCTCCACCCCACAGCAAGGTTTGCAGTTCAAAATGCCCGGTGCCCGCTACGAACAGTCCGGCCCCGGCCTCCAATCTTTGGAAGTACAGCTGGGGCGCCTCATATGGCGTATTCTCTAGTGCGTATAACATACGAGGGAGGGTCATCATTTTAAACAATGTCGCTCGCCACATCAGGGTAAGGGGCAAAGTCAGCCAGTGCCTGGCATCCGCGATTAATCTATCAAGTTGTGTACCTAGATTACGGCAATAGAATTCCTGGGTGCCTCTAGTTACATATATTCCTAAATACTTGAACTCTTCCATCTCAACCGGGCCCATACATCTAGATGTTAAATCTGGGGCACTCCCTGCCAGAGGGAAGAACAGTGATTTATTCCAATTAATTTGGTATCCTGAATATTCCCAATATATTCTAAATATCTGTAGGATCCTGTCAATCGACTGGCGTGGTCTTGTCACGTACAGCAGGACATCATCGGCGTACAATGAAATGCGTTCCTCCCATTCCTCCCCAATTGGTATCTGCCATATCAAGGGGTCTTGACGTATCCATGTCACCAGGGGCTCTAGGGCCAGGACAAACAACAGAGGGGACAGTGGACACCCTTGTCTTGTGCCCTTTTGGAGAGGGAATACCCTTGACACTGTAGCGTTAACTCGTACCCTGGCTAGTGGGTTTTGATAGAGTAGTCTAAGCTACTCTATGAATGCCGGTCCAAATTCCAATTTTCGTAACACTGCAAAAAGATAGTTCCGTTCCACACTATTGAATGCCATTCTGGCATCTAGGGATAGGAGCGCTATTTGTTTATCTGATGTTGCCTCTGTAAGGTGTAATACCCCAAATAATCTGCTCAAATTAAGTCTGGTCCCTCTATGGGGCATGAACCCTGATTGATCTGAGTGCACAAGTGAGGTGATTACCTTGCCCAGTCGCATGGATAATAGTTTCGGCAAGACCTTTACTTCAAAGTTGAGCAGGGAAATAGGTCTGTACGAACCACACTCCATAGGTGGTTTACCCTCTTTTGGTGTTACAACTATTACTGCTATCCTCTGATCTGCGGAGAGTCTTCCTTCTGTTTTGGCCTCTTCTAACATAGCTAGTAAATGCCCTCCAGCAGGCATTTATACATATCAATTGGGACTCCGTTAGGACCTGCTGCTTTGCCGGACTGAAGCGAGAGGGTGGCTGCTTTTATTTCCTCAACAGTTACGTCCTCCTCCAACATTTCTCTATATTCCTCCAACAGCCGCAGGAGCTTAATATCTTGCAGGAAGTCATTATAGTCCTGCTCCGTTTTCACGGAGGAGGAGGCATATACTTGCTCAGAATACGTTGCAAATCCCTCCACTATGTCTTTCCCCGTGGTAAGGTAATGTCCCTTTTGGTTTATCAGGCCAGGTACCCATCAACCCTCCGCCCTTCGCTCGTCTAACCAGGCCAGAAGTTTGTTTGGCTTGTCCCCTACGTCATATAGTCTGTGTTGTGTGGCTAACGCCTGAGCTTTGGAGCTTTCCTCCAGCAGGTCTCTTAGTTCTTATTGGCAGAACTGCAAGTGGTGTTGCCCGTCTACTGAGTCATGCCCTTCCTGTACTACCTGAGATTCCAGTACCGTTATTTCATCTTCTAGGGTTTGACACCTAAAAACTTTCTCTTTACTTTCGGCCCCTGCCCGTGCATCAATCCTCCCTCAGAACGCTGTTTTGAAGGACTCCCATAATGTCACTATAGAGTCTACGAAACCCACATTTTCAGCAAAGAATAGTTCTGCACCTTTCTTTGCATCTTCCCTGAATTCTTCATCTTTGAATAGCATCATCAGTGTTGGAGTTGGCAATGAAGACACCTTTTTTAATAAGAGCTTACAGTGGTATGTTAGTGAGACATGAGTAGATAGCACATCCTTTGGTGGAAGAAGGTACACTCAACCTACTAGTTGGAAAAATATCAGGGGATCTAGAAGAGATAAGAGGGTGCATGGTCTGTTTGGTTACGTTGGTGCATTGCAAGGGATTTGGATCCAGTAGAGAATTAAGTTATGGTGTCAAATTGTTTGGCAGATTTTTTTAATCGTATAGAATTATTAATTGTTACAGACAGTGTTTTCAGCTGGACATGCCTTGGTTCAGGGAGTGTCGATAGGTAGAAGTCCTGTGGTGTGTAGAATTATGAAGGGAATTAAGTTGAAGAGACCTCCTAAGGCAAAGTATAATTTCCTTTGGGATGTTAATTTGGCTTTTAAATTGTTTGAGAAATAGCCTGCAAATAAGTTTTTGGGTTCGAGAGAATTGTCATGGGAATTGGCGTCTTTGTTATGCATGATTTCTTGCAGAAGCTTATCTGCTGTTAGAGCTCTGGATGTTAGTTCTAGGTTTTATCCGCCACAGGGGGTGTGTTTGAAATTTGGAAAAGAACTAAGACAATGTATGTGTCAATTTTTTATCCTATGTTTGATGCCTGTCTGAAGTTTTGTTTTGTCAGATGTCTGAAGGAACATGAAAGTAGAGTTTTGGAGTATAGGAGCGATGGTGTAGATCAATTATTAATTTCTTATGTGAGACCTTATAATGGAGTTACTTCAGCAACTATTGCTAGATGGGTACAGTCAGTTATAAAGGAGGTAGGTTTGAATTTGGATCTTTTTACAGCACATTTTGTCAGGGGTGCTATGGCTGGTAAGGTCTATGTTAATGGTGGAAGTCTGGAAGAGATCTTAAATGCTGCGGATTGGTCTAATCCGGTAGTTTTCAGGAAGTTTTATTTCAAACCTATAGAGCATGTTGCAAATAAAGTTTTAGAGGGCTTTGAACATGCATAATGCTAGTCTCCTGTCTTGTCATAATGTGTTGATTCTCATAGGTTGACAGCATAGAGACTCATGGTTTTATAAAAGACAAGGAGGCTAGCATTATCCCTCCCTCCCACCCTGGTTTTGGGGCATGGGAGCTTGGAGGGTGTATTACTATGGTTAATCTCGAAAGGCTTATCTGGAAAGAACTTTTAATGTAACTATTTACATAAGATTTCTTGTAGAGCATTCTTTTTACGGCATGTGATATGGAGGATCTTATCAAATTGAGCGGTATTGTGTGTTAATTAAGTTGTTTCACTCCACACAGAAATTTAAGATTCATTTATGGGCATGAGTTTGTTCTACTTCAGGGTTCCAATGAGATTTCATTTAATACAAGAAGAAGATTGGAGAAGAAGGAAACAAAAGAGGGAGAAGATGGTGGGTGGCAGGATTATATGGAACCTTAAAGTTCTACTTCTATTGTTTGGTGTTTAAGTTCTATTCTGAGGATTCTTTGAAGTGATGCTGCTCAGAAGTGGTAAATAAAAATAATATGCATAATTCTAGCCTCCTTGTCTTTAATAAAATCATTATTCTCTATGCAGTAAACCTATGAGAATCGACATTCCCTGTTAGACTCACAGAGAGAAGGTTCAGTGCACTGACCTTGGAAAATAGTTTGGAGAAATCCCTCGTAATCAGTCTTTGTCTTTACTGGAGCATAAGCCAAGACTAAGGTAATTACTTCAGAAGTTGAAGCCAGAGAGCGCCATAGAGCCAGAAGCAGGTAGCCGGAGAGGCAGACTCTGCCATAGATAGGAACTGCCCAGGTAAGGGAGGAAAAGGAGCAAAAGTATGCAGGGGCTGAAGCAAACGTTCACAGCGGAGCTGGGTAGGAGCAGGCCAGGAGACGGACGCTGCCACCGAGGACAGAAGCAGCAAAGAAAAAGGTAATTCAGTGGCTAGAAGGGGGAAACACAGAGTCTCGTGTACAGGGACCTCTCTCTGGGAATACCAAAAGCAAAGCAGTTTCTACCAGGATGGGCAAAGTATTTATAGGATCTCGCGAGATCTTGAACAATATGACCAAAACCGCAATAAGGGGATAGGAAGAAGGCCATTTGCAAAGGACTGCTAAGGGGGCTATAAATCAGTAAAGGAGGGGAATTTGCATATGCCCGAAGGCCCTCAGAAGAGTTTGGCAAACAGCACAGGAGGAACAAAACATGACACATATTATGTAGTTACAAAATTGAGTTCCCACAATGGAGCATAACCATGCGGATAAAGGATATTGGAACATTTTCCATATGGTTGTCTGATTTTGGGGGACTTTACCACTCCTACCTACCTTCTTGTATAAGCATGTGGTAAATGGGAGCGGGAGGCCAATGCTGGTCACAGGGCAGTGGGAAGGGGTGGTGAGGGCATCAAGGGGCCCTAGGTTTGTCATTCCAAGCTCCCCTTGTGGGGTTGGTGGGGTTTGGAGCCCCCGCCCGACCTTCCATGCAATTTTACTGGGTGTGTTTCTACAACAGGTGAAATTGGCACCTGCATTCCTACATCTGGTCATTTTGAGTGGGGGAACATTAGATCACTTGGAATCCATCAGAGCAGTACCGCCCTGGATACCACTTTGACCAACACATATTTTTTTCAATTGGGGTGGAAGACTGTGCACATGAAGAACCACATCATGGTATGTCCTCCATGTGATAATAATGTTACTGTGACTGTTGTTTTGGACAATTCCCCAAGTTTTTTGAGGCTCTGATACTACTGTATTTAACTAGTGGTAACTATCTGGAAAAATGATATGTTTCTCCATATTAGCATGATCAACATAGGGCTAGATATATCATTGGATTGTGTTGCCCTTGAAATATGCAAGGTGTTGCTAAGGCATCGCACTCCATGAGCCATGTTTACAAAGCAAGACAAGGCCATCACATCCCATCATGGATTTTGGTGCATTCCCAAATATACTAAGAATGGTAAACCTGGGAATGCATCAAAATTCTACGCTGTCCCGATAGAGATTCAATGAGGAGAAATAGCTTTATTGTTGTTTCCTCTTTGTGACAGTGCTGTGTTTTGCAGCACACATAGAAAGAGAAAAACGCCTCTAAGGATTGTTTTTTGTGCAGGAAGGTGTACCTTCCTGCACACAAACAATTGCACCATGATGCAAGGGTGTCTGCATTGGCGCTAGGCTGCACTAAGTACACCAGCGCAGTGAGAGAGCAGGAATACACCATATCTTGATAGATATGGCACATTCCTGCCCTCTGTTTGACGCAGTGCAGCATGTTGTTTTGCTGCACTGCGCTGTGTCAAATGCTGATAAATCTACCCCATCATTTTTAAAAGTACTAGCAGTTCTACACGCAAAGAAAATATAACAGCATCAATGCATCTATTATTATCACTTAAGTTATTGCATGACATTAAGTGGAAAGGTCGAAAAAACTCATTAGAAGCTGACGATAATTGCCTACCATTTACCATCCTTGTCATTTGTTAAGCGTAATAGTTGATACATCAGTTTAATTATTATGCTGCTGAATTGTTAATAACATCAGTCATACATTCATTAACATGACAAACAGGTGATAAAGATATTCTGTCATGATGTTGCACTATTGATTTGAAACAGACCTTTGAGAAAGCATCCATCTGTTATTAGTCATAAAAATATTGTTAGACACTTTTTTATTACCCTTTCACTATGTGTACTTCTATGAATAGGTATGAATCAGCTTTGTAATAGTGGGTATAGTTAAAATTATTCTGTTTTCCCTGCTGAGTTTTTTTGGCAGCAGTGTATAGCCAGTACCCAAGACCATAACTTCGGACATCGCATCACTACATCAGAGGTACTACATCAGTAGTCTCCACTTAGCAGGTAACTTTTCCATTTACATCAGGAGTTATTATATCACAAAATACACCATATCAAGAGTAAGTATAGGGTGTTAAAATGTATGTGTATATATGTGTATATATATATATATATATATATATATATATATATATATACACAACCTACTTGCAGTCGCCAGTAGATAGTTATAGTTAGGATCTATTTTCCATAGGAAATCCGCAACAATCTATTTCCAATAACTTTGGTGCCGGTTTACGAATCTTCGCAAAATTTTCAAAACTCGAGGGGCGCTCCGGTCCGCTCCTATCTTGAAAGTTTCGGTGTGATTCAGCAAGCGGGGGCCAAGAAAAAAGGGGGGTCCCAAAACGCGTTTTCCCCATGCAATTTTCCATAGGAATCTTTAGCCGCGGCTACAGCCCGAACTGCTGAACGGAATTACTCCAAATTTGGCAAAGAGGTAGCCCTTGGTTCAGACTCGTGCCTTTTTGTTAAATGGTGTAAATCTGTTCAGTAGTTGCTGAGAAAATCAAAAGTAAAAACATATATATATCTATGGCCGCGGAGGATCCGCGCACCCTGTGCGCACCCTGCGCGCACCCTCCCGATCATGAGCTGCATGCTAATTGGATGTCAACACTCCAAATCAGGAGGTGTTGGCAGCCATTTTGTGCCTCGGTAGAACCGAGGAACAAGAAATCAGTGCAACAAGTGCAGAAAACGTAAAAAGGGGGCAGGGTAGAAACACTCTGACCCCCTGGGCCTGCTTAGGGGGTCCCACAAGGACCCCCAGGGCCCAAAAAAATATATATAATTTTAAATCTGCAAAATCCGCGCAAGGTGCGCGGATCCTGCCGTGAAAAAAAAGAAAAACAACAAAGTGCCGCCCCCCAGCCCCGTGGACTGCCATCCACCGGGGCTTTACAAATAAATGGGGGGGTCAAAGGCCCCCCCAAGCCCCGGGGACCACCACCCCCCAGGGCTTTGTACATTGTGGGGGGGGGTGGCCAGGGCCTCAAGGGCCCTGGGGACCGACAACCCCCAGGGCTGGCTCCTGCAGTGTCTCGGGGTGCCCACCCCCGGGACACTGCTGTTTGCTATGGTAGGGTGGGAGCCTCGCGGCTCCCGCCCTGCCATAGCAAACTTGGTTTGGATTTTGAAAGAGAGAGCAGGAAAACCTGCTTTCTCTTTCAAAATGCAAACCAGATTGCTTTTCCACATGGAGAGCTGCATGTTAGCAGCTCTCCATGTGGAAAAGCAATGCCGGCTCCCGAAAGACGCGGGGAGCCGGCAGGACTGTGGGGGCATTGGGGCTCCCCCAACGGTCCCCAACGTTGTATATAGGCCCCGGGGGATGGGGTCCCCGGGGAGAATAAAAATTAGGGGTAGGTGCTAAAAAAATTTTTACAGTAAAATTAGGAGTCGTGCACCCAGTGCGGCACTCAGCGTGGCCCACTGGTGTGAACGCGTCGGGTGCACGTCTCCCAGCGCGGCCCCCTGGTGTGAACGCGTTGGGTACGCGACTCCCCAAAAAAATTTTTTTTAAAAAGAATAAAGACAATAATATAAATATATTACAATTAAAATAAAAAACAACAAAACAATATTTGAGTTTCAATTTTTAAAAAATATTTTTTTTCCATTTATATTAAAACTATCTAATGTAATTTTAAAAATAAAATATGTAAAAATAGATATTTAAAAAAATTTACAAAATCAGTATTAAAAAAATAAATATAACTATTATTACATTTCAAAATTGTCATTTAAAAAACCTTTGAAATTCACTGAAAAAACCATAGGTTTCAGACAAGTTATAGTTAGGAATTAGCATTTAAAAAACCTTAGAAATTCAATTAAAAAACCATAGGTTTCAGGGCTGTTATCGTTAGCTGGACATTTCACTCGTACAAAACCATTGAAATTCTTCTGTCATAGTTAGTTCTACTAATTATAACTCGCGCGCCCTCAATCCACTGCTGATGAAGTCGCATATTACATCATTCATGACATGGTCAGTGACATCACAGATGGCATCACTGATAACATCATCTCAAATGACATCACTGATGACATCACTGATGACATCATCCACGTGACAATCTGATACACCTTATCACACAGTAGTATAACCTTTAATCACTCAGTATAAAATACAAAGTACCCTTTTTGAAATCATTGACACATCAATACAAGTTTCTAAAAACCCACTCAGTGATTCCTAGGTCTACACACACATCTAAACACTCATCTATAAATTGACTCATACACGATGATACAAATCAATAGAACACTATCAAATGCACTTATACACCTATATCGACATTGACACACCAGCACACATCCTACTCAGTTATACAGTCATCCTACTCACTTATGTAAACTATTGATCACACTTCCATTTAATCAGCTACACACTTATACAAACACTACTTCATTTATTTATACAGATAGTAACTCGTACTTAGTGTCTTATAAAATCACTACTACAAGTATACAGTCATCCATACAGTCATTTACACAATCACTGACTCTTATGTATAGTTTGTTATATACAACTGTCACATATACTGCCTTTTATTTTTCTACTTCGTTGCACAAGTATCACTAAGATATATATTTGCTCATCGACACAGTCATAAACATACTCACTCACCCAAATAACTGTTTCCACATGCTCTCTTAACCTCATATACCTAGTGAATCAACTATTCATACATCTTTGCACAGTCACACACCCCCACCCAACCACACACACATTCACTGTCCCATACAAATACTTACCTAACTAATCAATATCTAATATATACTTTATGTAGCTAGTAATCAACTGATGTAGCAGTTTGCACAACAACTGACAGAGTGATACAGATATTCACACAGTTTAGTCACTATCTAATATATTTAGTAAGAAACTATAAATTAGTTACTTAACCAGTCAATCACACTGCTACTAAATCCTCCATCTAGATATTTATATATCCACTCATTCTTCAATGCAGATTGCTATATATATATAATACATATTTAAATATCGAACCAAACCACATTCACTGGATGATGTCATCAGTGATGTCATCAGTGATGTCATTTGAGATGTCATCAGTGATGTCACTGACCATGTCATGAATGATGTAATATGTGACATCATCAGCAGTGAATTGCGGGCGCGCGAGTTATAGTTAGTAGAACTAACTATAACGGAGGAATTTCAGTGGTTTTGTATGAGTGAAATGTTCAGCTAACTATAACAGCCCTGAAACCTATGGCTTTTTCCACTGAATTTCTAAGGTTTTTTAAATGCTAATTCCTAACTATAACTTGTCTGAAACCTATGGTTTTTTCAGTGAATATATATATGTATCCAAGCTCCCAAGTACTCAACGTACAAGGAGCACTCGAACGGCAACATGCTCATGAAGAGCCTTTATGGTATACAATCCGCTGGCACAATGATCACTTTAAGTAGTTCAATTTGCCATGGATGCCTGACGTGTTTCAAAGTGTCCCCACTTCTCTTCAGAGGCTTTGGCAATTGAAGGCGCATAGGACACCGCCCTCATCATTTAAATGCTCCAATGCATGCCCTGGATGGGACTCTCTGCCGTGACTAGCAGAGCATTATGGGCCTTGGAGTGTCCTTTGTCTCCAGATGGGGCGCACAATGTTGCTGCTGCAACATTCATAGCCCCCAGATGGGCCTCGGTCTGCCGGTGGATATGCTAAATCCGTTGCTGCCCCACGAAGTCGGCCTGCTTGATAACAGACCGTGCCTACCTTTCAAAACAACGATGCCCTTCTGTGATTGGCAATGGCATCGCGGTCATAGTAAAACATGGAGTGACTCAAACTCAACCGTGTAAGTTTGTGCGGAGCAGACACCAATCGTAAGTACTGGCCCCAGTGGGCGGTGTCTGCTCCTTCCCCATGCTTGCCTTTTGATGTTATGGTGGGTGGTGCGCCACTCCTCTGATCCCTCACCTTGCCGCTGCAATCCTGAGATGAAGCTGGTTCTCTCGCCCACCTTCCAAACCAACGATGCCTTTCTGCGATTGCGTCAGGCATCCATGGCAAATTGAACTGCTTAAAGTCATTGTTGAGCCGGCGGATGGTAGAGCATAAAGGCTCTTCATGAGCATGTTGCCGTTCGAGTGCTCCTTGTACGTTGGGTACTTGGGAGCTTGGATATATATATTCACTTTGAAAGCAAAAGTTAAAGCAAGAGCAAATACTGCGTTTGACTAATTGTATTTAACAAATCATTGAATTATTATGACTCATGCTTTTTAATTATATGTCAAACTAAACCACAGTGTTCCTCTTGCAACAATGCATTTATTGTTTCACAAGTCACAAATATGACGTGTTTTTCAATTTAACAGTGAATTTTTTTTATTTTTTTGTCTTATGGTTGAGACATACCTGTTATTTCTTTTATGTCCATGTATACAGTTGCTGTGGCAACCATGGTGGAATGTGCCTCGCTTTGGAGATATAAACTAAAACTGTAGAGGGACCAGATGTAGTGAAGAAGACGGTTTTCCCGTCGAAACGCGTCTTGGCATCCTCGTGAAATAAAGTATATCTTTGATTTATCATCCCACGGAGTCAGCGCCTGGATTTGTATGCGTATTGAATTCAGGACTGGTTTAATATATATATATATATATATATATATATATATATATATTATATTCACTGAAAAAACATAGGTTTCAGGGGTGTTATAGTTAGCTGGACTTTTCACTTGTACAAAACCATTGAAATTCCTCCGTTATAGTTAGTTCAGCTAACTATAACTCGCGCGCCCGCAATGCACTGCTGATGACGTCACATATTACATCACTCATGACATGGTCAGTGACATCACTGATGACATCTCAAATGACATCACTGATGACATCACTGATGACATCATCCAGTGAATGTGTGTTATTCTGAAAATTAAATATGTTTTATATATGTATATCTCAAGGTCGATGGAAGAATAAATGGGTATATAAGTGTCTAAATGGATGATTTGTTTTTGAAAAATTGATTGTGTAACTGACTGATTAAGTGTATCATAGTGAATACATGGCTTAGTGAGTAATGTTTAAATATGTAAATATCTGTATCAGTCTCTCACTTTGTGTATAAGTGGCTGCATGGGTTGGTGAGTAGCTACATGGGTGTCTATATAGGTTATTAGTTGGTTTTTTGAGTATCAGTCTGAGTGTCTGCATGGTTCGGTGGGGGGTATTACGTAGTGCATAGGTGCATGAATGAGTGACTCACTGTTTGTATGTGTTGAACACAGTATGTGTGCAGGACTGTATGGGTGGATGAGTGTGTGTATGGGTGTGTTAGTGAGTGAATGACTGTCTCAATAGTGTCTTTATGAGTAACTACATATGTTGTAAACTAGTATATGTGACTATTGGTGTATATATGTGAGTATATGTGAGAGTGAGAGATTGAAAGAGTTCCTGTATGAATAAGTATGTGTTTCTATAAGTGATTGTTTAAAAGACTAAGTATGTGTAAGTTTCCGTAGAAGTAAGTGTGGTGGTGTGTGTATAACTGTATATGCAAGTAAATGTATGTTTGATTCTTTATTAGCATGAGTGACTATGTGTGTGAGTAACTCTATGGATGAGTGGCATTGTGTAACAGGATGTATAGGTGTATGAGTACATATGATGAGTGAGTACATGTATGAGTGACTGTATTGGACTGTTGGTGAATGAGTGGATGTGTATGTGGATCTTAGAATTACTGAAAAGGTTGTTGTAACTGGTATTGGTATGTCCATTGTTTTGAAAATGTTAGTCTCTATTTTTGAATGTGTGTATCAAAGGTTATATTAGGGTGAGAGGAGGTCTGCCACTCTATCACAAGGATGATGTCATCAGTGATGTCATCAGTGATGTAATTTGAGATGTCATCAGTGATGTCATGAGTGATGTCACTGACCATGTCATGAGTGATGTAATATGTGACGTCATCAGCAGTGCATTGCGGGCGCGCGAGTTATAGTTAGCTGAACTAACTATAACGGAGGAATTTCAATGGTTTTGTACAAGTGAAAAGTCCAGCTAACTATAACACCCCTGAAACCTATGGTTTTTTCAGTGAATTTCTGAGGTTTTTTAAATGCTAATTCCTAACTATAACGTGCCTGAAACCTATTTTTCTGTTAATTTCAAAGGTTTTTTAAATGCTAATTTCTAACTATGCCTACAGAGATAGGACATGTGAAGAAAGAAGAAAAAATGCACAGAAAGAAACAAAAGAAGTGCAGAAAGAAGCAACAGAAGTCCTCAAATACGAAGATAAGTGCAGGAAGAAGGATAACGTGCAGAAAGAACAAAAAGAAGAGCAGAAAGAAGCCTTGTTGCAAAATCATCCTGTACCCTCAACTTTTTCAGACGGATACTGGTGGTAACTGAGTCTGACTAACCAGTCCTAGAGCCAGTGCTATGTTAAAAGACACTTAGAATACAGTGAAAACACCTACATACACTAGGGAACATTATGCGTTGGGGTCCCCCTGTGATTAGCCTTACCTCCTCTATAAGCCCCTAGTATATAATAGGGCATGGGGATTAAAACTACCTCTTTAAACAGGCCACAGGGCGTTTTTGCACACGTTAACTCAGGCCCCGTCCCCTCCTTTCACCATTGTGTAAACACGCCCTGTGTCCGTTTTTAGTTGGGAGATTAAGTTCATTTGAGTCCTGAGGGTCCCTAGGGTCCAACTAGCCCACTAGGTACCTCCAGTAAGTGCCACAGAGCTGCGTTGCAGAGAGGTGTAAAAAGTGGCACGGCCTGGACCACCTCTCTGCAATGCAGCTCAGTGGCGCTTACTGGAAGCACTTGGTGGGCTAGTTAGCCCCCAGGGGCCCTCAGTATTGAAGGGAAATTATATCCCCAATTTAAAACGTGCCATGGTGCGTGTTTGCACACGTCACCTCAGGCCCCGTCCCCTCCCTTCACCACTGTGTAAACGCGCCCTGCGGCTGTTCTAAGTTGAGAGATTAAGTCCCCTTGAATCCTAAGGGTCCCTAGGGTCACACTAGACCACTAGGTACCTCCAGTAAGCGCCACAGAGCTGCGTTGCAGAGAGGTGTAAAAAGGGGCTTGGCCTCAGAACACCTGTCTGCAGCGCAGCTCCCTGGCGCATACTGGAGATGCCTGTTGGGGGCGCGTTTGCAGAGTGCTGCATGGAGGGGGCATGGCCTCCGGCACGATGCCAGTCTTTTATTTATTTTATTTTTTTAAGAAGGGGGTTGTGTGGTTCCCCTTCTTATTCTAATTTATTGGCCCTGATGACCCCATCCCCCAGGGCCTGTCTCCTAATTATATTTTTTTGACCCCAATCCCCAGGGCCGGCCACTGTTTTTTATTATTTTTAAAAAATATATATTTATAGACACACCTAGGACATGCTGGACAAACCGTACGTACCTATCACCATGACGATTTGCGTGATATTCATTAAAAGGCGACTATGCATGCAATTAATCCACGTGGAATGTATTTACACCACTAGTGAAGCTCTGACATGTCTGATGCTCTACCGTGCCTAATCCTGGTAGACACCCTTGTCGTTTATTTATACAAACATGGGGAGCTATTGACGGGCACATTTAATACACATGCACACCAAGCCATTCAAAGGGGATTCGACAAAAATTCGACCAAAACTATGCAAGAAACCCCCCTCACAGTTAATAAAACACACATCCACTGCCGGATGTGTAATACTTTTTATTTTACTCTCTGGAAAGGGGACGAACATCACTTGCGAGTCACAGCGCGCTCCTGACAGAGCCCAATGCTGTGTTACACCCACCATTGCCTGCCGAGTGCCACACACCTCTGTATTGTATTCCACTAGCTAGTGCATATGCTATGACACTCTCTAGCCCATGTGCACTGAAACACCACCCCGTGAAAATGTCATGCCACACTTGTCTTCGCACGGGTTATATTGCCCCATCTAACGTGCCTTCCTCGATGCCTATGTTATAACGCACAGTGCTATGCCATACATATTACAATTTGGGATCCATATCTTTGTCACAGTGCATATGCAACGTTACACTCCCCAGCACATATTTTATATTACAACTTTAGAGACTAGTTAGGTTACACAACACTGCCCTGTGCATATTACACTCCAAGGCGCATATCGCATAGCACGCGCTAGTGCCTGTGCTATCTCACGCTCTCCAATGAATCTGTCATTGCGCACAATGTATTGCATATTATATTTCACGCCTGGTTCATCTTATATCACACTTTTTGGTGCATAGTTTATACCATACACTATATCTAGTTTTCATTTTCAATCGTGCTCTCAGGACTATGTTCTATATAACACTGTGTTCACCTACCCTTTTCACGGGCATTACATTTTGCGATAGGGGGTGGAGGGTCAGGGGGTGTTTTTGCCAAGTGAGCCCGGAGTCACAGTCACTAACGTCTTCTTCTTCCTGAATAAAAGTGAGATTATGCTGCATACTTGTTCATATTTTAAGTAGTTTGCACAGACAAAATGTTTTAAAAACAATAAAGTTTCTAATACCCGCCTTCTCTGAACAGTTAGCTTGCTGCCCCATCCCCCTCCTCCCTATCCTCTGTTGTGTGAATCCATGGACTAGCCTCCTCCATCCTGCCATGCATGGTCTGATGTGCTGCCACTGCCCTCAATTTAGTATGATGTACCAGTCCACTCCTCCTGCCCTCCATTGCCCAATTCTATGCCCCATCATTGACCTCCTGCTTAAACTCTGTGCTTAGCTTGCTGCCCCTATTCTCCTTCCCCCTGCCCTCCGATGTCTTTGTGCATGCCCCTGCTCCATCCTTTTTGCCCACCATGTCCCATGGACCTGCCACTCCTATCTACTCTGAGTGTTCTGTTGAGCTGCCACTCCCCTCCCACCTGCCTAGCATTGTCAGATGACTGTAACCTGTCCCTGCCACCTCCACCCTGCCTGTCCACATGCCATGCCTCTATCCTCTTCCTCCTGTCCTACATGGTCCATTGTACTGCCACACCCTTCTGCCCTCCCTGGTCTGTTGTGCTGCAACTGCTCCTCCTGCCTGCCCCGTGTGGTCTGTTGTGAGGCCCCTTCCCCTGAACTTTCTTGTCTGTGCACAGGTCCTGACCCTCCCTTCTATCCTCCATCGTCCTTTGTGCATGCCCCTGCACCCTCCTTCTTGCCCATCATAGCCATTGTGCTGCCACTAACCCTCCCACTTGCCATGCATGGTCTTCTGTGCTGCCATGGCCCCTCCCACCTTCCCTGTGTGGTCAGTTAGCTGCCCCTGACCCCCTCCCACCTTCCCTCCATGGTCTGTGTGTATGCCATCACAGTCTCACTGTTGCTCTTCATGTTGTGTCTTGCTTCTAGTGCCCATCCTGCCTGACCTCCATGGCTATCTTGCTGCTCCTGCCCTGCCCCCTTGCCCCCAGCCCTCTGTTTACATGTGCAGACCCCTACTCCCTCCCTCCTGGCTTGTCTGTTCCATTGTAATGCCCCTGATCCGTCCCTCCTGCCCTTTATGGTCTGTTATGCTGCAGCCTTCTCTCCTGTCTGTCCATTATGGTCAGCTAGCTACCATTGCCTCTTGCCCCTCTGTTCTCTGTTGTCCATGTGCATGGTCCTGTCCCCTCCCTCTTGCTTTCTATGGATTGTTGTGCTGCACTCCCGTCCTGCATGCCCTGTGTGGTGTATTGTGCTGCTGCAAACCCTGATGCCTGCCCTGCAGGGTCAGTTTGGTGCACCTCTCCATGTCTCTCCTGTCCTCTGTTATCCAAGTCCATGTCCCTATCCCATTTCCTTCCATGATCCAATGTACCAAACTTGCGAACATTTTGAACTTGGTAAGAGGGAGATTTTGAAAAAAAACTGGGGTATTGATTTTCCCCTTTGAGTTACATTGAAAAAGAGGATATTGTAGACAGGAGACAGATCAAATAAAGCCCATTTGAGCTTAAAAACATTGGACGTTTCCTGGCTGAATCGGGTCTGTTGGCATGTATGGTTGTACTACCATTGCCTCTTCCTTCTGCCCACAATGGTCTATTACATTGCCACAGCCTTGAAGGAGGGTAGATTTTGTATCACAGGGGGCCCCTGGCCCGTTCTGTCCACACCTGAAGTATGAGACCCTTGTCCTTGCCCTGCCAGCCGCATTTGTAGGCCGTATTAAATTGACCAGCGGGTCCTGTGTTGCTATATAATTATCCTGAGACATCCTTACCACTCAGCCAGCATAAAACCCCTGTGTAGGCCGTTCTGTTCAATATGTAGGCCTCTTTGTTAAATTGACCATAGCTCTGCAATTTTAGTGTATAGCAGTCTGAAGGCAGGTCTGCGAGGCCTTCTGCTCCAAACTAGTAGCCCCCACCCTACCCGAGTGCTCCGTGCTCGGTATTAAAGTTCAACATCCCCCTGAAGCTGTCGACATACAGTAGGCTGCATCCTGGACTGGTACTTGCTTCCTGGGCAGGTTTCCCGCTTTTAAGGAAGTGGCAACCGCAGAGCGTCAAGTTAGGAGAACTGAGGAGATTTTATACATGAATATATTGAATTCCTGTACAATACCCATTATTTTCTGCTTGCTCTATGGAACTTACGATAAGCGATTGGCCTGAGAGACTGACCTTTTCACCCAGTCCATTGTCAGCATTAAGTGGGTAAATGACGAAATGTCTGGTAAAATCTGCAGACGAAGCTTTTGGGTAGCATACGTAGGTAGATGTAGCGTGCAAAGGAGCCCACAAAATGATATAAAAAGGGAGCACCCACAGATATCGACGGACAACCTCGCCGTCTGTATGTAGGTTAACAGGCTGTGCAGGTTTTCCCCAAGAACTGGGAGCTCTTGTCTTCCTTTGCTTAAAATGTCTTGCTCTGCTTTGCTTGAAGTATCTTATTCTATTTTACCTATATGAAATGTCATGTTATGTTTAACCATTGTTCTCTTTACTTTTGCATTTAAAAGATGTTGTATTGTAATTGCAGGAATGCTTGCTCTAAGAGTAAATGTGAGTGTCCCTAGGTAACATTTTCCTTGGTGTAACTTGTTTCTCATGATGCATTTATAGATGTGTTTTCTCCCTCTCTCTGTCAGTCCATTAATTGAGATACAGAGAATATCATGACAGCTGTATGATTATCTGGATTCTGTATTTTGTACTTTATGTCTCTATTCTGCGGTTTCTTTGAAGTTGCATCTTCTCATTAAACTGCCATTGTATTCTGCCTCCAATTCCATGTCTCATATGTCTGTTTTCTTCATTTTTGGAGCAAGCGTTCCTAGGCACCCCGGCTCAAATTAAGGTGCCCCTTTTGTCCCTGACTCACTCTCCTGCTCAGTTCTGTGGTGGCTCCCGGGGCTCTGGGGACCGCCCCTAGCTTCCTTGACCCGTAATAGATCTTCCCTCCAACAGCCTCTCTTGCAAGTCCTGTATTGTTGGTTTGTTGCCCCTGCCCCCCTTTCCACTGCCCTCCATAGTCTGTTGTGCTTCCACGGCCCTTCCTGCCTGCTCAGTGTGGTTAAATTGTTGCCTTTGCACCCTCCTACCTGCCTTCAATTTTCAGAGTCCGTGCCCCTGGCCTCTGCCTCTCAACAGTATCCTAATGAACAACTAGATCGCTAACATTCTATATTTATTACAAAAGTGTGGAACGCCTGACATCATCTTGATGTAATCAAAACTGTAATACCTAGAGCATTCCTTTAGAAATTACATATATGAGAGGGTCTTATTGGCATCAAAATTATGGTTAGTGCTCTAAAAGACTAAAATAAGGACATGTTTTCTGAGTTTTCAAATAGCGACAAAGCACTTTTAAATTATTTGTTATCTTTATGTTTTTTTATCTAGTTGACAACTTGATTAAATGTTGCACTTAGGGGAGAGGATGTGGTGTTACTTCCAGAACTGCAGACTTTGCAACTGGGGAACCAGGTTGAAGTTTCTGCTTCAGCTCGACATTCTGTGATTCTGGTCAAATCACTTAGTCTCCCCATGTCTACAACCAAAATGAATTTGTTCTTGTGTGATGTAACCAATGCTCATGTAAAGCACTCCAATACCTGACAAGTCTGCACTATATAACACTGCAAAAACACAAAATAATAAGTGTTTTGCACACTTCTGTCATTGGGCTATATTTGGGCTATATCTGGGTGATTTTGGGCTACATTTGGGCTCTTTTGTCTCCGGTGGCCATCTTGGGAGATTCATTTGTTATGAAGTTTCCTAATTTCCTCATGTACTGCAGTCTCCTCAGTCGGAAATGCTTTCAGTTTTTTACTTTGATTCCATCATGAAGGTATTCAGATATGTCACACATTTGCCATAAATTCTGAATGTTAGCACTCTAGTTGCTCATTAGATCACTGTAGTAAAACTACTGTTCACCATGGAAGTCTGCTCCTGGTATTAAAAGTGCATGTTTCAGTCTGCATGTCAGAATTTTTTAATGAAATAGAAGAGGATTTGAGAAGTCACTCAAAATGTGCCCTCATTTTCTTTCTTCAGCATTAATCATAATTTCTATGGCAAAATGAACCCCCTCATTGTGTTCCTTTTTAAATTAAATGTTTTAAGTGTTACCAGTTTATTCCAATCATGATGGCTTCAGGTGTGCCATACTTTTGTCATAATGAAGACAGTAAGTGCTCTAGTTGTTTTTAAGAACATTCTTGGACATTCTGTCATTGGGCTATACTTGGGCTACATCTGGGTGATATTTGGGCTACATTTGGGCTCTTTTGTCTCTGGTGGCCATCTTGGGAGACTTATTTGGTATGAAGTTTCCTAATTTCCTCATTTCCTGCAGTCTCCTCAGTAGGAAATACTTTCAGTTTTTTACTTTGATTCCATCAAGAAGGCATTCAAATGTGTCACACATTTGCCATAAAATCAGAATGTTAGCACTCTTTTTGCTCATTAGATCACTGTAGTAAAGCTACTGCTCACCAGGGAAAACTGCTGCTGGTATTGAAAGTGCATGTTTCAGTCTGCATGTCAGAATTTTTTAATGAAATAGAAGAGGATTTGAGAAGTCACTCAAAATGTGCCCTAATTTTTCTTTCTGCAGCACTAATCATACTTTTTATGGAAAAATGAACCCCCTCATTTTGTTCCTTTTTAAATTAAATGTTTTAAGAGTTACCACTTTAATCCAAGCAAGATGGCTTCAGGTGTGCCATACATTTATCATAAGTAGGACGGTTAGCGCTCTAGTAGTTCTTTGGAACACTCTGGAAAGCTGCAGTAGAACACAAAGGAATCAACTGACAGTCTCTGCCCTTGTTGGATGTACATGTTTTACTGAGAATGTCAGACTTCATTCTCACATGACTGAGAAAGATAATGTGAATTTACAGAAAATAAGCTCTCAGTTTAGCTTATAGATCACCTTCCAAACCTCTGTGGTAAAAGCATGAGAAAATATTTTTCTCTCAATCATGATATCCCAGCAGAAGGCTTTTTCACATGGTGAAATCACCTTAGAACATACCACAATTCCTAAAATGAGTATGGTACCATCAACAAATGATTTATAATGTAACTAAAGTCTTAAAACCTTCTATTAACTGCAATGCTTTTTAATGAGGTGCTATCATGTATATTGGTCCCAAGATGGCTGCCAACACTTCTTGGATGAAGTGCTGACAGCCAATCAGATCTCAGGATGAGATGTGTGGTTAGGCTCCGCCCACATATATATATTGATTTAAATGCTATTTTCTCAGGAACTACTGAACAGATTTACACCAGACCTACAAAAGGCACTTCCTTGAACTGAGGACTACCTCTCTGCCAAATTTCTAGTAATTCTGTTCAGCCGTTCGGGCTGTAGCTCGTTCTAAAGGTCCTATGGAAAAATGCATGGGAAAAACGCGTTTTGGGACCCCCCTTTTATCTCAGCCCCCGCTTGACGAATCCCCCCGAGACTTTCAGGGTAGGAGCGGAGCGTAGCGCCCCACCTATTTTGAGAAATTCGCGAGGATTCATCGACCGGCGCCAAAGTTATTCAAAATAGAATGTTGAGGTTTTCCTATGGAAAAGGGGTCCTAACTATAACTACCTACTGGCGACCGCCAGTAGGTAATATACATATATATATTAGACACAAACACATCTGAGATCAATGCAAGTCTAATATTCAAAAAGGACAGATTATTAGTCTTCTTGTTCATTCATTTTTATTCTTGTTCCTTCAGAAGTCAAAGTTCACATAAAGTAACACACAAAGTGCCAACACGTGTTTCGCGCCAACTGCGCTTCTTCAGGGCTGTCACATAAACAGAAAATAGTATACTTTAGAACTCATACAAACATGATTAATTCTTTACAAAAATACACATTGGAGAAAAGTCTAAGTTCAAATTAAGGAAGAACTCCATCACTATACTTTTCCAACAGTACCCACCAACTTCCATTTAAATAAAAGAAGGAGTGAAAAAACAAAAGGGAATTCGTATAGGACTAGCATGTTATTAATCTATCCTAAACCTAAGGTTTGTCAGTATAAATATTTAATAACCATACGGATTATTAATAGGGTGAACGTACGAAAAGAGTGTACCTTTTTATTCCTTGTGTGATTTCTCTTCAGATAAACTTGAATATTACTTCAGAATAATTCAGGCTCCCTATTTTTTTAAACGGTTCCTAAGGTATAAATTTATTGTTATTATAACATTAAATAACTTATCTATTTTGACCCCAAAAAATGTTTTTAAACTTATCATCTCAAATGATATAACCATGCTTCGAATCAAAATAATCTCCCCTTATTTAGGTTTATTCCACTAAGAAGTCTTTTTCAGTTAGAATCTTGTAATTTTGGAAATTTTTGGAAATTTTTATATTTAGCGTTCCATGATAAGATCTAAAAAATAATAATAATAATGGACAATCTATTAGAACCCACTAAACTTACAAATAAAAAATTTTTTGCGTTCCAAGATATAATCTAGAAGTAAAAACGAGAAGTTTATTAGGTCCCACTATACTGTCATTGTTGATTATAAAGCATGAATACAATATCTTAAAGAGTTCTCATCAACATAGTGTTCTCCTGGGTATTACAACACTGAAAATAGTGAAGGTAGTACTAAACACAAATCTACAAGAGTCAAAATAGCTTTCTATTATACTAACAGAAAGATTAAAAGTATAGCAGGCAAGGGAATTCAACATTTTTAAAGCAAAAAGTGTTAGGATCCCCTCAACTTGTACCTAGTTAGAGTGCGCATTATTCCCTTCTTACCGCTAAGTCGATAAACGTCCAGTGCTCGATCCGTCTATTCAGCGAGCGAACTGACGGTGTTACCCTGCTGCTATTTATGCTCCTCCTCTAATGGGTGAATTAAAGAGAACGGCGGGAAAGTTTTTAAAGCGCCACCTCTCTCAAATAGACTATCAGTGTTTGCTACTTGAAACATAGAATTATTTGGATTGAATATCACAATATTCATTAATAGAACCTAAACGTACCTTAAATAGTTCGATACAAAATAAATTGTGACTTGATATTTATTAAAGATATAAAACAATTCCTAGCATCAGAAAATAGGATTCGAACCCCTAATGTAGTGAAATATGTGAATATACTGTTTTAACTGAGTGAGCTATCAAATTACTTGAAAAGAAGATGTGTAATTATAAAGGATAAGTTTCTCAAATAATTACCATCATTGTTACATGATAATTGTAATGAGAAGTGCATATAGAGGCTCACCAGTCTAGATATTTAAAATGTAAAAAGTATTGAAATATAGAGGTAAAATATTCCCAATTCATGCCATTGCACTCTATCTATTTATGTGATTATTTACGAGTATAAGTTATTAAGATGATACTTTTTTTAAATAATGAAGGTAGACTCGAACTCCTGTCTTGCTATATATGATAGTATGGGGTTTTAGTCAAGTGGGCTATCTAGTTAGTTAACTTCAGTTAGGTTAAAGACATATTAGTAGTTAAGTCCTAAATCACAATTTATGAAATAAAGTAGAATAGATCAATATGACAAAAAAAGTCTTAAATTCACCATCAAGAGGAGACATACCTCTATATTATACTATCAGTAAAAGAAGTAATTTTTTAGACACCATATAGTTGATATAGTAATTTTAGCAAAAAATAATCATTGTTTGTCTTGCACAAGAGGTAAGGGATCTATAAACAGTTTATAACTCAAAGGTCTGTAGAAAAATATTAAATCAAGAGACATACCGAGTCAATATTATATCAGAAGAGTATAGATCTCTCTATCAACGTTAAGTCCAAACTGAACCGCTTGTAGTTTATTGATCCAAAACGTTTCCCTAGATCTCAATTTCGCTTCTAGATCACCCCCTCTCCTATCAATAGTGACTTGTTCAATTCCCATCAACTCAATATTGTTCAATTCATTTCGTCTATGTTGTTCTTTAAAATGAACTGCCATTGGATATTTCAGGTCACAATTTTTAATTGCTCTAAGATGTTCCATCCATCTAGTTTTAAGCTTTCTTGTTGACAATCCTACATATATCTTTTTACACACACAAGTTATTATGTATACGCAGTAGCTCGTATTGCAATAAATAAAAGATTTGATTATGAACGTTTTCTTGTTAGTAAAATCACTGAAGGTTGTCGTTTTGTTGATGACATGTTTACAACAGATACATTGACTGCATCTGTATGAACCTGGTGTTAGTAGACTCTTTGTCCGTATTTGTTGATCATGATCAGTGTTGTGTATAGGATATGATCGTGTGTCACTTGGACTGAGAATACTTCTTAGTGTGGGGGCTTTTTTATACACCATATTGGGTTTAACCCCCAAAAAATCTGAGATATCTTTGTCGATGGTTAGCACTTCCCAATGTTTACAGAGTGATCTAAATACTCTATTATTACCATCACTGTAGGTAGTGATATATCTAATCACTTCTTTCTTGTTCCTTTCTAGTTTAGGTCTGTCATATAGTAATGTGTCTCTTTTCACTTTTAATGCTTTGCTTCTAGCTATATCTACAATCTTTTTCTCATATCCTCTTTTGAGGAATCTTTCAGTAATATCGTTACTGATATTTAGATACTCTCTCTCATCACTGCAGTTTCTTTTGGCTCTCAAAAATTCCCCATATGGGATATTGTCGATCTGCCTTTTGAGATGTCCTGACCTAGCATGCAATATAGAATTTGTAGAAGTGGGTTTCCGATAGAGTCTCGACTCTAAATGTCCCTGACTAACATACATTTCAACGTCTAAGAAAACTATTCTTTCAGTGTTATATTCAAGAGGGACAGTTATATTATGATTGTTAGTATTCAAATGACTATGGAAAAGTTTTAATTTATCTACACTTCCGTTCCAAATCATAAAAATGTCGTCTATGAATCTGCCCCAATAGACAACGTTGTCATCAAAAGTGTCACTAGATTTCCAAGCATGTTCCCTCTCATAATGCCCCATAAAGAGGTTCGCATACGAAGGTGCAAACTTAGCACCCATAGCGGTACCAGTTTTCTGATGGTATAAGTCATCCCTATAGTAAAAAAAAATGTTTGATAGGACTAGATTCAAAAGATCTAGTATCATGTTAGAGTGTTGTAGATAGCTAGCAGATTTTGTATATAGAAAATATTTAACCTCTTCTATTCCTTTTTCATGTTTAATACTTGTGTATAAACTATTAACGTCCATAGTCACAAGAATGTATCCCTTATCCCAGTCAATGTTCCTGACTTGACGCAAAAAGTCTTTGGTGTCTTTGATATAAGATACCAGAGTTTTTACAAAAGGCATCAAAAACATATCGATGTATTCTGATATATGTTCCATCATACATGCCCGATATTATGGGTCGTCCTGGTGGAAAAACGCCACCAGGACGACCCATAATATCGGGCATAGATAGTATGACGGAACATATATCAGAATACATCGATATGTTTAGATTGACAAAGCCTGCTGTGCAGGCGAAACGCGTCTCTTTTTATGCGGGGGTCGTGGGAGACCTGAACAACAATAAAAGAAGTTTTTCCCATGCACACATTGGGTACGTGCCTCTTCGTTTGGAGCAGGAGTGTTTTTTCGATAAAATTTAGCGTCGGCGGTCGGCGCTACACACGTACCACCAGTCAATTTGGGCTCTACTTTTGACCGCAATGGTTGCTGGAGGAGCATGGTAATGCTATGTAGTAGAGCCCCCGGAGAGTTCGCCAGGAAGAGGTACAAGGACGACAACTGTGAAGAGTCTGGATGGCGGAGCGGGGCGGTCTTGCTGACTGCCAGCACGGTTGTCTGTTCTCTGCAGCAGGAAGCGCCCTGTCCGATATGCTGGCGCCCTTTGGTGACGGGACACTGCGGTTGTTGACACATAAGCGGTGAGGTGTGTTGGACATATCTTATTTATTTGCATCGGTCTCCTCCAACCCCATGCACACGCCGATGACAAAGATCCATCTTGTGTTGTTTAATTAACATTGACATTTGCGGTACCTCCAGTCTATCTATTTGGAATTCGAGTTCCCAGTCCTTTGTGCAACATTCATCCGGTTAAAGAAACTGACAATCCATGAAATATTTGCACTTTCGGAATGACTCTGTTTGTATAAAATATTTCTCGGACACCAGAGCTGCCCAAGGGGATTATGGGTCATGTGGTCCCACTGAGAAGAACAGCTCCCTCTTTGAGGCCGGTATTTTGCCATCATTACACACAGCAGGAGAAACCAGAAACCCGTGGTCTCATTGCCAGCTTTTATTTCTCGTGTTCGTTTTTGCATGCAGCTGACAACACAGTGCGATGCAGTTATGTTCAGCGCAAGGCTTTCATTCACCTAACCGGACAGATCTTTGCTTTGTTTAGTCACGAGGTAATGAGGGGAGAATCAATACGCATTGTCATGTTACAGCACCATCTGCATTTCTAGCAGTTTTCATTTATTTGTGCAATTTTATTTCTGCATGTGATCGGCAGACTGTTTTGAGAGCATTGACGCCATATTTCTAATTATTGTATATGCACCTCGGCATGTCATTATGACTTGTTTAAACCTCAGGCCAACGAGACATATTTACATTGTTATGTATACATTGGGAATTTGATCAAGTTCAATAATCAACATTACCTGCTTATTTGCGCAATATGCAGCTTTTCATATTTGTCAATGAATTATTTGCATTTTGCATCATTGCATGTTAAAATCAGTATGTTGCACTAGCTATTTTCCCGATGACACAGTCCACTTTCTATGTCCATTGCATGCCTGATGGCGGGAGGAGGGCTATATATTTTAAAAATCCTATGGCGCCAATTAGATTGACAAAGCCTGCTGCGCAGGCGAAACGCGTCTCTTTTTATGCGGGGGTCGTGGGAGACCTGAACAACAATAAAATATGTTTTTCCCATGCACACATTGGGTACGTGCCTCTTCATTTGGAGCAGGAGTGTTTTTTCGATATATATATATACATTATCTACTGGCGGTCGCCAGTAGATAGTTATAGTTAGGACCGTGTTTCCATAGGAAATCCGCAACATTCTATTTGGAATAACTTTGGCGCCGGTTGACGAATCCTCGCAAAATTTTCAAAATAGGTGGGGCGCTCCGCTACGCTCCTACCCTGAAAGTCTCGGGGGGATTCGTCAAGCGGGGGCTGAGAAAAAAGGGGGGTCCCAAAACACGTTTTTCCCATGCAATTTTCCATAGGGACCTTTAGTCCAAGGTACAGCCCGAACGGCTGAACAGAATTACTTGAAATTTGGCAGAGAGGTAGTCCTCAGGTCAGGGAAGTGCCTTTTGCAGGTCTGGTGTCAATCTGTTCAGTAGTTCCTGAGAAAATCAAAAGTAAAATCATATATATATGTGGGCGGAGCCTAACCACACATCTCATCCTGAGATCTGATTGGCTGTCAGCACTTCATCCAAGAAGTGTTGGCAGCCATCTTGGGACCAATATACATGATAGCACCTCATTAAAAAGCATTGCAGTTAATAGAAGGTTTTAAGACTTTAGTTACATTATAAATCATTTGTTGATGGTACCATACTCATTTTAGGAACTGTGGTATGTTCTAAGGTGATTTCACCATGTGAAAAAGCCTTCTGCTGGGATATCATGATTGAGAGAAAAATATTTTCTCATGCTTTTCCCAGAGAGGTTTGGAAGGTGATCTATAAGCTAAACTGAGAGCTTATTTTCTGTAAATTCACATTATCTTTCTCAGTCATGTGAGAATGAAGTCTGACATTCTCAGTAAAACATGTACATCCAACAAGGGCAGAGACTGTCAGTTGATTCCTTTGTGTTCTACTGCAGCTTCCCAGAGTGTTCCAAAGAACAACTAGAGCGCTAACAGTCCTACTTATGATAAACATATGGCACACCTGAAGCCATCTTGCTTGGATTAAAGTGGTAACTCTTAAAACATTTCATTTAAAAAGGAACAAAATGAGGGGGTTCATTTTTCCATAAAAAGTATGATTAGTGCTGCAGAAAGAAAAATTAGGGCACATTTTGAGTGACTTCTCAAATCCTCTTCTATTTCATTAAAAAATTCTGACATGCAGACTCAAACATGCACTTTCAATACTAGCAGCAGTTTTCCCTGGTGAGCAGTAGCTTTACTACAGTGATCTAATGAGCAAAAAGAGTGCTAACATTCTGAATTTATGGCAAATGTGTGACACATCTGAATGCCTTCTTGATGGAATCAAAGTAAAAAACTGAAAGCATTTCCTACTGAGGAGACTGCAGTACATGAGGAAATTAGGAAACTTCATAACAAATAAATCTCCCAAGATGGCCACCGGAGACAAAAGAGCCCAAATGTAGCCCAAAATCACCCAGATGTAGCCCAAATATAGCCCAATGACAGAAGTGTGCAAAACACTTATTATTTTGTGTTTTTGCAGTGTTAAATAGTGCAGACTTGTCAGGTATTGGAGTGCTTTACATGAGCATTGGTTACATCCCCCAAGAACAAATTCATTTTGGTTGTAGACATGGGGAGACTAAGTGATTTGACCAGAATCACAGAATGTCGAGCTGAAGCAGAAACTCCAACCTGGTTCCCCAGTTGCAAAGTCTGCAGTTCTGGAAGTAACACCACATCCTCTCCCCTAAGTGCAACATTTAATCAAGTGGTCAACTGGATAAAAAAACAAAGATAACAAATAATTTAAAAGTGCTTTGTCGCTATTTGAAAACTCAGAAAATATGTCCTTATTTTAGTCTTTTAGAGCACTAACCATAATTTTGATGCCAATAAGACCCTCTCATATATGTAATTTCTAAAGGAAATGCTCTAGGTATTACAGTTTTGATTACATCAAGATGACGTCAGGCGTTCCACACTTTTGTAATAAATATAGAATGTTAGCAATCTAGTTGTTCATTAGGATACTGTTGAGAGGCAGAGGCCAGGGGCACGGACTCTGAAAATTGAAGGCAGGTAGGAGGGTGCAAAGGCAACAATTTACCCACACTGAGCAGGCAGGAAGGGCCGTGGCAGCACAACAGACTATGGAGGGCAGTGGAAAGGGGGGCAGGGGCAACAAACCAACAATACAGGACTTGCATGAGAGGCTGTGGCAATGTAATAGACCATTGTGGGCAGAAGGAAGAGGCAATGGTAGTACAACCATACATGCCAACAGACCCGATTCAGCCAGGAAACGTCAAATGTTTTTAAGCTCAAATGGGCTTTATTTGATCTGTCTCCTGTCTACAATCTCCTCTTTTTCATTGTAACTCAAAGGGGAAAATCAATACCCCAGTTTTTTTTCAAAATCTCCCTCTTACCAAGTTCAAAATGTTCGCAAGTATGGTACATTGGATCATGGAAGGAACATTGACTTGGATAACAGAGGACAGGAGGGACATGGAGAGGTGCACCAAACTGACCCTGCAGGGCAGGCATCAGAGTTTGCAGCAGCACAATACACCACACAGGGCATGCGGGACGGGAGTGCAGCACAACAATCCATAGAAAGCAAGAGGGAGGGGACAGGACCATGCACATGGACAACAGAGAACAGAGGGGCAAGAGGCAATGGTAGCTAGCTGACCATAATGGACAGACAGGAGAGAAAGCTGCAGCATAACAGACCATAAAGGGCAGGAGGGACGGATCAGGGGCATTACAATGGAACAGACAAGCCAGGAGGGAAGGAGTAGGGGTCTGCACATGTAAACAGAGGGCTGGGGGCAAGGGGGCAGGGCAGGAGCAGCAAGATAGCCATGGAGGTCAGGCAGGATGGGCACTAGAAGCAAGACACACCATGAAGAGCAACACTGAGACTGTGATGGCATACACACAGACCATGGAGGGAAGGTGGGAGGGGGTCAGGGGCAGCTAACTGACCACACAGGGAAGGTGGGAGGGGTCATGGCAGCACAGAAGACCATGCATGGCAAGTGGGAGGGTTAGTGGCAGCACAATGGCTATGATGGGCAAGAAGGAGGGTGCAGGGGCATGCACAAAGGACGATGGAGGATAGAAGGGAGGGTCGGGACCTGTGCACAGACAAGAAAGTTCAGGGGAAGGGGCCTCACAACAGACCGCACGGAGCAGGCAGGAAGAGCAGCTGCAGCACAACAGACCAGGGAGGGCAGAAGGGTGTGGCAGTACAATGGACCATGTAGGACAGGAGGAAGAGGATAGGGGCATGGCATGTGGACAGGCAGGGTGGAGGTGGCAGGCACAGGTTACAGTCATCTGACAATGCTAGGCAGGTGGGAGGGGGGTGGCAGCACAACAGAACACTCAGAGTAGATAGGAGTGGCAGGTCCATGGAACATGGTGGGCAAAAAGGATGGAGCAGGGGCATGCACAAAGACATCGGAGGGCAGGGGGAAGGAGAATAGGGGCAGCAAGCTAAGCACAGAGTTTAAGCAGGAGGTCAATGATGGGGCATAGAATTGGGCAATGGAGGGCAGGAGGAGTGGACTGGTACATCATACTAAATTGAGGGCAGTGGCAGCACATCAGACCATGCATGGCAGGAGGGAGGAGGCTAGTCCATGGATTCACACAACAGAGGATAGGGAGGAGGGGGATGGGGCAGCAAGCTAACTGTTCAGAGAAGGCGGGTATTAGGAACTTTATTGTTTTTAAAACGTGTGTCTGTGCGAACTACTTAAAATATGAACAAGTATGCAGCATAATCTCACTTTTATTCAGGAAGAAGAGGACGTTTGTGACTGTGACTCCGGGCTCACTTGGCAGAAACAACCCCTGACCCTCCACGCCCTTTCGCAAAATGTAATGCCCGTGAAAAGGGTAGGTGAACACAGTGTTATATAGAACATAGTCCTGAGAGCACGATTGAAAATGAAAACTAGATATAGTGTATGGTATAAACTATGCACCAAAAAGTGTGATATAGGATGAACCGGGCGTGAAATATAATATGCAATACATTGTGCGCAATTACAGATTCATTGGAGAGCGCGAGATAGCACAGGCACTAGCGCGTGCTATGCGATATGCGCCTTGGAGTGTAATATGCACAGGGCAGTGTTGTGTAACCTAACTAGTCTCTAAAGTTGTAATATAAAATATGTGCTGGGGAGTGTAACGTTGCATATGCACTGTGACAAAGATATGGATCCCAGATTGTAATATGTATGGCATAGCACTGTGCGTTATAACATAGGCATCGAGGAAGGCACGTTAGATAGGGCAATATAACCCGTGCGAAGAATAGTGTGGCATGACATATTCACGGGGTGGTGTTACAGTGCACATGGGCTTGAGAGTGTCATAGCATATGCACTAGCTATTGGAATACAACACAGAGGTGTGTGGCACTCAGCAGGCAATGGTGGGTGTAACTCAGCATTGGGCTCTGCCAGGAGCGCGCTGTGACTCTCAAGTGATGTTCGTCCCCTTTCCAGAGAGTAAAATAAAAAGTATTACACATCCGGCAGTGGATGTGTGTTTTATTAACCGTGAGGGGGGTTTCTTGCATAGTTTTGGTCGAATTTTTGTCAAATCCCCTTTGAATGGCTTGATGTGCATGTGTATTAAATGTGCCCGTCAATAGCTACCCATGTTTGTATAAATAAACGACAAGGGTGTCTACCGGGATTAGGCACGGTAGGGCATCAGACATGTCAGAGCTTCACTAGTGGTGTAAATACATTCCACGTGGATTCATTGTATGCATAGTCGCCTTTTAATGAATATCACGCAAATCGTCATGGTGATAGGTACGTACGGTTTGTCCAGCATGTCCTAGGTGTGTCTATAAATATATATTTTTTAAAAATAATAAAAAACAGTGGCCGGCCCTGGGGATTGGGGTAAAAAAAAATATAATTAGGAGACAGGCCCTGGGGGATGGGATCATCAGGGCCAATAAATAAGAATACGAAGGGGAACCACACAGCCCCCCTTCTTAAAAAATTAAAATAAATAAAAGACTGGCATCGTGCCGAAGGCCACGCCCCCTCCTTGCAGCACTCTGCAAACGTGCCCCCTGGTGAATTGTAAGTTGGGGAATTAATTCCTCTTCAATACTGAGGGTCCCTGAGGGCCAACTAGCCCAACAGGCATCTCCAGTATGCGCCAGGGAGCTGCGCTGCAGACAGGTGTTCTGAGGCCAAGCCCCTTTTTACACCTCTCTGCAACGCAGCTCTGTGGCGCTTACTGGAGGTACCTAGTGGTCTAGTTTGACCCTAGGGACCCTTAGGATTCAAGGGGACTTAATCTCTCAACTTAGAACAGCCACAGGGCGCGTTTACACAGTGGTGAAGGGAGGGGACGGGGCCTGAGGTGACGTGTGCAAACACGCACTATGGCACGTTTTAAATTGGGGATATAATTTCCCTTCAATACTGAGGGCCCCTGGGGGCTAACTAGCCCACCAAGTGCTTCCAGTAAGCGCCACTGAGCTGCATTGCAGAGAGGTGGTCCAGGCCGTGCCACTTTTTACACCTCTCTGCAACGCAGCTCTGTGGCACTTACTGGAGGTACCTAGTGGGCTAGTTGGACCCTAGGGACCCTCAGGATTCAAATGAACTTAATCTCCCAACTAAAAACGGACACAGGGCGTGTTTACACAGTGGTGAAGGGAGGTGTCGGGGCCTGAGTTAACTTGTTAAGAGGTAGTTTTAATCCCCCTGCCCTATTATATACTAGGGGCTTACAGAGGAGGTCATGCTAATCACAGGGGGACCCCAACGCATAATGTTCCCTAGTGTATGTAGGTGTTTTCACTGTATTCTAAGTGTCTTTTAACATAGCACTGGCTCTAGGACTGGTTAGTCAGACTCAGTTACCACCAGTATCCGTCTGAAAAAGTTGAGGGTACAGGATGATTTTGCAACAAGGCTTCTTTCTGCTCTTCTTTTTGTTCTTTCTGCACGTTATCCTTCTCCCTGCACTTTTCTTCGTCTTTGAGGACTTCTGTTGCTTCTTTCTGCACTTCTTTTTTTTCTTTCTGTGCATTTTTCCTTCTTTCTTCACATGTCCTATCTCTGTAGGCATAGTTAGAAATTAGCATTTAAAAAACCTTTGAAATTCACAGAAAAAACCATAGGTTTCAGGCACGTTATAGTTAGGAATTAGCATTTAAAAAACCTCAGAAATTCACTGAAAAAACCATAGGTTTCAGGGGTGTTATAGTTAGCTGGACTTTTCGCTTGTACAAAACCATTGAAATTCCCCCGTTATAGTTAGTTCAGCTAACTATAACTCGCGCGCCCGCAATGCACTGCTGATGACGTCACATATTACATCCCTCATGACATGGTCAGTGACATCACTCATGACATCACTGATGACATCTCAAATGACACCACTGATGACATCACTGATGACATCATCCTTGTGATAGAGTGGCAGGCCTCCTCTCACCCTAATATAACCTTTGATACACACATTCAAAAATAGAGACTAAAATTTTCAAAACAATGGACATACCAATACCAGTTACAACAACCTCTTCAGTAATTCTAAGATCCACATACACATCCACTCATTCACCAACAGTCCTATACAGTCACTCATACATGTACTCACTCATCATATGTACTCATACACCTATACATCCTGTTACACAATGCCACTCATCCATAGAGTTACTCACACACATAGTCACTCATGCTAATAAAGAATCAAACATACATTTACTTGCATATACAGTTATACACACACCACCACACTTACTTCTACGGAAACTTACACATACTTAGTCTTTTAAACAATCACTTATAGAAACACATACTTATTCATACAGGAACTCTTTCAATCTCTCACTCTCACATATACTCACTTATATACACCAATAGTCACATATACTAGTTTAAAACATATGTAGTTACTCATAAAGACACTATTGAGACAGTTATTCACTCACTAACACACCCATGCACACACTCATCCACCCATACAGTCCTGCACACATGCTGTCTTCAACACATACAAACAGTGAGTCACTCATTTATGCACCTATGCCCTACGTAATACCCCCCACCGAACCATGCAGACACTCAGACTGATACTCAAAAAACCAACTAATAACCTATATAGACACCCATGTAGCTACTCACCAACCCATGCAGCCACTTATACACAAAGTGAGAGACTGATACAGATATTTACATATTTAAACATTACTCACTAAGCCATGTATTCACTATGATACACTTAACCCCTTCGGTGCTCATGACGGAACGGTTCCGTCATGAGCCACGGTTGAGCTGTGCTCATGACGGAACCGTTCCGTCATGACCACGCCCGCGCAGGAAAAGATCAGCACAGCAGGGGAATCCGTCCAGCATGGAAGGGGTTAATCAGTCAGTTACACAATCAATTTTTCAAAAACAAATCATCCATTTAGACACTTATATACCCATTTATTCTTCCATCGACCTTGAGATATACATATATAAAACATATTTAATTTTCAGAAAAACACACATTCACTGGATGATGTCATCAGTGATGTCATCAGTGATGTCATTTGAGATGTCATCAGTGATGTCATGAGTGATGTCACTGACCATGTCATTAGTGATGTAATATGTGACGTCATCAGCAGTGCATTGCGGGCGCGCGAGTTATAGTTAGCTGAACTAACTATAACGGGGGAATTTCAATGGTTTTGTACAAGCGAAAAGTCCAGCTAACTATAACACCCCTAAAACCTATGGTTTTTTCAGTGAATATATATATATATATATATATATATATTACCTACTGGCGGTCGCCAGTAGGTAGTTATAGTTAGGACCACGTTTCCATAGGAAAACCTCAACATTCTATTTTGAATAACTTTGGCGCCGGTCGACGAATCCTCGCGAATTTCTCAAAATAGGTGGGGCGCTACGCTCCGCTCCTACCCTGAAAGTCTCGGGGGGATCCGTCAAGCGGGGGCTGAGATAAAAGGGGGGTCCCAAAACGCGTTTTTCCCATGCATTTTTCCATAGGACCTTTAGAACGAGCTACAGCCCGAACGGCTGAACAGAATTACTCAAAATTTGGCAGAGAGGTAGTCCCTAGGTCAAGGAAGTGCCTTTTGTAGGTTTGGTGTAAATCTGTTCAGTAGATTCTGAGAAAATAGCCTTTAAATCAATATATATATCTGAGCCCGCTTACGGTACGCTTACCGTACGCTTACGGTAAGCGTACGGTGGCGTGCGCGAGCGCGATTCTGATTGGCTCTTAGATCTTAGTAAACATTCGAATCGGTCGAAACCAGGAAGCGGCGGCCGCCATTTTGTGTATTTCACTCTGAAAAAAAAGAGTGAAAACAAGGAAAGGGGGCAATGAGGAGAGTTACAGACCCCCTAACATTTGTAAGGGGGTCAAAGAAGGACAGAAAAGTACAAAAAAAACATTTATTGATTTTAAAAAAAATCACGGGGTACGCGTACGGTAAGCTTACGGTAAGCGTACGGTAAAAAAAAATAAAAAAAAATAAATGTAAAGCAGATTTAAGAGTTTAGATATTAGGGAGCTCTAAAAAGAGCTGTTGTGTTTATGAAGTCATTTTTTAAGTGGTACCTACAAGTAAGTACCGATGCAGAGTCTAAGGTTCAAGAGGAAGACTCTGTTCCCTTCATCATTGAAGTGCACACCATCTCCTCTATAAATGTCTTGCATGTCATAACGCAAGTTGTTGTGGTAAATGGCACCCATACCATAGTCACGGAGGAAAGCAGAAACAGATTTGTTGACGTGCTTTCTTGCTTTGTCAATCTGTGGACAGAAATGATTGGACCAGTTCCATTTTTGCCTTTGGCATATGTTGGAAAACACAAAGGCAGTTTTAGGGAAAAGTGTAAACAGTTGTGCAAAGGTGTCCTTCATAAGCATTTCCAGACCTACCCCAGTCAAAGTGCCTAGGTCATTGCCACCACAGTGCACTATTATGAGGTCAGGGTGTTGGATTTGAATGAAGGATTTCACCAATGGCATCAATTGGTGCCACTTTAACCCTCTCTGACCAATCCATTTAATGTCTACATTTGGCAAAGCAAGGTCTCTCACCATACCTGTTTTCTCTGCAAACTTTTCACTCCAGAAGACATAGCTGTGCCCTACAATCCACACTGTGAACATCTTCAAAGGAGAACTGGATGCACTCAGGAGGTGTCTTTCAGTAGAATGGCAATATGAAAAGAAAGACAGTTTGGAAATGGAGGCATACATATTTTTTACAAAACAAAAAGAACTGATTGGCTGTTTCATACCATTCTAGAATAAAAACTAGGCTGTATGTGTAAATTAATAGAAGCATGTTTTGTATTGGTAAAAAACAGTACTATGGATTTGCTGTTAGGTTTGAAAAGTCAAGCACTCTTGCTCTGTGGAATTGAAACATTGTTTGGCGAACTTCTGACCTAACTCAACACAGCAGTGTTCCATGAGCTGTTGCTATGGTAGCAGGCAGAAGTCAAGTTGGGGGAAGGGTACTAGGCAGAAGTCAAGTTGGGGGCAGGGTACTTTTGGAAAAGGGTTGGTTTTCAACCAATAGAAATGTGTGATTACATTTGAAAAAAAGGGGGAAGCACTGAGATTTGAAATTTACAAGTATATGTGTGGAAAAATAGAGGGAAAGTTTGCCATTATCTGGTTCTGCTGAGAGGAGAGAGGTGAACACAACAGAGATCCTGGCTCTGATAATCTGCTGTTTGAGTGTCACATTTCTTTCACAACTAACTAATTTTAAAGGTGAGTTTACAGTTTGAGAGGGGATGTATGTGGTAACTTAAGAAATGAATAATAGAAATGGAAATTGTTTTTGTTGTAGTTACACATGGTGGTTTCATAATGTGTCAGTCTGTAAAAGTGATTTTCACTTGCCCCGAAAAAAAAAAGAGTAGTAAGTGTGCTTTCAAATTGGCAAAGAAATTTCGTTTTGGGACTAATGTGAAAACATGACTCTGTGTGCAGAGAGGAATTATAGGCAGAGATTTATTGCGTCTTGCTCTGGTGATTTCACAGTTGCATTAGATGGAAAGGGGGAGCGAATTTTTGGGGGAAGAAGCAGAGTCTTAGCACACACCCATGTGCTTGCCATGTATAGTCATGCACAGTATTTACAAGCGAGTGGGGTTTTCAGGTTTCAGTCTGTAATGCAAATACATTCAGCATCACTAAGGCTGGTTGCCCTTGCTGGAGTGTAGGCAGTCACCGAGAATACACATGGTGGTGGTCTGAAAAAACAGTTTGGACATGTGCATTTAAATAAATCAAAAAAAGTGGTTTCATAATGTGTCAGTCTGTAAAAGTGATTTTCACTTGCCCCGAAAAAAAAAAGAGCAGTAAGTGTGCTTTCAAATTGGCAAAGAAATTTCGTTTTGGGACTAATGTGAAAACATGACTCTGTGTGCAGAGAGGAATTATAGGCAGAGATTTATTGCGTCTTGCTCTGGTGATTTCACAGTTGCATTAGATGGAAAGGGGGAGCGAATTTTTGGGGGAAGAAGCAGAGTCTTAGCACACACCCATGTGCTTGCCATGTATAGTCATGCACAGTATTTACAAGCGAGTGGGGTTTTCAGGTTTCAGTCTGTAATGCAAATACATTCAGCATCACTAAGGCCGGTTGCCCTTGCTGTAGTGTAGCAGTCTGGACATGGGCTTTTTAAAAAAATCTGAAAAGTGGTTTCATAATGTGACAGTTTGTAAAAGTGATTTTCACTTGCCCAAAAAAAAGAGCAGTTAGTGTGCATTCAAATTGGCATAGAAATTTCGTTTTGTGACTATTGTGAAAAGAAATGTAGTAATATATTTAAATACAATAAAGGAATTGTTACAGAGAATCGGTGAGATCTGTACAAATAAAACTTTAGAATTTTATTGGATTACCATTGGAAATTTAATCAAAAAAGAATTTTAAAATTACTATTTGGTCTAAAGGAAATGAAATCAGATGTATTTTGGAGTTATTTGAGATATAATATTGTGATTATACTTCTGAAACAAACATATCAGACGGTATTTTAAAGAAATAAGTATTGGTATTAGATGATATTTTTTTAGAATATTATGCATTTCTATAATGTTAAGTTTAAGTAAAAAAAGAATCAGGGCTTTTTTAATACAATCTTTGTGATTGTTATTTTTTTTTGCCCGCTGTAAAATGATGAATGCAATTGCTTTCACAATTTATAGTGAAATGCAATATATTCTGAAAACAGCAAAAATAAGGCAAAAATATTTTATGGAAAAAAATGTAAATATGTGTACTGTATTATAAAATGTTTTAAAAATATTAATACTTTTTTCTTTTTTCCAGATAGATATAGAAAATTTTCTAAAACTACAAACATTTTTAAAACTATTTTTAAAAAAAACAAATGAATAAATATTTTTTCAGTGAGTATGGTAAGTCAATAATAATAATTGTAGTCTCTCAAGGACCTTGTAATGTGTTTCTTGATTTTTAGTGTTTTTAAAAAAAAAAAAAAAAAAAAAGTACGCGCACCGTACGCGTACGGTAAAAAAAAAATAAAAAAAAGTTTTTAAAAACATATGTAAAAAAAAGATGAAAGATAAGGTTGGCTCTTAAAAGAACCGTTGTGTTCATGCAGGGACAGAGGAAAGGAAGCATGGGAAAATTATTCAAAGCGACAAATGTGTTGATCTATTTTGTTGTTCACTAGGGAAACACTGGTCTCCCTATAGCAAATTAGATCTTGACAAAATGTGCATCGAATATCAACCTTCCGAAATCGAGGGTTGATTTCCAGAGGGCCAGCAAAAGGAGATTCTCCCCCCACAGATGAAGGGCTCACCTGACCTGCAGAAGAAGGAGTCAGCCCTGCAGATGATGGTTCAGGCTGAGCTGCTGTGGATGTACTGGCTTGTCTTTCTGAAGAGTTACCTCCAAAAAGATGACCATGTGTCCTTCTGTGTACATCCTGGAGGTGTCTCTTCATGGTGTGATTCCCAAAGGAATACTTCCTGTTAGGATTACCTCTAGAAAGTACACGCTTACACAGCTTACAAGTCACTAAGGGTGCATTTACCTTTTGCTGGCCTTCAGGAAAAGTAAAATAATCCCATACATAAGAGGGCTTTTGTTTCCTCGATCTCTGCCTCAAGACAGTGCTGCTAGTGCTAGCCTCACTCTCAGAAGAGCTCTGCTGTTCTGCCATCGTATCCCAAAGACAAACCAGCTCCTTCTCCCAAGGGATCACAAGCAGAAATGAGGGGAATGGGTGTGGTGTAGGAGAGTTCTAGAACTGAAAGTAGTTTCAACCAATCAAAAGTTGTGTTTCATGATCACATGACCTACCGTACGCTTACGGTACGCTTACGGTACGCTTACGGCAAAAGTGCGCATGCGCGTAAAAAAGACACGCGCTTGCGCGCATGCGCATAACAGTGACTCCCGGCACTTCCGCGTAACGTGCGCGTGTAGCGTACACGCGTACGCGTCCCACGCGGAGTACGCGCGGCTACGCAAATTGCGTAACTATACGCAAGCAGCGTAGGAAAATTACGGACGTTGCGTAAACCGTACGCTTACCGTGAGCTTACGGTACGCGTACTAAAAAAATAAAAAAAAAAATAGAAAAAAAGTACTGCAAATAAATTTTACATGTTTATTTTAAAAAATATATAAAAAAAAACATATTTAAGAATTTTAAAAATTTAATAATAGTCTTTATAAAAGGTAAGAAAATTAAAATAAAAATATGTTAGAAAAAATAGAAGAAAAAAAAAAATTAGCATTTAAAAAACCTTGCAAATTCACTGAAAAAACCATGGGTTTCACACACGTTATAGTTAGGAATTAGCATTTAAAAAACCTTGCAAATTCACTGAAAAAACCATGGGTTTCACACACGTTATAGTTAGGAATTAGCATTTAAAAAACCTTAGAAATTCAGTGAAAAAACCATAGGTTTCACACACGTTATAGTTAGGAATTAGCATATAAAAAACCTTAGAAATTCAGTGAAAAAACCATAGGTTTCACACATGTTATAGTTAGCTGGACATTTTACTCGTAAAAAACCAATGAAATTCCCCCGTTATAGTTAGTTCAGCTAACTATAACTCGCGCGCCCGCAATGAACTGCTGATGACGTCACATATTACATCACTCATGACATGGTCAGTGACATCACTCATGACATCACTGATGACATCTCAAATGACATCACTGATGACCTCACTGATGACATCATCCTTGTGATAGAGTGGCAGACCTCCTCTTCCCCTAATAAAACCTTTGATACACACATTCAAAAATAGAGACTAAAATTTACAAAACAATGGACATACCAATAACAGTTACAACAACCTCTTCAGTAATTCTAAGATCCACATACACATCCACTCATTCACCAACAGTCCAATACAGTCACTCATACATGTACTCACTTTTCATATGTACTCATACACCTATACATCCTGTAACACAATGCCACTCATCCATAGAGCTACTCACACACATAGTCACTCATGCTAATAAAGAATCAAACATACATTTACTTGCATATACAGTTATACACACACCACCACACTTACTTCTACGGAAACTTACACATACTTAGTCTTTTAAACAATCACTCATGGAAATACATACTTATTCATACAGGAACTCTTTCAATCTCTCACTCTCACATATACTCACATATATAAACCAATAGTCACATATACTAGTTTTAAACATATGTAGTTACTCATAAAGACACTATTGAGACAGTCATTCACTCACTAACACACCCATACATACACTCATCCACCCATGCAGTCCTGCACACATGCTCTGTTCAACACATACAAACAGTGAGTCACTCATTCATGCACCTATGCACTACGTCATACCCCCCACCGAACCATGCAGACACTCAGACTGATACTCAAAAAACCAACTAATAACCTATATAGACACCCATGTAGCTACTCACCAACCCATGCAGCCACTTATACACAAAGTGAAAAAATGATACAGATATTTATATATTTAAACATTACTCACTAAGCCATGTATTCACTATGATACACTTAATCAGTCAGTTACATAATCAATTTTTCAAAAAGAAATCATCCATTTAGACAGTAATATACCCATTTATTCTTCCATCAACCTTGAGATATACATATATAAAACATATTTAATTTTCAGAAAAACACACATTCACTGGATGATGTCATCAGTGAGGTCATCAGTGATGTAATTTGAGATGTCATCAGTGATGTCATGAGTGATGTCACTGACCATGTCATGAGTGATGTAATATGTGACGTCATCAGCAGTTCATTGCGGGCGCGCGAGTTATAGTTAGCTGAACTAACTATAACGGGGGAATTTCATTGGTTTTTTACGAGTAAAATGTCCAGCTAACTATAACATGTGTGAAACCTATGGTTTTTTCACTGAATATATATATATATATATATATATATATATATATATATATATATATATATGTTGCAAAGAGAGTTATGCCCATGGCTGGCACACCCAGGAGAAATCCAGCTCCGAAACCAGCGAAAAGCAGAGGCACATTCCCCCCACTGCATCTGTACCAGTGACTGCACAAGGACAATCCTAATTCCCTGCTTTATTCTTTTCACAGACTGCCAGCAGCGTGTGACCCACTGGGGTCTGATTGAACTACAAATCCCACCAAGCACTTACGAGATGTCGAAATAAAAGAGGGCAGGATTTGTTCCACACAGCTGTTGCCAGTTTTGATGGGTCCATGAGGAAGAGTCACACTCGAAATGCGTCGGACCTGAGATGCAGTGGGGGGAATGTGCCTCTGCTTCTCGCTGATTTCGGAGCTGGATCTCTCCTGGGCGTGCCAGCCATGGGTATAACTCTCTTTGCAACATAATAGTGGCTCACCCGGCCACGGCGCGGCACCACCGCGGAAACAGCGGGTCTGCCTCTGCTTTCGATTAGTCATGAGGCGGAACAGGGGATGCTCTGTTGATTGTACGAGCGACTGCACAAGGACAATCCTAATTCCCTGCTTTATTCTTTTCACAGACTGCCAGCAGCGTGTGACCCACTGGGGTCTGATTGAACTACAAATCCCACCAAGCATCTCTGCTCATTGGAGCAAGTACTTACGAGATGTCGAAATAAAAGAGGGCAGGATTTGTTCCACACAGCTGTTGCCAGTTTTGATGGGTCCATGAGGAAGAGTCACACTCGAAACGCGTCGGACCTGAGATGCGGTGGGGAGAATGTGCCTCTGCTTTTCGCTGATTTCAGAGCTGGATCTCTCCTGGGTGTGCCAGCCATGGGTATAACTCTCTTTGAAACATAATAGTGGCTCACCCGGCCACGGCGCGGCACCACCGCGGAAACAGCGGGCCTGCCTCTGCTTTCGATTAGTCATGAGGCGGAACAGGGGATACTCTGTTGATTGTACGAGCGACTGCACAAGGACAATCCTAATTCCCTGCTTTATTCTTTTCACAGACTGCCAGCAGCGTGTGACCCACTGGGGTCTGATTGAACTACAAATTCCACCAAGCACCTCTGCTCATTGGAGCAAGTACTTACGAGATGTCGAAATAAAAGAGGGCAGGATTTGTTCCACACAGCTGTTGCCAGTTTTGATGGGTCCATGAGGAAGAGTCACACTCGAAACGCGTCGGACCTGAGATGCAGTGGGGTGGAATGTGTCTCTGCTTTTCGCTGATTTCGGAGCTGGATCTCTCCTAGGTGTGCCAGACATGGATATAACTCTCTTTGCAACATAATAGTGGCTCACTCGGCCACGGCGCGGCACCACCGCGGAAACAGCGGGTCTGCCTCTGCTTTCGATTAGTCATGAGGCGGAACAGGGGATGCTCTGTTGATTGTACGAGCGACTGCACAAGGACAATCCTAATTCCCTGCTTTAATCTTTTCACAGACTGCCAGCAGCGTGTGACTGACTGGGGTCTGATTGAACTACAAATCCCACCAAGCATCTCTGCTCATTGGAGCAAGTACTTACGAGATGTCGAAATAAAAGAGGGCAGGATTTGTTCCACACAGCTGTTGCCAGTTTTGATGGGTCAATGAGGAAGAGTCACACTCGAAACGCGTCGGACCTGAGATGCGGTGGGGAGAATGTGCCTCTGCTTTTCGCTGATTTCGGAGCTGGATCTCTCCTGGGTGTGCCAGCCATGGGTATAACTCTCTTTGCAACATAATAGTGGCTCACCCGGCCACGGCCCGGCACCACCGCGGAAACAGCGGGCCTGCCTCTGCTTTCGATTAGTCATGAGGCGGAACAGGGGATGCTCTGTTGATTATACGAGCGGCTGCACAAGGACAACCCTAATTCCCTGCTTTATTCTTTTCACAGACTGCCAGCAGCGTGTGACCCACTGGGGTCTGATTGAACTACAAATCCCACCAAGCATCTCTGCTCATTGGAGCAAGTACTTACGAGATGTCGAAATAAAAGAGGGCAGGATTTGTTCCACACAGCTGTAGCCAGTTTTGATGGGTCCATGAGGAAGAGTCACACTCGAAACGCGTCGGACCTGAGATGCAGTGGGGAGAATGTGCCTCTGCTTTTCGCTGATTTTAGAGCTGGATCTCTCCTGGCTGTGCCAGCCATGGGTATAACTCTCTTTGCAACATAATAGTGGCTCACCCGGCCACGTCGTGGCACCACCGCGGAAACAGCAGGCCTGCCTCTGCTTTCGATTAGTCATGAGGCGGAACAGGGGATGCTCTGTTGATTGTACGAGCGACTGCACAAGGACAACACTAATTCCCTGCTTTATTCTTCTCACAGACTGCCAGCAGCGTGTGACCCACTGGGGTCTGATTGAACTACAAATCCCACCAAGCATCTCTGCTCATTGGAGCAAGTACTTACGAGATGTCGAAATAAAAGAGGGCAGGATTTGTTCCACACAGCTGTTGCCAGTTTTGATGGGTCCATGAGGAAGAGTCACACTCCAAACGTGTCGGACCTGAGATGCAGTGGGGGGAATGTGCCTCTGCTTTTCGCTGATTTCGGAGCTGGATCTCTCCTGGGTGTGCCAGCCATGGGTATAACTTTCTTCGCAACATAATAGTGGCTCACCCGGCCACGGCGCGGCACCACCGCGGAAACAGCGGGTCTGCCTCTGCTTTCGATTAGTCATGTGGCGGAACAGGGGATGCTCTGTTGATTGTACGAGCGACTGCACAAGGACAATCCTAATTCCCTGCTTTATTCTTTTCACAGACTGCCAGCAGCGTGTGACCCACTGGGGTCTGATTGAACTACAAATCCCACCAAGCACCTCTGCTCATTGGAGCAAGTACTTACGAGATGTCGAAATAAAGGAGGCAGGATTTGTTCCACACAGCTGTTGCCAGTTTTGATGGGTCCATGAGGAAGAGTCACACTCGAAACGCGTCGGACCTGAGATGCAGTGGGGGGAATGTGTCTCTGCTTTTCGCTGATTTCGGAGCTGGATCTCTCCTGGGTGTGCCAGCCATGGATATAACTCTCTTTGCAACATAATAGTGGCTCACTCGGCCACGGCGCGGCACCACCGCGGAAACAGCGGGTCTGCCTCTGCTTTCGATTAGTCATGAGGCGGAACAGGGGATGCTCTGTTGATTGTACGAGCGACTGCACAAGGACAATCCTAATTCCCTGCTTTATTCTTTTCACAGACTGCCAGCAGCGTGTGACCCACTGGGGTCTGATTGAACTACAAATCCCACCAACCATCTCTGCTCATTTGAGCAAGTACTTACGAGATGTCGAAATAAAAGAGGGCAGGATTTGTTCCACACAGCTGTTGCCAGTTTTGATGGGTCCATGAGGAAGAGTCACACTAGAAACGCGTCAGACCTGAGATGCAGTGGGGAGAATGTGCCTCTGCTTTTCGCTGATTTCGGAGCTGGATCTCTCCTGGGTGTGCCAGCCATGGGTATAACTCTCTTTGCAACATAATAGTGGCTCACCCGGCCACGGCGCGGCACCACCGCGGAAACAGCGGACCTGCCTCTGCTTTCGATTAGTCATGAGGCGGAACAGGGGATGCTCTGTTGATTGTACGAGCGACTGCACAAGGACAATCCTAATTCCCTGCTTTATTCTTTTCACAGACTGCCAGCAGCGTGTGACCCACTGGGGTCTGATTGAACTACAAATCCCACCAAGCATCTCTGCTCATTGGAGCAAGTACTTACGAGATGTCGAAATAAAAGAGGGCAGGATTTGTTCCACACAGCTGTTGCCAGTTTTGATGGGTCCATGAGGAAGAGTCACACTCGAAAAGCGTCGGACCTGAGATGCAGTGGGGGGAATGTGCCTCTGCTTTTCGCTGATTTCGGAGCTGGATCTCTCCTGGGTGTGCCAGCCATGGGTATAGCTCTCTTTGCAACATTATAGTGGCTCACCCGGCCACGGCGCGGCACCACCGCGGAAACAGCGGGTCTGCCTCTGCTTTCGATTAGTCATGAGGCGGAACAGGAAATGCTCTGTTGGTTGTACGAGCGACTGCACAAGGACAATCCTAATTCCCTGCTTTATTCTTTTCACAGACTGCCAGCAGCATGTGACCCACTGGGGTCTGATTGAACTACAAATCCCACCAAGCATCTCTGCTCATTGGAGCAAGTACTTACGAGATGTCGAAATAAAAGAGGGCAGGATTTGTTCCACACAGCTGTTGCCAGTTTTGATGGGTCCATGAGGAAGAGTCACACTCGAAACGCGTCGGACCTGAGATGCAGTGGGGGGAATGTGCCTCTACTTTTCGCTGATTTCGGAGCTGGATCTCTCCTGGGTGTGCCAGCCATGGGTATAACTCTCTTTGCAACATAATAGTGGCTCACCCGGCCACGGCGCCGCACCACCGCGGAAACAGCGGGTCTGCCTCTGCTTTCGATTAGTCATGAGGCGGAACAGGGGATGCTCGGTTGATTGTACGAGCGACTGCACAAGGACAATCCTAATTCCCTGCTTTATTCTTTTCACAGACTGCCAGCAGCGTGTGACCCTCTGGGGTCTGATTGAACTACAAATCCCACCAAGCATCTCTGCTCATTGGAGCAAGTACTTACGAGATGTCGAAATAAAAGAGGGCAGGATTTGTTCCACAAAGCTGTTGCCAGTTTTGATGGGTCCATGAGGAAGAGTCACACTCGAAACGCGTCGGACCTGAGATGCAGTGGGGGGAATGTGTCTCTGCTTTTCGCTGATTTCGGAGCTGGATCTCTCCTAGGTGTGCCAGACATGGATATAACTCTCTTTGCAACATAATAGTGGCTCACTCGGCCACGGCGCGGCACCACCGCGGAAACAGCGGGTCTGCCTCTGCTTTCGATTAGTCATGAGGCGGAACAGGGGATGCTCTGTTGATTGTACGAGCGACTGCACAAGGACAATCCTAATTCCCTGCTTTAATCTTTTCACAGACTGCCAGCAGCGTGTGACTGACTGGGGTCTGATTGAACTACAAATCCCACCAAGCATCTCTGCTCATTGGAGCAAGTACTTACGAGATGTCGAAATAAAAGAGGGCAGGATTTGTTCCACACAGCTGTTGCCAGTTTTGATGGGTCAATGAGGAAGAGTCACACTCGAAACGCGTCGGACCTGAGATGCGGTGGGGAGAATGTGCCTCTGCTTTTCGCTGATTTCGGAGCTGGATCTCTCCTGGGTGTGCCAGCCATGGGTATAACTCTCTTTGCAACATAATAGTGGCTCACCCGGCCACGGCCCGGCACCACCGCGGAAACAGCGGGCCTGCCTCTGCTTTCGATTAGTCATGAGGCGGAACAGGGGATGCTCTGTTGATTGTACGAGCGGCTGCACAAGGACAACCCTAATTCCCTGCTTTATTCTTTTCACAGACTGCCAGCAGCGTGTGACCCACTGGGGTCTGATTGAACTACAAATCCCACCAAGCATCTCTGCTCATTGGAGCAAGTACTTACGAGATGTCGAAATAAAAGAGGGCAGGATTTGTTCCACACAGCTGTAGCCAGTTTTGATGGGTCCATGAGGAAGAGTCACACTCGAAACGCGTCGGACCTGAGATGCAGTGGGGAGAATGTGCCTCTGCTTTTCGCTGATTTTGGAGCTGGATCTCTCCTGGCTGTGCCAGCCATGGGTATAACTCTCTTTGCAACATAATAGTGGCTCACCCGGCCACGTCGCGGCACCACCGCGGAAACAGCAGGCCTGCCTCTGCTTTCGATTAGTCATGAGGCGGAACAGGGGATGCTCTGTTGATTGTACGAGCGACTGCACAAGGACAACCCTAATTCCCTGCTTTATTCTTCTCACAGACTGCCAGCAGCGTGTGACCCACTGGGGTCTGATTGAACTACAAATCCCACCAAGCATCTCTGCTCATTGGAGCAAGTACTTACGAGATGTCGAAATAAAAGAGGGCAGGATTTGTTCCACACAGCTGTTGCCAGTTTTGATGGGTCCATGAGGAAGAGTCACACTCCAAACGTGTCGGACCTGAGATGCAGTGGGGGGAATGTGCCTCTGCTTTTCGCTGATTTCGGAGCTGGATCTCTCCTGGGTGTGCCAGCCATGGGTATAACTTTCTTCGCAACATAATAGTGGCTCACCCGGCCACGGCGCGGCACCACCGCGGAAACAGCGGGTCTGCCTCTGCTTTCGATTAGTCATGTGGCGGAACAGGGGATGCTCTGTTGATTGTACGAGCGACTGCACAAGGACAATCCTAATTCCCTGCTTTATTCTTTTCACAGACTGCCAGCAGCGTGTGACCCACTGGGGTCTGATTGAACTACAAATCCCACCAAGCACCTCTGCTCATTGGAGCAAGTACTTACGAGATGTCGAAATAAAAGAGGCAGGATTTGTTCCACACAGCTGTTGCCAGTTTTGATGGGTCCATGAGGAAGAGTCACACTCGAAACGCGTCGGACCTGAGATGCAGTGGGGGGAATGTGTCTCTGCTTTTCGCTGATTTCGGAGCTGGATCTCTCCTGGGTGTGCCAGCCATGGATATAACTCTCTTTGCAACATAATAGTGGCTCACTCTGCCACGGCGCGGCACCACCGCGGAAACAGCGGGTCTGCCTCTGCTTTCGGTTAGTCATGAGGCGGAACAGGGGATGCTCTGTTGATTGTACGAGCGACTGCACAAGGACAATCCTAATTCCCTGCTTTATTGTTTTCACAGACTGCCAGCAGCGTGTGACCCACTGGGGTCTGATTGAACTACAAATCCCACCAAGCATCTCTGCTCATTTGAGCAAGTACTTACGAGATGTCGAAATAAAAGAGGGCAGGATTTGTTCCACACAGCTGTTGCCAGTTTTGATGGGTCCATGAGGAAGAGTCACACTAGAAACGCGTCAGACCTGAGATGCAGTGGGGAGAATGTGCCTCTGCTTTTCGCTGATTTCGGAGCTGGATCTCTCCTGGGTGTGCCAGCCATGGGTATAACTCTCTTTGCAACATAATAGTGGCTCACCCGGCCACGGCGCGGCACCACCGCGGAAACAGCAGACCTGCCTCTGCTTTCGATTAGTCATGAGGCGGAACAGGGGATGCTCTGTTGATTGTACGAGCGACTGCACAAGGACAATCCTAATTCCCTGCTTTATTCTTTTCACAGACTGCCAGCAGCGTGTGACCCACTGGGGTCTGATTGAACTACAAATCCCACCAAGCACCTCTGCTCATTGGAGCAAGTACTTACGAGATGTCGAAATAAAAGAGGCAGGATTTGTTCCACACAGCTGTTGCCAGTTTTGATGGATCCATGAGGAAGAGTCACACTCGAAACGCGTCGGACCTGAGATGCAGTGGGGGGAATGTGTCTCTGCTTTTCGCTGATTTCGGAGCTGGATCTCTCCTGGGTGTGCCAGCCATGGATATAACTCTCTTTGCAACATAATAGTGGCTCACTCTGCCACGGCGCGGCACCACCGCGGAAACAGCGGGTCTGCCTCTGCTTTCGATTAGTCATGAGGCGGAACAGGGGATGCTCTGTTGATTGTACGAGCGACTGCACAAGGACAATCCTAATTCCCTGCTTTATTCTTTTCACAGACTGCCAGCAGCGTGTGACCCACTGGGGTCTGATTGAACTACAAATCCCACCAAGCATCTCTGCTCATTTGAGCAAGTACTTACGAGATGTCGAAATAAAAGAGGGCAGGATATGTTCCACACAGCTGTTGCCAGTTTTGATGGGTCCATGAGGAAGAGTCACACTAGAAACGCGTCAGACCTGAGATGCAGTGGAGAGAATGTGCCTCTGCTTTTCGCTGATTTCGGAGCTGGATCTCTCCTGGGTGTGCCAGCCATGGGTATAACTCTCTTTGCAACATAATAGTGGCTCACCCGGCCACGGCGCGGCACCACCGCGGAAACAGCGGACCTGCCTCTGCTTTCGATTAGTCATGAGGCGGAACAGGGGATGCTCTGTTGATTGTACGAGCGACTGCACAAGGACAATCCTAATTCCCTGCTTTATTCTTTTCACAGACTGCCAGCAGCGTGTGACCCACTGGGGTCTGATTGAACTACAAATCCCACCAAGCATCTCTGCTCATTGGAGCAAGTACTTACGAGATGTCGAAATAAAAGAGGGCAGGATTTGTTCCACACAGCTGTTGCCAGTTTTGATGGGTCCATGAGGAAGAGTCACACTCGAAAAGCGTCGGACCTGAGATGCAGTGGGGGGAATGTGCCTCTACTTTTCGCTGATTTCGGAGCTGGATCTCTCCTGGGTGTGCCAGCCATGGGTATAACTCTCTTTGCAACATAATAGTGGCTCACCCGGCCACGGCGCCGCACCACCGCGGAAACAGCGGGTCTGCCTCTGCTTTCGATTAGTCATGAGGCGGGACAGGGGATGCTCGGTTGATTGTACGAGCGACTGCACAAGGACAATCCTAATTCCCTGCTTTATTCTTTTCACAGACTGCCAGCAGCGTGTGACCCACTGGGGTCTGATTGAACTACAAATCCCACCAAGCATCTCTGCTCATTGGAGCAAGTACTTACGAGATGTCGAAATAAAAGAGGGCAGGATTTGTTCCACAAAGCTGTTGCCAGTTTTGATGGGTCCATGAGGAAGAGTCACACTCGAAACGCGTCGGACCTGAGATGCAGTGGGGGGAATGTGTCTCTGCTTTTCGCTGATTTCGGAGCTGGATCTCTCCTAGGTGTGCCAGACATGGATATAACTCTCTTTGCAACATAATAGTGGCTCACTCGGCCACGGCGCGGCACCACCGCGGAAACAGCGGGTCTGCCTCTGCTTTCGATTAGTCATGAGGCGGAACAGGGGATGCTCTGTTGATTGTACGAGCGACTGCACAAGGACAATCCTAATTCCCTGCTTTAATCTTTTCACAGACTGCCAGCAGCGTGTGACTGACTGGGGTCTGATTGAACTACAAATCCCACCAAGCATCTCTGCTCATTGGAGCAAGTACTTACGAGATGTCGAAATAAAAGAGGGCAGGATTTGTTCCACACAGCTGTTGCCAGTTTTGATGGGTCAATGAGGAAGAGTCACACTCGAAACGCGTCGGACCTGAGATGCGGTGGGGAGAATGTGCCTCTGCTTTTCGCTGATTTCGGAGCTGGATCTCTCCTGGGTGTGCCAGCCATGGGTATAACTCTCTTTGCAACATAATAGTGGCTCACCCGGCCACGGCCCGGCACCACCGCGGAAACAGCGGGCCTGCCTCTGCTTTCGATTAGTCATGAGGCGGAACAGGGGATGCTCTGTTGATTGTATGAGCGACTGCACAAGGACAACCCTAATTCCCTGCTTTATTCTTTTCACAGACTGCCAGCAGCGTGTGACCCACTGGGGTCTGATTGAACTACAAATCCCACCAAGCATCTCTGCTCATTGGAGCAAGTACTTACGAGATGTCGAAATAAAAGAGGGCAGGATTTGTTCCACACAGCTGTAGCCAGTTTTGATGGGTCCATGAGGAAGAGTCACACTCGAAACGCGTCGGACCTGAGATGCAGTGGGGAGAATGTGCCTCTGCTTGTCGCTGATTTTGGAGCTGGATCTCTCCTGGCTGTGCCAGCCATGGGTATAACTCTCTTTGCAACATAATAGTGGCTCACCCGGCCACGTCGCGGCACCACCGCAGAAACAGCAGGCCTGCCTCTGCTTTCGATTAGTCATGAGGCGGAACAGGGGATGCTCTGTTGATTGTACGAGCGACTGCACAAGGACAACCCTAATGCCCTGCTTTATTCTTCTCACAGACTGCCAGCAGCGTGTGACCCACTGGGGTCTGATTGAACTACAAATCCCACCAAGCATCTCTGCTCATTGGAGCAAGTACTTACGAGATGTCGAAATAAAAGAGGGCAGGATTTGTTCCACACAGCTGTTGCCAGTTTTGATGGGTCCATGAGGAAGAGTCACACTCCAAACGTGTCGGACCTGAGATGCAGTGGGGGGAATGTGCCTCTGCTTTTCGCTGATTTTGGAGCTGGATCTCTCCTGGGTGTGCCAGCCATGGGTATAACTTTCTTTGCAACATAATAGTGGCTCACCCGGCCACGGCGCGGCACCACCGCGGAAACAGCGGGTCTGCCTCTGCTTTCGATTAGTCATGTGGCGGAACAGGGGATGCTCTGTTGATTGTACGAGCGACTGCACAAGGACAATCCTAATTCCCTGCTTTATTCTTTTCACAGACTGCCAGCAGCGTGTGACCCACTGGGGTCTGATTGAACTACAAATCCCACCAAGCACCTCTGCTCATTGGAGCAAGTACTTACGAGATGTCGAAATAAAGGAGGCAGGATTTGTTCCACACAGCTGTTGCCAGTTTTGATGGGTCCATGAGGAAGAGTCACACTCGAAACGCGTCGGACCTGAGATGCACTGGGGGGAATGTGTCTCTGCTTTTCGCTGATTTCGGAGCTGGATCTCTCCTGGGTGTGCCAGCCATGGATATAACTCTCTTTGCAACATAATAGTGGCTCACTCGGCCACGGCGCGGCACCACCGCGGAAACAGCGGGTCTGCCTCTGCTTTCGATTAGTCATGAGGCGGAACAGGGGATGCTCTGTTGATTGTACGAGCGACTGCACAAGGACAATCCTAATTCCCTGCTTTATTCTTTTCACAGACTGCCAGCAGCGTGTGACCCACTGGGGTCTGATTGAACTACAAATCCCACCAAGCATCTCTGCTCATTTGAGCAAGTACTTACGAGATGTCGAAATAAAAGAGGGCAGGATTTGTTCCACACAGCTGTTGCCAGTTTTGATGGGTCCATGAGGAAGAGTCACACTAGAAACGCGTCAGACCTGAGATGCAGTGGGGAGAATGTGCCTCTGCTTTTCGCTGATTTCGGAGCTGGATCTCTCCTGGGTGTGCCAGCCATGGGTATAACTCTCTTTGCAACATAATAGTGGCTCACCCGGCCACGGCGCGGCACCACCGCGGAAACAGCGGACCTGCCTCTGCTTTCGATTAGTCATGAGGCGGAACAGGGGATGCTCTGTTGATTGTACGAGCGACTGCACAAGGACAATCCTAATTCCCTGCTTTATTCTTTTCACAGACTGCCAGCAGCGTGTGACCCACTGGGGTCTGATTGAACTACAAATCCCACCAAGCATCTCTGCTCATTGGAGCAAGTACTTACGAGATGTCGAAATAAAAGAGGGCAGGATTTGTTCCACACAGCTGTTGCCAGTTTTGATGGGTCCATGAGGAAGAGTCACACTCGAAAAGCGTCGGACCTGAGATGCAGTGGGGGGAATGTGCCTCTGCTTTTCGCTGATTTCGGAGCTGGATCTCTCCTGGGTGTGCCAGCCATGGGTATAGCTCTCTTTGCAACATTATAGTGGCTCACCCGGCCACGGCGCGGCACCACCGCGGAAACAGCGGGTCTGCCTCTGCTTTCGATTAGTCATGAGGCGGAACAGGGGATGCTCTGTTGATTGTACGAGCGACTGCACAAGGACAATCCTAATTCCCTGCTTTATTCTTTTCACAGACTGCCAGCAGCATGTGACCCACTGGGGTCTGATTGAACTACAAATCCCACCAAGCATCTCTGCTCATTGGAGCAAGTACTTACGAGATGTCGAAATAAAAGAGGGCAGGATTTGTTCCACACAGCTGTTGCCAGTTTTGATGGGTCCATGAGGAAGAGTCACACTCGAAACGCGTCGGACCTGAGATGCGGTGGGGAGAATGTGCCTCTGCTTTTGGCTGATTTCGGAGCTGGATCTCTCCTGGCTGTGCCAGCCATGGGTATAACTCTCTTTGCAACATAATAGTGGCTCACCCGGCTAAGTCGCGGCACCACCGCGGAAACAGCGGGCCTGCCTCTGCTTTCGATTAGTCATGAGGCGGAACAGGGGATGCTCTGTTGATTGTACGAGCGACTGCACAAGGACAACCCTAATTCCCTGCTTTATTCTTTTCACAGACTGCCAGCAGCGTGTGACCCACTGGGGTCTGATTGAACTACAAATCCCACCAATCATCTCTGCTCATGGGAGCAAGTACTTACGAGATGTCGAAATAAAAGAGGGCAGGATTTGTTCCACACAGCTGTTGCCAGTTTTGATGGGTCCATGAGGAAGAGTCACACTCGAAACGTGTCGGACCTGAGATGCAGTGGGGGGAATGTGCCTCTGCTTTTCGCTGATTTCAGAGCTGGATCTCTCCTGGGTGTACCAGCCATGGGTATAACTTTCTTTGCAACATAATAGTGGCTCACCCGGCCACGGCGCGTCACCACCGCGGAAACAGCGGGTCTGCCTCTGCTTTCGATTAGTCATGTGGCGGAACAGGGGATGCTCTGTTGATTGTACGAGCAACTGCACAAGGACAATCCTAATTCCCTGCTTTATTCTTTTCACAGACTGCCAGCAGCGTGTGACCCACTGGGGTCTGATTGAACTACAAATCCCACCAAGCATCTCTGCTCATTGGAGCAAGTACTTACGAGATGTCGAAATAAAAGAGGGCAGGATTTGTTCCACACAGCTGTTGCCAGTTTTGATGGGTCCATGAGGAAGAGTCACACTAGAAACGCGTCAGACCTGAGATGCAGTGGGGAGAATGTGCCTCTGCTTTTCGCTGATTTCGGAGCTGGATCTCTCCTGGGTGTGCCAGCCATGGGTATAACTCTCTTTGCAACATAATAGTGGCTCACCCGGCCACGGCGCGGCACCACCGCGGAAACAGCAGACCTGCCTCTGCTTTCGATTAGTCATGAGGCGGAACAGGGGATGCTCTGTTGATTGTACGAGCGACTGCACAAGGACAATCCTAATTCCCTGCTTTATTCTTTTCACAGACTGCCAGCAGCGTGTGACCCACTGGGGTCTGATTGAACTACAAATCCCACCAAGCACCTCTGCTCATTGGAGCAAGTACTTACGAGATGTCGAAATAAAAGAGGCAGGATTTGTTCCACACAGCTGTTGCCAGTTTTGATGGATCCATGAGGAAGAGTCACACTCGAAACGCGTCGGACCTGAGATGCAGTGGGGGGAATGTGTCTCTGCTTTTCGCTGATTTCGGAGCTGGATCTCTCCTGGGTGTGCCAGCCATGGATATAACTCTCTTTGCAACATAATAGTGGCTCACTCTGCCACGGCGCGGCACCACCGCGGAAACAGCGGGTCTGCCTCTGCTTTCGATTAGTCATGAGGCGGAACAGGGGATGCTCTGTTGATTGTACGAGCGACTGCACAAGGACAATCCTAATTCCCTGCTTTATTCTTTTCACAGACTGCCAGCAGCGTGTGACCCACTGGGGTCTGATTGAACTACAAATCCCACCAAGCATCTCTGCTCATTTGAGCAAGTACTTACGAGATGTCGAAATAAAAGAGGGCAGGATATGTTCCACACAGCTGTTGCCAGTTTTGATGGGTCCATGAGGAAGAGTCACACTAGAAACGCGTCAGACCTGAGATGCAGTGGAGAGAATGTGCCTCTGCTTTTCGCTGATTTCGGAGCTGGATCTCTCCTGGGTGTGCCAGCCATGGGTATAACTCTCTTTGCAACATAATAGTGGCTCACCCGGCCACGGCGCGGCACCACCGCGGAAACAGCGGACCTGCCTCTGCTTTCGATTAGTCATGAGGCGGAACAGGGGATGCTCTGTTGATTGTACGAGCGACTGCACAAGGACAATCCTAATTCCCTGCTTTATTCTTTTCACAGACTGCCAGCAGCGTGTGACCCACTGGGGTCTGATTGAACTACAAATCCCACCAAGCATCTCTGCTCATTGGAGCAAGTACTTACGAGATGTCGAAATAAAAGAGGGCAGGATTTGTTCCACACAGCTGTTGCCAGTTTTGATGGGTCCATGAGGAAGAGTCACACTCGAAAAGCGTCGGACCTGAGATGCAGTGGGGGGAATGTGCCTCTACTTTTCGCTGATTTCGGAGCTGGATCTCTCCTGGGTGTGCCAGCCATGGGTATAACTCTCTTTGCAACATAATAGTGGCTCACCCGGCCACGGCGCCGCACCACCGCGGAAACAGCGGGTCTGCCTCTGCTTTCGATTAGTCATGAGGCGGGACAGGGGATGCTCGGTTGATTGTACGAGCGACTGCACAAGGACAATCCTAATTCCCTGCTTTATTCTTTTCACAGACTGCCAGCAGCGTGTGACCCACTGGGGTCTGATTGAACTACAAATCCCACCAAGCATCTCTGCTCATTGGAGCAAGTACTTACGAGATGTCGAAATAAAAGAGGGCAGGATTTGTTCCACAAAGCTGTTGCCAGTTTTGATGGGTCCATGAGGAAGAGTCACACTCGAAACGCGTCGGACCTGAGATGCAGTGGGGGGAATGTGTCTCTGCTTTTCGCTGATTTCGGAGCTGGATCTCTCCTAGGTGTGCCAGACATGGATATAACTCTCTTTGCAACATAATAGTGGCTCACTCGGCCACGGCGCGGCACCACCGCGGAAACAGCGGGTCTGCCTCTGCTTTCGATTAGTCATGAGGCGGAACAGGGGATGCTCTGTTGATTGTACGAGCGACTGCACAAGGACAATCCTAATTCCCTGCTTTAATCTTTTCACAGACTGCCAGCAGCGTGTGACTGACTGGGGTCTGATTGAACTACAAATCCCACCAAGCATCTCTGCTCATTGGAGCAAGTACTTACGAGATGTCGAAATAAAAGAGGGCAGGATTTGTTCCACACAGCTGTTGCCAGTTTTGATGGGTCAATGAGGAAGAGTCACACTCGAAACGCGTCGGACCTGAGATGCGGTGGGGAGAATGTGCCTCTGCTTTTCGCTGATTTCGGAGCTGGATCTCTCCTGGGTGTGCCAGCCATGGGTATAACTCTCTTTGCAACATAATAGTGGCTCACCCGGCCACGGCCCGGCACCACCGCGGAAACAGCGGGCCTGCCTCTGCTTTCGATTAGTCATGAGGCGGAACAGGGGATGCTCTGTTGATTGTATGAGCGACTGCACAAGGACAACCCTAATTCCCTGCTTTATTCTTTTCACAGACTGCCAGCAGCGTGTGACCCACTGGGGTCTGATTGAACTACAAATCCCACCAAGCATCTCTGCTCATTGGAGCAAGTACTTACGAGATGTCGAAATAAAAGAGGGCAGGATTTGTTCCACACAGCTGTAGCCAGTTTTGATGGGTCCATGAGGAAGAGTCACACTCGAAACGCGTCGGACCTGAGATGCAGTGGGGAGAATGTGCCTCTGCTTGTCGCTGATTTTGGAGCTGGATCTCTCCTGGCTGTGCCAGCCATGGGTATAACTCTCTTTGCAACATAATAGTGGCTCACCCGGCCACGTCGCGGCACCACCGCAGAAACAGCAGGCCTGCCTCTGCTTTCGATTAGTCATGAGGCGGAACAGGGGATGCTCTGTTGATTGTACGAGCGACTGCACAAGGACAACCCTAATGCCCTGCTTTATTCTTCTCACAGACTGCCAGCAGCGTGTGACCCACTGGGGTCTGATTGAACTACAAATCCCACCAAGCATCTCTGCTCATTGGAGCAAGTACTTACGAGATGTCGAAATAAAAGAGGGCAGGATTTGTTCCACACAGCTGTTGCCAGTTTTGATGGGTCCATGAGGAAGAGTCACACTCCAAACGTGTCGGACCTGAGATGCAGTGGGGGGAATGTGCCTCTGCTTTTCGCTGATTTTGGAGCTGGATCTCTCCTGGGTGTGCCAGCCATGGGTATAACTTTCTTTGCAACATAATAGTGGCTCACCCGGCCACGGCGCGGCACCACCGCGGAAACAGCGGGTCTGCCTCTGCTTTCGATTAGTCATGTGGCGGAACAGGGGATGCTCTGTTGATTGTACGAGCGACTGCACAAGGACAATCCTAATTCCCTGCTTTATTCTTTTCACAGACTGCCAGCAGCGTGTGACCCACTGGGGTCTGATTGAACTACAAATCCCACCAAGCACCTCTGCTCATTGGAGCAAGTACTTACGAGATGTCGAAATAAAGGAGGCAGGATTTGTTCCACACAGCTGTTGCCAGTTTTGATGGGTCCATGAGGAAGAGTCACACTCGAAACGCGTCGGACCTGAGATGCACTGGGGGGAATGTGTCTCTGCTTTTCGCTGATTTCGGAGCTGGATCTCTCCTGGGTGTGCCAGCCATGGATATAACTCTCTTTGCAACATAATAGTGGCTCACTCGGCCACGGCGCGGCACCACCGCGGAAACAGCGGGTCTGCCTCTGCTTTCGATTAGTCATGAGGCGGAACAGGGGATGCTCTGTTGATTGTACGAGCGACTGCACAAGGACAATCCTAATTCCCTGCTTTATTCTTTTCACAGACTGCCAGCAGCGTGTGACCCACTGGGGTCTGATTGAACTACAAATCCCACCAAGCATCTCTGCTCATTTGAGCAAGTACTTACGAGATGTCGAAATAAAAGAGGGCAGGATTTGTTCCACACAGCTGTTGCCAGTTTTGATGGGTCCATGAGGAAGAGTCACACTAGAAACGCGTCAGACCTGAGATGCAGTGGGGAGAATGTGCCTCTGCTTTTCGCTGATTTCGGAGCTGGATCTCTCCTGGGTGTGCCAGCCATGGGTATAACTCTCTTTGCAACATAATAGTGGCTCACCCGGCCACGGCGCGGCACCACCGCGGAAACAGCGGACCTGCCTCTGCTTTCGATTAGTCATGAGGCGGAACAGGGGATGCTCTGTTGATTGTACGAGCGACTGCACAAGGACAATCCTAATTCCCTGCTTTATTCTTTTCACAGACTGCCAGCAGCGTGTGACCCACTGGGGTCTGATTGAACTACAAATCCCACCAAGCATCTCTGCTCATTGGAGCAAGTACTTACGAGATGTCGAAATAAAAGAGGGCAGGATTTGTTCCACACAGCTGTTGCCAGTTTTGATGGGTCCATGAGGAAGAGTCACACTCGAAAAGCGTCGGACCTGAGATGCAGTGGGGGGAATGTGCCTCTGCTTTTCGCTGATTTCGGAGCTGGATCTCTCCTGGGTGTGCCAGCCATGGGTATAGCTCTCTTTGCAACATTAT